>NW_024070189.1:43106139-43416434 GCF_014754425.2 Oryx dammah
CCCCTCTCCCCCTCTCCCCCTCTCCCTCTCCCCCAGGATAATTCTTTGGAGCACAGAGACCCATCGTGCTCTTTCTCCTGCCCAGGCTTCTAAGACCCTCTGGTGAAGGCGCACTGTGCCTTCACCCCCTAAAGAGGGCGCCAGGTGCCTTTGTGAGCGACGCAAGCCCTGTGTCAAAGGGCTTTATTGGTTTTCTATGTAAACCAAGGAATATCAGCCTCTTTCTTTCTCTCCTTTACTCTCTTATCGTCGACTCCAGACCACCAGGTTCCGGCCCATGAAAGGACCTCAACACGTGTGTATGCGCTTTTCCCACATACATACATGTTCACATGCATAAGTAATAAAGTATATTGATTTATGAGTTTTACAATTTACATTCATGATATCACAGTATATTCACTGAGGATTTTTTTGGCCTGAATTTCAATGTTTTAAGAAATTTATCCATATAGCTATCTATATGTGTACATACATGTAGATACATACATATATACATATGTAGATTTCATTCAAGACTTCTTCAGAATTTTATTCTGTATATAAATCACAACTTATCAGTTTCTCTATAATGGCATGTTAGGTAGTTTCCACTCATGATGCATTGTCACAGAGCATTACATGAATAACCCAGGATTACCCATATCTCTTATGTAAACTGTGTGAGTATTTTCCCGAGGTATATAGACAGAAGTCGATATAGGGATCATGAGATATTATATACAACTGCAAATTTACTATGTCAAAATAAATTCGTCTTCAAAGTGGAGTCCCATGAGCAATTTAAGTATCTTGAATACAATAGAAAATAACAGAATCCTATATTAATAAATGAAAAATAAACTGATGGCAAAATCTCACAATGGTGCAAGTACTAGGAAAGAAACTAACTTTAAAAGTAATATGTCCAGCTTGACCCATTCCAGCCTGCTCTCTTATTAACAGCTGCTATTTGTGCATAGCTTTATAATTTTCAAAACACTTTTAATATAACTGTTTAGTAGATACTGAAGACAAGAAATCAAAGGATGAAAGACATGAATGACAAATGGATTCTTACATCTAATTTTATAGCCAGGCCCAATATTGCCCCACAAAAACACTGACCCAGATTCTAACTGGTCCTTCCAGCTGCAGCCCAAGTAGTCCTTCCAAAATCCAGTTGGATCATGACTCTTCCCTGCTTCAAACAATGCAGTAACTACCCACTCAAATCCAAAACGTTTAAACATTACTAATACAGTCAGCCCACCATACTCACCAAGCATCACTGCTTGCCTCAATCCTGATACCCTCCAACATTATTCAACAGCTTTAGTTCGGCCCTCACTTTTTCTAACTCACATCTTCAAACATCCCCCCAAATCTCTCCCTTTCCAGTTCCAACTACCCCACTCTTCTAGTTTCTCCAGGCTAATTACTATTCTTTTTTTTTTTAATGAAGTATATTTACAATATTATGTTTCAGGTGTATAGCATAGTGATTGACTATTTTTTACAAGCTTTACCCCATTAAAGGTTATTATAATGACAATAGTTCTCTGTACTATACATCCTCTCACTTATCTATTTTATATGGAGTATTTTGTATCTCTTAATCTCACACAATGAAGTGCCCCACCCCCAACACTTCCCTCTCTCCACTGGTAACAACCAGTTTGTTTTCTGTATCTATGAGTCTGTTTCTGCTTTGCCATACAAATTTATTTGTATTATATTTTTAGATTCCACAAAAAGTAATATCACATAATATCTGTTTCTCTGATTTACTTTACCAAGCATAATATTCTCCAAGTCCTTCCACATTGCTGCAGATGGCAAAAATTCATCGTTTTTAAGGCTTGGTAATACTTCCATTGTATATATAGAGAGATACTAGATCTTCTTTGTCCATTCATCTGTTGATAGACGCTCGGGTTGCTTCCATATCTTGACTACCTTAAATAGTGATATTGTGAAGACTGGGGTGCAGGTATATTTTCAAATTAGTGGGGTTTCTTTTCCTGATATCTACCCCTGGATCATGTTGTAATTCTGTAATTCTATTTCTAGTTTTTTGTGGGAACTCCATACTGATTTCCACAATGGCTGCACTAATTTATGTTCCAACTAATGGTGTAGAGGGTTCCCTTTTGTCTATATCTTCATTAACATTTATTATTTGTAGACTTCTTGATGACAGCCATTTAAACAGGTATGAGGTGAAAACTCATCATGGTTCTGATTTGAATTTCTCTAATAATTAGTAATCTTCTCATGTGTCTATTGGCCATCTGTATGTCTTCTTTGAAAAAATGTCTATTCAAGAATTATGCTCAGTTTTTGTTTGGGCTCTTTGGTTTTTTGGTATTAGGTTGCATGAGCTGTTTATATATTTTAGATGCTAATCCCTTGAAAGTCACATCATTTTAAAGTATTTTCTTTCATTCTATAGGTTCGTTCATTTTGTCGATGGTTTTCTTTTCTCATGCAAAAGTTCTAAAGTTTAATTAGGTCTGATTTGTTTATTTTTGATTTAGTTATTTCACCCTGGGGGACCGATTCAAAAAATATGGCTGCGGTTTCTGTCAAAGACTGTTCTGCCTATGTTCTCTTCTAGGAGTTTCATGGTTTCAGGTATACATGTAGGTCTTTAATACATTTTGATTTATTTCTGAATATGGTATAAGGTAATGTTCTAATTTCATTTTTTTACATATAGCTGTTCAATTTTCCCTTCTCCAAAGATGGAGAAGCTCTATACAGCCAACAAAAACAAGACCAGGAGCTGACTGTGGCTCAGATCATGAACTCCTTATTGTCAAATTCAGACTTAAATGGAAGAAAGTAGGGAAAACCACTAGACCATTCAGGTATGACCTAAATCAAATTCCTTATGATAATACAGTGGAAGTGAGAAATAGATTTAAGGGACTAGATCTGATAGATAGAGTGCCTGATGAACTATGGAATGAGGTTCGTGACATTGTATAGGAGACAGGGATCAAGACCATCCCCATGGAAAAGAAATGCAAAAAAGGAAAATGGCTGTCTGAGGAGGGCTTACAAATAGCTTTGAAAAGAAGAGAAGTGAAAAGCCAAGGAGAAAAGCAAAGATATAAGCATCTGAATGCAGAGTTCCAAAGAAAGCAAGGAGAGATAAGAAAGCCTTCTTCAGTGATCAATGCAAAGAAATAGAGGAAAACAAAAGAATGGGAAAGACTAGAGATCTCTTCAAGAAAATTAGAGATGCCAAGGGAACATTTCATGCAAAGATGGGCTCGATAAAGGACAGAAACCGTATGGACCTAACAGAAGCAGAAGATATTAAGAAGAGGTGGCAAGAATACACAGAAGAACTGTACAAAAAAGACCTTCACGACCCAGATAATCTCAATGGTGTGATCACTCACCTAGAGCCAGACATCCTGGAATGTGAAGTCAAGTGGGCCTTAGAAAGCATCACTACGAACAAACCTAGCAGAGGTGATGGAATTCCAGTTGACCTATTTCAAATCCTGAAAGATGCTGTGAAAGTGCTGCACTCAATACGCCAGCAAATTTGGAAAACTCAGCAGTGGCCACAGGACTGGAAAAGGGCAGTTTTCATTCCAATCCCAAAGAAAGACAATGCCAAAGAATGCTCAAACTACCAGACAATTGCACTCATCTCACATGCTAGTAAAGTAATGCTCAAAATTCTCCAAGCCAGGCTTCAGCAAACATGAACCATGAACTTCCAGATGTTCAAGCTGGTTTTAGGAAAGTCAGAGGAACCAGAGATCAAATTGCCATCATCCACTGGATCATGGAAAAAGCAAGAGAGTTCCAGAAAAATATCTATTTCTACTTTATTGACTATGCCAAAGCCTTTGACTGTGTGGATCACAATAAACTGTGGAAAATTCTGAAAGAGATGGGAATACCAGACCACCTGACCTGCCTCTTGAGAAACCTATATGCAGGTCAGGAAGCAACAGTTAGAACTGGACATGGAACAACAGACTGGTTCCAAATAGGAAAAGGAGTACATCAGGCTGCATATTTTCGCCCTGCTTATTTAACTTATGCAGAGGACATCATGAGAAACGCTGGGCTGGAAGAAGCAAAAGCTGGAATCAAGATTGCCGGGAGAAATCTCAATAACCTCAGATATGCAGATGACACCACCCTTATGGCAGAAAGTGAAGAGGAACTAAAAAGCCTCTTGATGAAAGTGAAAGAGGAGAGTGAAAAAGTTGGCTTAAATCTCAACATTCAGAAAATGAAGATCATGGCATCTGGTCCCATCACTTCAAGGGAAATAGATGGGGAAACAGTGGAAACAGTGTCAGACTTTATTTTGGGGGGCTCCAAAATCACTGCAGATGGTGACTGCAGCCATGAAATTAAAAGACACTTACTCCTTGGAAGAAAAGTTAAGACCAACCTAGATAGCATATTGAAAAGCAGAGACATTACTTTGCCAACAAAGGTCCATCTAGTCAAGGCTATGGTTTTTCCAGTGGTCATGTACGGATGTGAGAGTTGGACTGTGAAGAAGGTTTAGCACCAAAGAATTGATGCGTTTGAACTGTGGTGTTGGAGAAGACTCTTGAGAGTCCTTGGACTGGGATCTCTTTGGAAGGAATGATGCTAAAGCTGAAACTCCAGTACTTTGGCCACCTCATGCAAAGAGTTGACTCATTGGAA
This sequence comes from Oryx dammah, assembly GCF_014754425.2. NCBI lineage: Eukaryota > Metazoa > Chordata > Mammalia > Artiodactyla > Bovidae > Oryx > Oryx dammah. The sequence goes on from NW_024070189.1 coordinate 43,110,811, forward strand.
AAGACTCTGACGCTGGGAGGGATTGGGGGCAGGAGGAGAAGGGGACGACCGAGGATGAGATGGCTGGATGGCATCACGGACTCGATGGACGTGAGTCTGAGTGAACTCCGGGTGTTGGTGATGGACAGGGAGGCCTGGTGTGCTGTGATTCATGGGGTTTCAAAGAGTCAGACACGACTGAGCGACTGAATTGAATTGTTCAGTTTTCCCAGCACCACTTTTTGAAGATACTATCTTTTCTCCATTCTTGCATTATATGCTGTAGATTAACTGGCCATAAGTTTGTGGGTTTATTTCTGGGTTCTCTATTCTCTCCAGTTAATCTCTGTATCTGTTTTTGTGCCAATAACATGCTGTTTTGACTACTTTAGCTCTGTAGAATAGTCTAAGAGGGTGAATTCTTTTCATCAAAAGTGCTTTGATAATTCAGGATCTTTTGTGGTTCCATCTGAATTTTAGGATTCTTTGTTCTACCTCTGTGAAAAATGTCATAGATATTTTGATAGAGAGCATACAATCTCCAGCTTCTTTTGGGTATTATTACCATTTTGACAATATTAATTCTTCCAGTCCAAGAGCATAGATATCTTTCCATTTCTTTGCATCATATTCAACTTTATCAATGTTTTATGGTTTACAGGTTATAGGTCCTTCATCTCCTTGATTAAGTTTATTCCTAAGTACCTTATTGTTTTTAATGTGATTTTAAAGTAACTGCTTAATTTCTCTTTCTGATAGTTCATTTTTAGTGTACAGAAAAGCAATAGGTTTTTATATATTAATCTTATATCCTGCAACTTTGCAAATCATTTATGTGTCTTAATAGTTTTGGGCTAGAGGATTTTCTATATGAAGTATCATGTCACTTGCAAATAGTGACAGCTTTACTCCTTTACTCCAATTTGAATACCTTTGTTTCTTTTTTTCTTGTCTGATTGCTGTTATTAGGACTTCCAATACTGTATTAAGTAGAAATGGTGAGAGTGGGCATCCTTGTCTTGTTCTTGAATTTAGAGGAAAGGCTTTCAGCTTTTTCACCACTGAGTATGATGTTAGCTGTGGGTTTGTCATAAATCACCCTAATTCCTGTAGCTTTTGAGGGACCAGCTTAGAGGTGACACCCTTTAGGAAACCTACTCCAGCTCCAAAGCCCTTTGGGAAAGATAGTAAAGGTACCCAGAACACCCTGAGCTTATGTAGGCATGATACCCTCTATGGTACACTGCTTTGTCTTTATTGATGCCCACTGAACTGGGAGCCTTTCCAGAGTAGGGATCAAGGCTGATGTATTTGCTACATTTGTTCATACTCATGGTCAGCAAATGTCTCAATGATCTAAAGTGTATAACAGTATAAGCTGGAAGCCACAGGTGGGACATCATGAGCAGGAAAGACCAAAATATGATGCTACATCAATTCTATTTTAGGTTCTACTTTTCTTGTATCTTCTATAATATATATATATATACACATATATGACTATAGGATATGTGTGTTTGTGTGTGTGTGTGCGCGCGCGCACTAAGTCACTTCAGTCATATCTGACTCTTTGTGACCCCATGGACTGTAGCCGGCCAGGCTCCTTTGTCCATGGGGATTCTCCAGGCAAGAATTCTAGAGTGGGTTGCCAAGCCCTCCCTCCAGGGGATCTTCCCAACCCAGGGACAGAACCCAGGTCTCCCACATTGCAGGCGGATTCTTCACCATCTGAGCCACTGGGGAAGTCTATGAATAGTGGAGTGGGTAGCCTATCCCTTCTCCAGGGCATCTTCCCAACCCAAGAATTCAAAGGGCATCTCCTGCATTGCAGGAGGATTCTTTACCAGCTGAGGTACCAGGGAAGCTAGGGAAGCCATATATTTCTATATATATGTGTGTGTGTGTGTGTGTGTGTGTGTATACACATTCATATATATAAAACATACATATATATAAAACTTTAGATTGTTCCTGTATATTTTTTTCCTAGCACACACTATACTCAGACAATTCATACTACTCATTCCCACACAAGGGACAGAATGCTTTTCCTTAGCTTTCCTGGAATCTAAGGCCTGGAAAGAGATGCTGGATATTGCATGCATGCTAAGTTGCTTTAGTCTGACTCTTTGTGACTTGATGGGCTGTAGCCCACCAGGCTCCTCAGTCTGTGGGATCTTCCAGGCACAAATTCTGGAGTGGGTTGCCATGCCCTCCTCCAGAGGATCTTCCCAACCCAGGGATCAAACCCGCATCTCTTCTGTCTGCTACACTGAGAGGTGGGATCTTTACCACTAGCACCACCTGGGAAGCAGGTCTGGAAAGAGATGTTGGATATTGCAGCCATGTTATTTTCAGGATGAATTAACTGTAGACTCAACAAGGATAATTATTTGTTGTTATTCATCTGGGACAATGAATTTGCCTTATTCTAGATAATTTTATCATCCTCCATTAGTTCTCAATTTAACAAAATCAGAATACTTCCAGTGACTATGCTTTCAGAATCTATAGGAAAAAAATTCTTGCTAGAGTAGATGAGTGGGATTGGGGGGGCGGGGAGCAGTGGAAGAGAGGTCCAAGATGGAGGGGGTATGTGTATACACACAGCTTATTCACTTTGTTGTACACCAGAAACTAACACAATATTGTAAAGGATTTGTACTCCAATATGGGGAAAATATATAAGAATTCTATCCGAGGCCAAATCAGTCACCAAGAAGCTAGATTATCTACCCCACAAAGGTCACCAGAATTAAGAGTATGACTCTAGTAACAACTCAATATGAGAGACTGTATGAATTCATGTCAACCATTCTTCTACTTATTTATATGTTGTCTATACCACACTTTAAAAAGTCTTTTAAATTTTGTTGAAATTTCTTTCAGGTGTCCTTCTTTGCCTCTTTGCTTTAATTAGGATGAGTGGTACTTTAAATTTCCCACCAAGGGCATTTACAATTATGGGATTTCTTTCCATACATACAGGCATAGAAGACTTATACGTACTGTATCATTTACTCTTCAAAATATCTCAGATGAATTAATTTCCCAATTTCCAGATGACAGAACTGAAGCTGGGAGAGTTAACAAGGTCTCTCTCCTTTTCACTCCCTCCTTCTCTTTGTCTCTCTCCTTCTCTCTACTCATTCTACTTCCAGGATGAATTTTCTGATTTTAGATCATTCTTTACTTGCATGGACCTGGAATCTATTTCCCTGTGCATCCTTCTCCTAAAAGGTGAGACCTACATTCTTACTCTAGCCCTTAAAACATTTAGCAGCAAGATCCTCTTCTGTGTAGGAGCCCTTGCCATGTAACAGCTTCAGCCTCATAACTGACACAGCTGCTAAAACCACTAATAATGAAGTAGTCTCAGCTTGTCCACGCATCTTCTTCCTCAATGAGTTTTACAAGTAGTTTTGCAAACTTTTTCTGGCTACCAAACTCTTGGTAAGACAAAATCTTTTATGAAATTCAAATACATATTCAGGAGGAAAAATCTGAGGCTCTGACCGAAATGAATGTAGGGAACCAGGGTTACTGTCTTAGACCCCCTACCTCTGTAATTACTCAACCTTCCCTCTCTATGGGACCTCTATTTAAGGATTTTCCAGGCTTCATGGTATGCAGGCATAAACCACTAATTATATTCTTCCTTAGTCTTTCTTTATCTGGGATGATAAGCTGGACTGACCTGAATGATCAAGTAGTCTGAGGATTACAAAGCTTTGGAATACTTAACTGAAAATACCTGTTAGTTTATAATTTGGTTTATAAAAATATGGACACAGGCAGACTAAGAATCACACCATAAAGCAACTTCCTTCCACGTCTTTTCATTTGAGGTCTTGTTGGGCTGTAGAAATTACCAAAGAACCTGAGATAAGAAGACACGTAGGACTCCATAACTAGGAAAATCTCCAACAAAACTGGATCAAGAAGGTATTTTTCTTCTGGAAGTTTCTGAAAACTTCAGGAACTAACCAAAAATGATTCTTCATTTTTGAGAAATCTGGTTTCTCTGAGTCTTAGTTTCCTCATTTCTACCAAAATCAAGCTAGATGATGTCCAGAGCCATTTCTATGCCTAACAGATCATCAGTTAGTGAATTTAAAGTTTTATTTTACCTCTCAAGAAAATGAATACACAATACAAGCTAAACTCATTCTATGATTTTATTTTATATATACATATACGAAGATCAGTATAGTGGACCTTAATATTCCAACAACTACACTGAGCTGAAGAATGACCAAGTCAGAAGTGTGATAATCACAGGTGTTTTTACAAAGTCTGTGAGACATTTAGACAAGACAAACCAATTATATATATATACTGCTATCTTGTTCAGTGTCATTTGGTGTCTTTTCCTCCCTTTAAATGAGAGGTCAAAAATAGGTCTACATATTCCAAAGTGTCTTGTGAACACAAAAAGTTTGAGAATCATTGCTCTAAAATCAATGTTAATGAGGAAGGCACCCGCACTGAACTGTATACTTCTGGAAATCATGTTATCACCTTTGCACCTAACAGAACTACATTCTACCACCTCCCATGATTATCAAATGCCACCTCATCTGAGGTGGTACCGTTCTCATCAATTCAAATGCCACTGCACCTCATTTCCCAAAAAGCAGCAAAACAAGTAATTCTCAACAACTGTTGCAAAGGCACCAGATGGAAATTCAAAGGATAAATAAGTACATTTAGACTGCAGCAGGGGATTTCAAAATTTCCTTTCAAATAGAGCCAATTAAGATATAGGAATACTGACAGGAGTTCCACTACAGAGGAAGAAAAAATAATGCACTAGCCATGTCACCATTTTAATTGGCTCCACAAAGAGAGCATTTTCTAACCATTTGAAATCAAATCCTGCCAGAATGCATAAACTTTACTCGGATATACAGACAACACATATGACTCCAAATGCCACAGCGCCTCCCAAGCATCTTTTCAAAACGTGACAGGGTCAGGTTGTTCAGGGGAAAGAACTGAGTGTCGTGAAATGAGCTAATCTTCCATGCTGTGATCAGATGGAGGAAGACAGAATCCAGAATTTGTCTACGTCATTGCAGTACAGATTTTTAAAAAGGGATATAATGACCCAAATCTACTAAGAGACTTTTACATTTGTATCTTAATTCCTGCGAATCTAAGAGTAGAATGTGTCCAGTAAATTAATGTGTCCTTTAGGAATCCTTAGAAATTGCCCAAAGTATATGAATAGCCAATCACAAAAGGGAAAACCTGAGTGTCCACTAAATATGAGAAACTACTCAGATTTACCCTTAATTAAAGAATTCAAATGGAAATTATGATACAATAGCCTTTCTTATCTACCATAAAGGCAAATATTTTTAAAAATCTCATTATACCAGGTATTGGCAATAAGGTAAGAGGACAAGCACTGATGAGTGGAAGGTAAATTGGAACAGCTATTCAAAAACCTGGCCATTTTTAGATCAATTAGGTATGACTATGGCTTCCCAGGTGGTCCTAGTGGTAAAGAACTTGCCTGCAAATGTCATAAAAGATGAGGGTTTGATCCCTGGGTCAGGAAGATCTCCTGAAGGAGGGCATGGAAATCCACCCTAATATTCTTGCCTGGAGAATCCCATGGACAGAGGAGCCTGGCAGGCTGCAGTTCATAGTGTTGCAAAGAGTCAAACATGGCTGAAGTTACTGAGCACGCACGCACATGACCGAGAAGTCTCACATGTGATATTCTGCCCCATAAAATCTCTCTTGTCAGTTCCTAACAAGTTTATATGGGGATATGTACAAGGATATTCAACAAAGACAGCATTTCTGTAACAATGGTGATTTAGAGACAAAATATGTATCTACAAGTAAAAAAAAAGGATAATTTAAAATGTATTACACAGTAAAATTCAGAAACAACATACCAGGTTTATAATAATAACACAGACAGATCTCAAAATCACTGCTGATCAAAAGAAAACAAGATAAATAATAGCACATTGTTTATATAAATTAAAACTTAATACCCTCCAAACTAGCAATATATATTTTATAAGAATTCACATAGATGTAGGGACACATAGTATGTATTTTAGAGAGAGTGTCTTCAGGAAGAGTGAAATGAGCCTGGAATTTGGAAGTAAAAAGGAAATAATGAATTAAAACGAGGCAGGGATTTCTAGGAAAAATAACAGAAGTCTGTTATATGCTGAGGTGTGTGATGAACTCACATTTCTGCAACCAAGAATCAAAAGAAGGAAAAAATACATAAAACTTTATGTTATCCCACTAAGGATTACTTAAATACAATCCTTCCTTCTTATTAAGTACCATACAAACCATAAGAGTAAATCATGTCAATCTATGCCAAAACCAATACAGAATTGTAAAGTAAAAATTAAAAATAAATAAATAAATTTAAAAAAAAAAATAATAAAATAAAATAAAATAGAAAAAAAAAAAAAAGAGTAAATATTAAATAAAGGAATAAAGTAAAAGATCAAACCTTTATTGGGTAGCTTTTCATTAAGCATAAGTCACCATTAGGAAGGCACAAAAAAATCAGACATCCAACCAACTTCCAGGTACCCAATGTATACCAAACGCCAGGGAGGATACTGCTAAATGTAAAAAAGTAAAATATGAAACCATTGCTCAAGTTTTGTCACTATGATTTTATCAGGCAGGAATTAAAGTCTCAGAAGCATATACGGAGTTTATAAAATTATGAGAATATATACACATGCCTGAGAAGATCAGTTTATTCTAGCAAAGCTTGCAACACAAATTAAAAAAAAAAATCAATTCATTTAAGAGCTCTTCTTCTGTACCTGCCTTCGAAGTCTCTGGCACTGTATTTTTAAAAATTTTCAATAGTAGTAAAATTTATATTTGAAAGATGTAGTTCACTTTTAAATGATTATTGCTGAAATTATAAATTAACTTCTATTAGTGCAATTCAAAAGAATTACGGAGTTTATAGAGCATGTTCACAAAGTCTAGCTCTTTTGGCAATGTATTTCAGAATCATTTGAGTGAAAAAAAAAAAAAAATGGCCAGCCAAGGATACTTGTTAAGAGACTTTGTCATAAATAGTGAAAGTGATTTTATTAATGCACCACAAAATGAATCAACTGGCAAAACCAAAACTCTTCCAAATTCATTTTAAGCAATGGTTTCAATATCCTAAAAACAAATGTACAGCCTTATAATCTCTTAAGATAACAAGATTAGACACTTAGACTCTGGCATTTTGTGTTAAAAATATAATGCATTATATTTTAAACACTATGAGTGTCCACACAACTGCTATCCATAATAGCACAAATGTGTAGAGAAAAAAATGGCAATCTCAGAAGACCTAGTTTTTATTCTTTTTTTCCAATTATAGTCAGTTCTTCTATAATATATGTTTTGAAGGCAGATGTGTTTAATACATTCATATATTAGGCAACAATATAAGTAAACCACAAATTTGGCATTTGCACATGCACAATTTTGTCCATCAAAAACACTAAAGTAGGTGGATGCAGAATTTGAACCTAGAGGAGCCTAGCTATGCTAAAAGATATAAAACAGACACACTTCAAACATCTACCAGGAACCAGTTCACTGCATTCTCCTACAATACTGTGCTTTGATATTCCCACACTTAGGAGCTTGGTTACATGAAAAAAACACTCAACATCCTATTTACGTTGAAGTCTCCAGATTCAAAAATGCCAAGACGTGTATGCGAAAGGAAAGCTTTAAGTCTTGAGGAAAGCTTGAAATAGCATTTTGAAGGAAACAAGAAATCATGCTGTAGAAAGGGATCCAAGCTTGTAGAGAAGGAAAACTCTGAACTTACCTACTCTCATGAACTCATCAAGTTTATACTTACATATAGAGCAATTTCTCCTGAAGACCTGAAGGCTTACCATAGAAAGACCACATAGAAATGGATAATAAAAACAAAGGTACAAGATCCATAGGAACCCCATCGCCCCCAAGAAGTCACCTGCAATACAGAGGGACATTACGGATGGAACCAACTGCACACTCCTGAAGTTTGAGACATGGCAAAAACACGGCAGTTTAAAGGGCACATGGATTATATGGGAAGGAAATTTATATGCTGATTTTGAGTATCTGCCAAATGGGCAAGGAACTGTTGGAAGTTTTTCTGGGACAAAAGACACCAGCAAAAAAGCAGTGCTTTTAGAATACACACAAAATTAAGCAACAACCAACCTGAGATAGAATGCTATATACATAGACTGTTAAATATGAACCTCATGGGAAACAAAAACTTATAAAAGATACACAAAAATGTTTTTAAAAAGGGAATATAAACATAGTACTAAGGAAAGTCGTCAAATCACAAGAGAATAAAAGAAGAAAAAGACAATGAGGAACTACGAAAACAACCAGGAAAAAACTAACAAAATGGCAACAAGTACATAAATATAAATAATGACTTTACATGTAGAGATTAAATGTTCCGATCAAAACACATAGAGTGGCTGAATGGATTTAAAAAACAAAACAGGACACATTTATAAGATGCTCATAAGAAACTCACTTCAGACCTAAAGACATATACAGATGGAAAGTGAAGAGATGGAAAAAGGTATTTTATGCAAATAAAACAAAAAAAAAAAAGCAGGACAATGATAAGCAGAGCAGGCATACTAGACCTTAAAACAAAAACTGTAGTAAGAGACCAAAAAAAAAAAAGATATTACATAAAATGACAAAGGGATCAAATCAACAAGATGACTATAACACCTAAAAATATCTGTGCACCCAATATAAGAACAACTAAATACATAAAACAAGTTAACAGAAATAAAGGGAGAAATAGATAGCAATATAATTGTGTGTATGCGTTAGTCACTCAGTCATAACTGACTCTTTGCAAACCCATGGACTATAGCCCACGAGGATCCACTGTCCATGGAATTCTGGAGTGGGTAACCATTCCCTTGACCAGGGGATCTTCCCAACCCAGGAACTGAACCTGGATCTCCCAGATTGCAGGTAGATTCTTTACTACCTGAGCCACCAAGGAAGCCCACACCCATAATAATAGTGGAGAACTTTAATACCTCAATTATATCAGTGGATATATCATCCAGAAAGAAAATTAGTATGGAAATACTGGCCTTAAAAGACACATTAGACCATTAATAGATATTTACAGAATATTCTATCCAAAAGCATCAGAATTCTTTTCACGTGCACACAGAACGTTCTACAGGGTAGATCACGTTAGGCCACAAGAAAAAGATGTATAAATTTAAGACTAGAAATCATATCAAGCATCGTTTCCTACCATAACAATATGAAACTAGAAATCAATTACAAGAAGAAACTGGAAAAAGCACAAATACATGGAGACTAAACATAATGCTACTAAACTATCAAAGGATCAACAAAGAAATCAACGGAGATGTAAAAACAAATATTTTAAGACAAATGAAAATAGATACAAAAATTTTCATAATCTGTGGTACACAGCAAAAGCAGTTCTAAGAGAGAGGTTAAGAGTGATACAGGCCTACCTCAGGAAATAAAAAAAAACTGCAAATTTTTTAAAAATCTAAATTTACATTTAATGGAAATAGTAAAAAAAAAAAAAGAAGATCAAACAAGCTAAAAGTTACTAGAAGGAAGGAAATAATAAAAATCAAAGAGGGAGTAAAGGAAACAAGAGAATTAAAAAAAGAAAAAGAAAAAACTCGGTGGGACTACATAGCACTTTAAAAAATAAACAAAATCCCCAAACCTTTAGTCAAACTTATCAAACAACAAAGAGAGAAGACCAAGGCAAAATCATAAATGAAAGAGAAGTTTACAAACAACCACATAAATACAAAGAATCATAGAAGAATAGCATGAACGATTATGTGACAACAAATTAGACAACCTGGAAGAAATGATAAGTTCCTAGAAACATGTCATCTTCTAAGACTGAATCATGAAGAAACAGAAAACTTGAATGGACAGATGTCCATTAACAAAACTGAATCAATAATCAAAAACCTCCCCACAAACAAAAGTCATGGTCCAGATGACTTCCAGGTGGATTCTAAGAAATATTTAAAGAAGAGTTAACATCTATCCTTCTCATATACTTCCAAAATATGAAAAACTAAGGAACATTTCCAAACTCATTTTTCTAAGCAATATCACCCTGATACCAAAAATATAGACATCACAAAAAAGAAAATTACAAGCCAATATCCCTTATGAACACAGATTCAAAAACTGTCAACAAAGTATTATCAAATCAATTTCAACAATATATTAAAAGGATCAGACACTGTGATCAAGTAGGATTCATTCCAGAGATGCAAGGATGGTTCCCTATCCACAAATCAATCAACATAATAACAATCAACCATATGAACAACAACAAGAAGGATAAAAGATATATAACCATTTCACCAATACAGAATTGTAAAGTAAAAATTAAAAATAAATAAATAAATTTAAAAAAAATAAAAAAATAAAAAAAAAACAATAAACAACATGAAATATCCAAAATCCATATGAAGAAAATATGAAATTCTACTGAAAGATCTAAAAGCCTTGGTAAATGGAGGTCTTATTATAAAGATTAATTCTTCTAAAATTAACCCAGTGTAATACCAATTTTAATTCCAATAAATTATTTTGAAATTTGAAAAAAAAAAAAAAGATATATAACCATTTCAATAGACTTAGGGAAAGCATTTGACAAAATTCATCATCCATTTATAATAAAAATACTTTCAAGAAAGTAGGCATAGAGGGAGCATACCTCAACATAATAAAGGTCATTTATCACAAACCCACAGCTAACATCATAATCAACTTTCCACTTTTTTCTAAAATCATGAATAAGACAAAGGTGCCCACTCTTGCCACATTTTTTTAATCTTTTCATGTTTTTATTAATTTATTTATTTTATTGAAGGATAATTGCCTTATAGAATTTTGTTGTTGTCTGTCAAACCTCTGTGAATTAGCCATAGGTATACATATATCCCCTCCCTTTTGAACCTTCCTCCCATCTGCCTCCCCATCCCACCCTGCTAGGTTGATACAGAGCCCCTGTTTGAGTTTCCTGAGCCATAAAGCAAATTCCCATTGGCTAGCTATTTTACACATGATAATGTAAGTTTGCATGTTACTCTTTCCATACATCTCACCCTCTCCTCCTCTCTCCACATGTCCATAAGTCTATTCTCTATGTCTGTTTCTCCACTGCTGCCCTGTAAATAAGTTCCTCAGTACCATTCTGCTAGATTCCATATATATGTGTTAGAATACTATGTGTATCTTTCTCTTTCTGACTCACTTCACTCTATGCAATAGGTTTCAGGTTCATCCAGCTCATTAGAACTGACTCAAATGTGTTCCTTTTTATGGCTGAGTAATATTCTATTGTGTACAGGTACCACAACTTCTTTATCCATTCATCTGTCAATGGACATCAAGGTTGCTTCCATGTTCTAGCTACTGTAAATAGTGCTGCTATGAACAATGGGATACATGTGTCTTTTTCAATTTTGGTTTCCTCAGGGTATATGCCTAGGAGTGGGATTGCTGGATCATATAGTGGTTTTATTCCTACTTTTTAAAGAAATCTCCATACCTTCTTCCATAGTGGCTGAATCAATTTACATTCCCACCAACAGTGCAACTCTTGCCACTCTTATTCAACATAGCATTGGAAATCCTAGAGACAGAAATTAGGCAAGAAAAAGGAAAGACATCCAAATTGAAAAGAAGGAAGCAAAACTTTCACTATTTGTGGACAGCATGGTACTATATATAGAGAGAGACAGAACATATATATATATGATATAGAGATAGAATCCTAAAGACTCCATCAGAAACTATCAGAACTAAAATAAAGATCAACAAATACAAAATATATAGAAATATGTTGCATTTCTACACATTAATAATGAACTATAAGAAAAAGAAAGGAAAAAAAAATCCTATTTACAACTGTGTCAAAAATAATAAATACCTAGGAATAAACTTAAGTAGCGAAGTGAAAGACCCATATTCTGAAAACCTTAAGACACTGAAAAAAAAAACTGAAAGGCAACACAAATAAGTATAAACATATATACCATGTTCATGGATTGGCAGAATCAACATCATTAAAATGTCCATACTACCCAAAGCAATCTACAGATTGAATGCAATCTACAGATTGAATGCAATCCACAGATTGAATGCAATCCTTAACAAAACAGCAATGCTATTTCTCACAGACTAGAACAAATAATCCTAAAATTTGTATGAAACCACAAAAGACTCTGAATGACCAAAACAAAAAAGAAAAACAAAGCTAGAGGTCTGACCTCAGACTTGGAACTATACTAGAAAGCTACAGTAATCAAGATAGTATGGTTCTAGCATAAAACTGACACACAGATCAATGGAACAGAACAGAGAGCCCAGAAATAAACCCATGTTCATATGGCCAAATAAAGCATGACAAAGGAAGCAAATATTTATAATGGGGAAAAGATAGCCTTTTCAACACCTGATACTGGCCAACCGGAGAGCTACTTGCAAAACAACAAAACTGGACCCCTTTCTTACACTATATACAAAACTAAACTCAAAATGGATTAAAGACTTAAATATAAGACCTAAAACCATAAAACCACAATCACAGAAAGCTCACCAATCTGATCACATGGAGCACAGCCTTGTCTAACTCAATGAAACTAATGAAACAATGAACCATGCCATGTAGGGCCACCCAAGATAGATGGGTCATGGTGGAGAGTTCTGACAAAACGTGGTCCACTGGAGAAGGGAATGGCAAACCACTTCGGTATTCTTGCCTTGAGAACCCCATGAACAATATGAAAAGGCAAAAAGACAGGACACTGAAAGATGAACTCCCCATGTCAGTAGGTGCCCAGTATGCTGCCGGAGATCAGTGGAGAACTAACTAACTCCAGAAAGAATGAAGACAGAGGATGAGCTGGTTGGATGCCATCACAGACTCAATGCACATGAGTTTGAGTAAATTCTGGGAGTTGGTGATGGACAGGGAGGCCTGGTGTGGTGCAGCCCATGGGGTCGCAGTCAGACACAACTGAGCGACTGAACTGAATTGAACTGAACTAAAAACCATAAAGCTCCTAGAAGAAAACATAGGCAGTAATCTTCCTGACATTGGTCTTAGTTAGATTTTTTTGGATTTGTCTCCTCAGGCAAGTGAAATGAAAGTAAAAACAAACAAATGGGGCTACATCAAACCAAAAAGACTTTTCACAGTGAAGTAAACCACCAAAAAACAAAAAGGCAACCTACTAAATAGAAGAAGATATCTGCAAATGTTATATCCAATAAGAGATTGATATTCAAAAGATACAAAATATTCATGTATTCAATGTAAAAGAAATCACTCTGTTAAAGACTGGACCAGAGGAACTGAACAGAAGTTTTTTCAAAGAAGACGTACTGAGGGCCAAGAGGCACATAAATTATGTTCACTATCACTAATCATCAGGGGAATTAAAATCAAAATCACAGTGAGGTATCACCGGACATCTGTAAGGATGGCTATTATCACCAAGACAAGAAACATCAGGTGTTGGTTAGAATGTAGAAGAAAGGAAACCCTTGTGCACTGTTGGTGAGAATGTAAATCAGTGTAGCCACGAGGGAAAGCAGTATGGAGCTTTCTCAAAAAACTAAAACTAGAACTGCCACATGATCTAGTCATTCCACTTCTAGGTGTTTGTTAGAAGAAACAATAAATTTCAAAGGTATATGCATTCTTGTGCTTGCAGCATTATTCACAAAGTCAAGACACGGAAGCAACCTGAACATCCACTGATAGACGAATGGAAAAAGATGTGGTGTACATATACATAATGGAATATGACTCAGTCATAAAAAAGAATAAAATCTTGCCACTTGGGCTAACAATGGATGGACTTGAAGTGTATTATGCTAAGTGAAATAAGTCTGAGAGAAACAAGTAACACATGATTTCACTCATATGTGTAATCTAAAATTCAGAACAAACAAAGCAAAACAAAACAGAAACAGGCTCATAAATACAGAGAACAAATGGCAGTTGTCAGAGGAAGGTAGAGTGAGGAGATGGACAAAATCGGTGAAGGTTTTTAAGAAGCACAAACTTAAGAGTTGTAAAATAAATAAGTCATGAAGCATATAATGTGTAGAATAAGAAATATAGTCAATATTTTAACAACTTTGTATGGTGATAGTAACTAGACTGAGACAATCATTTTGCAATGTATAATAATATCAAATTACTATGTTGTACATCTGAAACTAATATAATATTGTATGCTAATTATGATTCAAAAATTTTAAAATGAGAGAACATGTTGCTCTCCTGAGCCAAAGGCACTGCAGGCCATCACAGAAAATGTAGGAAAATTAAAGAAATATCTACATCTGAAACAACTGTGAATTCAAAAAAAAATGTACCGTGAACTCAAGAAAACACAGTCTAAATAAACAGAAAAAACAAAAAAGATTATTGTGCATATGGATTGAATAACAAACAGCAAAAAAAAAAAAAAACTCAAGAATGTTTCTCATAATAAAAGAGAAAGCACAATCTATATAAAAAGAACTTAAGCAGAAATTGCCAAATTCTGCATGAGAAGCTGCCGTTAGTCCTAGCAGTGGTAGCTTTGATGGTTTCAAACATTGCTTTAAATTACAAAACCTTCAGCTGTTGGGTGAAGTCACTAAAACAAATGAGAAAGCGGTACAAGAACTTCGAGCTGTGCTACCAAAAGTAACTGAAAAAGTCTATATATGGATCATATTTTCACTTTTGATGAAATTCAGCATTTGAAGCAAATCAGAAGGGTGAAAAGGCTCGATAAGTGGGTACCTCGCGAGTGGACCACAAATAAAAAAACTCATTGTTTTGAAGTGCTATCTTCTGTCATTCTATGCAATAACAACAAACCATTTCTTGATCGGATTATGACATGCAATGAAAAGTGGATTTTATACAGAGACAACCAGCTCAGTAGATGGATCAAGAAAAAGCTCCAAAGCACTTTCCAAAGTCAAACTTGCTCCAAAAAGAGTCATGGTTACGGGTGGTCTGCTGCTGGTCTGATCCACTACAGCTTTCAGAATCCTGGAGAAACCATTACACCTGAGAAGCATGTTCAGCAGATTGATAAGATATACCAAAAGCTGCAATGCCTGCAGCAGGCATTGGTCAACAGAAAGGGCCCAATTCTTCTGCATGACAATACCTGTCCACACATTGCACAATCAATCCTTCAAAAGTTGAATGAATTGAGCTACAAAGTTTTGCCTCATCTGCCATATTCACCTCACCTCTTGTCAATCAACTACCACTTCTTCAATCATCTTGACAACTTTTTGCAGGGAAAATGTTTCCACAACCAGCAGGAGGCAGAAATTCCAAGAGTTCATGGAATGATCCTAAAGCACAGATTTTTACACTACAGGAATAAACAACCTTATTTCCTCATTGGCAAAAATGTATTGATTATAATGGTTCCTATTTTTATTAATTATGTGTTTGAGCCTAGTTACAATGATTTAAAATTCAGGGTCTGAAACCGCAATTACCTTTGCACCAACCTAATAGAACCCAGAAGTACATTGATCAATAATTCCCTGGTCAAAGAAACTTTTTCTGCTGTCCCAGATTCCATCATCCCTTACTGTCTGTTCCTACAAAATACTTCACTTCTTTGGAACAGTCATGGCACAGGTAATGCTTCATTCCCCATGGCACCATAAGCTTCATGAGGAAAGAGACTTCTGTTTACCACTGTTTCTCAAGGATTAGCCCAGGTTTGGCACCTCATGAAGGTTCACTGAATGTCTGTGCAATGAATGAAGATTGAATGAGTGAATGAAGGAGCACACTTGGCCGTTCTGAGCCCGTTTGCTCATCTCTAAAACAGAGAAGCAGGTGATAGTTGCCTGCCTCTTTTATGGGGATCTAATGAGATAATGTAAATGAAAGTGCTGTGCTAGCTATAAAGCAATAATTATTATTCATTCAGCACATACTTTACTGCAGTAGTAAAGAGGAGCATAATGGAGCTGATAAAAGCGTGGTTGCAGGAGTGAGAGTGGGTTTGCATATCAGCACTGTATCTTATTACCTGTCCAATTTGAGACGAGTTATAGATCCTCTCTAAGCCTCTGTCTCACACTTTGTGAGAATTAAAAAAAAGTTAACTCATGAAGAGCACCTAATTATATTTTAATTATGTCATGTACTCTATCAGATACAATGATATATTGGTGAAGGGCTCTGCCCCCAAGAAGCTTACCGTCTACTAAGAAGATAAATCAGACATGCAAATGGCTTGAATGCAGACAAAGTTGGTGCCCAAAAGGAGCTATAAAGTGACATAAGGTGTCACAGGAGATCGTGGGAGATCACTCTTTAGAAATAAACCTTTTCTTTCTCTATAGTTACTAAGGTATCTTCCTGCTAAGTATTACTCTCATTGACAAGCAAGGCTTAAAAAATTCATACAATGATATTTAATTGTGAGCACTCAACTTCTTGTTTGCATTGTTTCATATGGCAAATTCAAAAGCATTTAGTTAGAAAAAAAGAAATGTATATAAACCTCCAACCACAAAAATGCTCATGGCATCAATTTGATCAAGAAGGTACCAGGAGAGTATGCCATCAAAGGATCCACAGTTGGGAGGAGACTTATAAGCTATGCTGCTGCTGCTGCTAAGTCGCTTCAGTCATGTCCAACTCTGTGCGACCCCATAGATGGCAGCCCACCAGGCTTCCCCTTCCCTGGGATTCTCCAGGCAAGAACACTGGAGTGGGTTGCCATTTCCTTCTCCAATGCATAAAAGTAAAAAGTGAAAGTGAAGTCGCTCAGTTGTGTCCAACTCTTGGCGACCCCACGGACTGCAGCCTACCACGCTCCTCCATCCATGGATTTTCCAGGCAAGAGTACTGGAGTGGGGTGCCACTGCCTTCTCCGCTTATAAGCTATATTGGCCTCCAAAAATGTCCTTGACCTAATCTCTGGATACTGTGAATCAAGTTAAGGGTGATTATCCTGGATTATCTGGGTGGGACTCACATAATTATAGGTAAGAAGCACACAGGAGGCATCAAAAGTGAAGAGCTCGTGGTAATGGAAGCAGAGACTAGATGGATGTGTCTTGAATGGAGGAAAGGGCCGTAAGACAACTAACACAGGCGGCACGAGAAGCTGAAAAAGGCAAGTAAACAAATTCTCCCCTCTGAGTGTCAGGAAGGAACCCATCCTACTCGTATCTTGACTTTAGCCCAGTGAAACTGAATTCAGATGTCTGACTTCTAGAAGTTTAAGAGAGTAAATCTGCACTGTTTAATCTGCTAAATTTATAGTGATTCCTTAGAAAAGCCATAAAAAAACTAAAATAGAGAGAGAAGACAAATGACCCCTGCTCTTCAGTTTCCACTCTGATTTCTAACGAGAAAGGGTGTTACAAAGCACTCCAGATGACCTCCAATTGAGAGTTCATTGAGTGATGGGTAGAAACTGCCTTCAAATTGTGAAAATAACTTTCTACCACAACAATCCTGATAAAGCAGAAAAGCAAACCATCCAAGAGCACAAAATAACTTGAAGTGATCCAGGATTTTGAGGAACATTAAGACCCATCTCAAAGTTAAAATCCTAGAGTTCTTTGGGAAAAAAGTTTCTTACTGTCACCATTCTTACATGTTAACTTTATAGGAAAATTAATTCTGAATATAAGTTGAGAACTTGAAAGATATGGCATAGATATAAAGGAGTGAGTCTAATTTTTATAAAGCATTCTAGAACTAAAACCTCCGAATGCATAATTCTTAAAGTAGACTCTGGAATAAGGAGGCAAGCATATATTCATCCTAACAATACTTCTGTACCACCATCACCGTCCACCCACATCACATGCTCTGGTCATATCACTGTCTTCCTGCTGCTTGCCTTTGCACATGCTGGTCACTTGAATGTAGCATCCTTCTTCCATCCACCAACTCAAAGACCTAGAAAGTCATTAATCTTAAATATTAAAGACTCAATTCTAATGTTATGTCTTTAACTAAGTTTCCTTTGACTAACTCCTAGACAAGCTCCCTGCTTTTTGTACCCTTGGCCATCTTGGACAGAGTTTCATTAGCAGTTATTCCATGTTACAATTATTTGTTTACACATCTATCTCCCCAAGGAGCTGGAGGTCTCTGCTGGGAGAGACCAATTATACTCTACTCATCTCTGGATATAGAATGCTAAGTTCCATGCCTAGAACATAACAGACATTTACAATGTTTTGTTAAAGAAATCAATGCATCAATGCAGCCACTTCAGAAAACCAGTGTCAATAACTTACTATTTTGGTATCTTGAAGACTTGACTCCCAGAAAAACACTTTCTAAAATATCCAATATAGACTTAAAGAGTTGCTTCAAAAGAGGACCTACCAAAAAAATGTGTAAATAAAGCGTGGATTTTGGACTTATTATCACTGCTAATCTAAACAGCTGGGCTTACAATATGGAATAGCCAATACTTAACATTTTGTCTGCCAGCGCCCCTTCATAATCCTGGAAGCAGCGTCCTCTTCTTCTATACTCACGAATTCCCCCTCCCCCTACCCCTTTATTCCTTGGTCCAAAAGGTACCTGAGGTCAGATCTTTCATGGCTAACCTATGTAAACCAATATATTTGAATTTGGTTTCTATCACTTGTAACCAAAAGATTCCAAACTAATGCATGTTGTTAACTAAAAAGTAAACAGAAGCAAGTTGCTCAATTATTTCTTCATAAAAATCAAATGAGTAGTTTACTGAGATGCTTTTTCTAAGAGCATGATGCAGGTATTTATTAGACATTCTGTGTATCAACATTGCACTGCATTGCAGAAAAATCTAGAGAAATTTCTCCATTAAATAAGAGTTGCAACATGGCAGAGTGCAGGAAGGGTCCAGAAAAGCTGAGTGTTAACTAACTGGATGCCTTTGGACGCGGGGCTTTTTAAATCTCTGGGCATCAAAGTGCCAAGGTCCATCTATATTCTAAGCCACTGAAAAACATATTCTGTGGTTCAGAATACAGCAGCACCTCCACGATTTTTTATTTCAAAATTCAAACTTCTTTTGGTAAAGAAAAAAAAAAACAGAACTTGTCAATTGGGATTTAAATAAAAATGTAAGTACCAGAATACTTAAGTTTTTTAAAGAAAAAACAGAGCCAATATTCTATATGTGATTAATGAACTGAAAATAGGAGATTATCGGAAAGTTACCTTTTTATGAACTTATCTAGCTTGTTGGATAAAAACTGAAAAAGAGGACTAAATCCACCCACTGCTGAAGTGTGGCTAATTCTATAATCAATCATAGGCACCGCACTCAATAATGCAACATGTTCTCAGGTACTTGCTCAGCAACAGTTATATGCAGGACATTGTGACCAGTGCTAAGGGCAAGGCAGGAAGGGATAAACTGGATTTATAATCTCACTGCTCTGTTTAAAAGCCTCCAACAGCATGCCATTGCACTTGGACTAAAAACCAAATTCATTACATGACTTTAAAGGCCTGACTTTGAAGACTCCTACTTTCCCAACATCATCTTCTGCCACTTTTCCATCAATCTCTTTCTTCCAGTCAAAGTCCTTTTTCAGATACTTAAACAGAGAAGCACTTTCTTGCCTGAAGGTATATGAATAGACTCCTGCTTGATATTCCATCTGCATGGAATGTTGTACCCCGACTCAAGTCATGGCTGGCTGGCTTCTTTCTGTCCTTCAGGACAATCTTAAAATAAATGTTACCTTCTTAGCTAGATTTTTCCTAATCTTACCCCCTTTCCCCTACTACCCTACCACTGTCACCATTATCTTCTTTCTCAGTCTCATGTTAGTCCTCTTCCCAGAGCTTTTCCTATGTTGTGATTATTCTATTTGCTTGTATCCTTGGGCTTTGTCTGAGTCTGGGAGAAGGCAGGAATATGGTGGGGTATTTTTGTTCCATGCTGTGTCTTCAGTACCTAGTACATCACCTACTACACAGATATCACGCTAAGATTCAGAGAATGAAAGAATGGAAAAATGAGATTCATGTATCTACCATAGCTAAAATATAAAATAGTATACATGAAGCATTTACATAGTAGAAAAAAAAAAGAGATTCAAGGGTTACAAACAAAAATGTCAAAGAGCAGAACGGCATGAATGAAAAATCTCTCATCAGCTATATGAAAGGACACAGCTGACAAGGCCACATCACGCAGGGTCTTGAGGGTAAAACAAGGAAATCTGTATTTATCCCATGAGAACTGGGGACTATTACAAACTTACTATTATCTCTGGGTTTTAGGATGACTCTGCTACCAGTAAAATAAATAATGGATGGAGACCAGGAAGAGGGCAGTGCCCATAGGCCAGGCCAATGCATTACCAAAGAGTAGGAGTCAAAGGAAAGAATGAGAATGTGTGAAAGACATCTTGCAACTGTTTAGATATGGAAGGCAAAAGAATAAGGAAAAGAAGATTTTTTATACACCAAGGTTGAAACTACAGAATTCCGGGAAGAGAGAAGGCTTTGGATTGGGAAAGGAAGATGATGGGTTTAACCCTGCCTACCATATAAAACAAAATAGAAAAAACCAGACTACATGAGCTTATTACCTGCAGCCATGTTCTCCTTCTGCTATGTAAGTCAAACACTCCTTTTCTTTCTTTCTAGATTGGAAAATGCCTTTAGTTTTTTGGCTGTTTATACAAATAATTTAAAATGCACGAAATACAGATGTGCTTCAAAGAGAAAGTGAAATCCCCTATCCTCCATCCTCCATAATAGCTTCTGTTCAGTTTGGAATACATTCCAACAGAATTTTTATATATATATTAACATGCATTAAAAATACAGTATAATATTATATATGCAGTTCTATAAGCTTCTTAATTTTTACTTCAGGTATCATTAACACTTCCTGATTAATATATATAGATCTTATTAATCTCTTTAAAGGACAGTTTGGTATTACATTGCAGCATGTTCCATAATGAATTTAATCAGTCCCCTATTGAGGGGTATTTAGGATATTTTCAGTTGTTGTCATTGTAAGTAATACCTCAATGAGCACCCTTGAATACAGATCTTTGGGCAACTTTCTGGTTATTTCTGCAAGCACGTGGCAGAAGTATTAAATGGGTCAACCTTTCCAGAAAGCACAATAGGAGGATCAGCAGGGCTAAGAAGAGCACCAGAAACAGATTCTCTGGCTCAGCAACTCAAACCTCTCTTTATGAAAGGATAGCATGCAAATGAAGATGAATTCCTGCAATGATTTACTTCAAAGTCAAATAGGTCTTTACACACCAAAGAGAGAGCATTCACCCCCACCCTGGCCCTTCAGAAGATAAAAAATATTTTCTGTCAAATAAGGGCAAAACTTGAAAGGAGGGATTCTCACAGTTTGGGGTCTGTTTTTTTTTCATTTTTATTGGAGGATAATTGCTTTACAATATTGTGCTGGTTTCTGCCACACATCAGCATGAATCAGTCACAGGTATATCTGTGCCCCCGCCTTCTTGAGCCTCCTACCCATCTCCCAGCCCATCCCACCCTTCCAGGGTGTCAGGAGCACTAGGCTGAGGCGCCTGTGTTGCAGCCAATCCCCAGGGGCTATCTATGTCATGTATGGTAATGTATATGTTTCCACGCTGCTCTCTCAACTCATCCCACCCTCTCCTTCACACACAGTGTCCACGAGTCTCTTTTCTATGCCTGCGTCTCCACTGCTGCCCTTCGAATAGTTTTCTAATTTACACACAACACCATGACTAACACAGTCCGACTTTCCTGAACACTCTCAGTTACCTGCTCCTGAGTGTTCTCAAGGCATTTGGTTCACACCTCGATTTAGTACTATTTCCACCAGAGCTTGACAACTGATTTACTTACCCACTTCCCAGTCTAGATTCTGAGCTCCCCAAGGACAGGGAACTCCTCTTATCCACTACTGTATCTCATGACCTAATGCCAAACAGACCCTCGACAAGTACTCATCGTATGAATGAACGCACTGATGAGTGTATAAATGAGTGAATGCTCAGGAGGCCTTATAGCAAAACTATTTCCAGTAAGACTGGAAAGTTTAGGGGGAAAATAGAGCTGCTGCTGTTGTATTTTTAATATCCTGCCGCCATCAAATTCTCACTGCATCTCATAAAATTCAAGCAACTGGAGACTGACCTTAAGAGGCAGTTGATACGCCTTTCACAGGCTCCCACAGGGAGGGTCCTCCTCAGCCACTCTGGTGAGTGTCACAGCAGGGGATGAGATCCTGCAGAAACTGCATCCAGGAGGCCCCATCAGTTCCAGGGCACTGCTGATGGCTAGTATTGAAGGGTCAAAGTCACACATGTCATCAAACATAATTTTGAGCATTCACACGTGCACAGGGGCCACGTGTGACTAATGGGAACAAGGTCAGGAGGGTGAGCGGGATAGAGAAAGACTGAAACCACACCATGCAAGAGGCAGCTGAAGAAGTTGGGCCTGCTTGGCTTGGAGAATGGAGAGGGAGCTGCGCTGAGAGTGTTCACTCCCCACACACCCCAGAGGCCCTCCTTGGAGGGCAAGAAATCAGATCCACTTAGAACACAGACTCTGGAGTCAGATGGGCTGGACCAAACTTGAACCCCAGCACTGACATTTATTATTCTGTGACTTTAAGCAATCACTTAAGCCCCTTTGCTTTCAATGTGCTCATCTATAAAATGGAGTAATAGTAATTATCTTATAGTGTTCTCGGGAATGACAGAATATCTATAAAACCCTTAACACAACAATTTGATTGCTATCTTTTAATTTAATAAGTGTTAATATAACTGGTAGGTTGGACAAGATTCAAAAGCTATAATCATGAAAGCAAATTTATGTTTGAATACCACTGCCCCTAAAATATGTTTTGTGGTTTAGCTAAAGTGCTACCCTAGATAAAAATGTAAGCTGTGCAATGACATTGCCAATCATTCTTAGAGAACTTTATCATTAGGCTCATTATCAATTCTGAAAGTCTAGTCTTAGCAGACAAACACACACCTTAATCTTTCTCAAATAGACGGCCTCTTCCCTTCTCCTTCCACCAGCCACAGCCTTGTTGTCAATGGACCATCTGCTACTGAGAAAGGAGTATGTTGCCTTTTGACTTTTTCTCTCCTGTTTACCTCTTTCCCCTCCAGTGCTTCTGTGTGTGCGTCTCAACCACTCTTTGTGAACCCATGGACTGTAGCACACCAGGATCCTATGTCCATGAGATTTCCCAGGAAAGAACACTGGAGTGGGTTGCCATTTCCTCCTCCACTGTCATGGGCTTGGCCATAGGACTTGCTTTGGCCAATGGGATATCAGCAGACATGCTGCAAGCAAAAGCCTTTAATGGCCTTGCACAGTTTCACCTGGCCCTTTCCACTTTAGTGACTGGTCACATAAAGAGCCTCCCTGAGTACCTGCTGTGCCCTCAGCCTGAGCCCCAGAATGGAAACACAGAGCAATCCTGAGCACAACTTTCAACTTGCAAACCCATGGCTTCCCAGCCAGTCCCAGCATCCATCAGCTGAGAGTCACAGTGGACTTGCAAAGCTGAACTTGTTGAGAGGCATTCCATCTGGGTATTTTGTTTTATTTTCTTCACTTTATGGAGCATTTAAAGGGCAAGAGCTTAATGCTATACTATGTAATGCAATCCTTTTGATTCTTCTTAACTCTTAAAACTCTCCAGAATTGTCTTTCCATTTTCCTACTACTGTTTCCTCATCAGGCTGAGCTTACTGAAACTTGGAATCTTGCCATTCTTGTAGAAAGTATTATATTGCCTGACGTAGAGCAGCCATTCAACAAGCATTTGTAGAATTAATGATTAGTTGCTTGGTTAGGCAATTTTGAAACATATAAAAAGTACAAAGTGAAATTTTTTAAGTTTCCCTTCCTGAAGTCTCTCTTCCCAAAGTTGAGCCTTCTAGCGTAGTTCTTATGTATCTTTTTAGGAGAAGAAAAAATTTTGTGTATAGGCATAGCATGGGGGAGAGTAAGAGAGAGGTTCGTAATTGAAGGAGGAGAGAAAGAAAGTGGAAGATGGTTACAGCTTTTATAGAGTTTAAGGCTGTTTTCATACTAAAGGGATCATATTATCCATTGTGCCCTCCATGTTGTTGCAGTTGTTTTAATTTGGAACGTGTGTTGGAGACCTTCCAATATCAGCTCATCTGCTCATCCACATCAATGACTCAGTAGTACCCACCCTACCCATTCCTTTATTCAGCTCCTCTCCATCTGATGGGTCTTTAGTTCTGTTCCAATCCCTCTTGGTTTTGCCATTACAAATGATGCTTCCAAGACCAACCCTGTACATGTCTCTTGAACATAGCCCATCACATTATAGACTGAAAGTCTGACCTATAAAGAGGAACATTCATCTGTTGGGAGTTCCTGACTTTTACACCCTAGCAATCAATATTTTATAAAGCTTAACTCTCTACAGCTTGGTTCACAACACAATATTCATTGATTTTCATTTCTTATTTTAGAATACTGAATATGCCTTTTTCATCAATTAGCAGCCCCTCTTCCCTCCCACCTTCTACTTCAAGGTTCTAATAACACATCCTCTAAGAAGCCAGCTGCCCTGGTTCAGAATCGCTATTCTAAGACATCATCAGGTTGATTATAATTCCTTCAGCCCTGAGATTAGAAAGTTCAGTACTATCAAGCCTTCAAAGAGCAAGATGATCAAAAACTGGAGCAGGTTACGATGATTTTAATCCACATAACAAGAGAGCTTAATTGAAGAATTAAATGACAACAAAACAAAAGGGAAAGAACAAGAATCAACTATACTGTTCTGAAACAAATGCGAGGGATCACTCAGTTACAGGAGAGATTTCTACTCTTAGCACATTATCTTTCAGCAGCAGCTGCCCAAGTCCAGGGTGCCACTTCAGTTCCTCTACCGACTGTCTGCAGGCAGGCACAGAAAGGAGAAAGTGCAAATCGACAATGTCTTTTGGCTTTTGCTGTGTTCTTGACAACAAGGATCTAATTCACCTACTCAAAGTACTCCTTATTCCTAAGTAAATACACATTGTGCTGCAAACTTGGAAATAAGAGAAATAAAGAAAACTAAGTATTGGAAGGAATGCTATAATACAGAGAAATGTATTATGATACACAGGTATGTTTTGATGAGTGATATAGGTAAAGACAAACTTGTAGTGCTGCCATAAAGATTAAATGAGAGCCTGGCACATGGAAACTGCTGACTAGCTGATAGCTGTAGCTGTCATTATTATTATTAAAATACGCAAAATGTAAAGCACCACAGATCATATTGTTATCCATATCAGACAGCAGTTTTATGAAAATCAAAGTTTTTGTTGTTTTCCATAGTAATCAGCAGAGAGGTCAGAAAAAATCAGAGAAATGTTTACTGGAAGGAACATCATTTCATTCAGATGTCTTTTTTTTTCAGATGGGTAACCTAAAATCTAGATGTGATCTGGCCAACTTGAGCTAGACAGCACTTGTCCACAATTGTCATGTCTTGTACTTGCTTTTTCCCTCCCCAACAAGTCTAGCTGTGCCTGGGAAAGGGACAGGGGGAGTCAGGAAGAGGATGAATAGTGTAATTGCAGAGTGATGCTTGTCATAGGTTTCAAAACCAAATAAAACAAGCATTCCAATCTAGCTCAGCCATTTAGTGACTATATGGACTTTTTCAAATAATTTCACTTTCTTGACACTCAGATGTCTCTTTTGTGAGGTAGGGATAATAATACTTGCCTTCTAGAATGACATGAGATAGGAAAGATACTTAGCAGAACACGTGACACACAGTAAGGGCTCCATAATTAGTGACATGATGACGGTGATGATGGTAATGAAGGTGATGGTGAGAATGATGAAAACGCTTTGTGCATCAGTTCCCAGAAGGGGCTTTGATATAAGGCAGGCTGATGAAATTTATGTGCAGAGACAGGACAAGAGTTACCTCATGGGAAAGCCCTGTGTCCTGGTAGCAGAGCCAATGGCTTAAAAGCCTTATGACCCAATGAACTGATAACTGCTGAGCAGTAACTGATGCAACTAAGGTCTACAGGTCAAACAGAGGGAGAAGCTGAAGCCAGATGACTTCTCCATTGGGTCCAAGTGAGGATGAGAAAGAAAAGGATGTGTGCTAAATTACAGCATTTCGCTAATTAATAATACATTTAGCCATTTACTTCCTAATGGTGAACATCTCACCATAATTACTCTTGTCAATGAAATATGTACACTGCTGACATATGGATTCAGAGAGGATGGCACCCTTGTCAACATAACCTCTGTCTACAAGTCCTAACTACTAATACTACAGATTTCCAGAAAGTCTTTAATAATAAATACAAATGTTTATGGTTATTCTGCAATCTTATAATCTGTGAAGAATGTGTTACATTCTGGAAGGAAGAAGATGAAAGAGGAATGTAATAAATAAGCAGTAGATGCATCTTTTATAACTGTTAAAATTGGAGAAAAAAAAATGGAGATGCAAAGGGGCAGGAGACAGGAGAAAAGAGAGGTGATGTAATTCACTTGTAACACAGTAATGTTCTGTATTACATAGAACTAAAATATTAATTTCAGCCCCTTGGCTATGAAACTGAAAACATTTGCTCAAGCAAGGTTAATGTCTAAATCGTCTAATGCAAATTCAGTACCAGAAAGTTTTGGACAATTTGGAGCCTTCTTCAAATCTTGGGAAGTTTTTCAACCATAGGATAAATATTACAGTCAACTGACCACCAGCTCCCCTGAAGATAACAAAGGCATAAAAAAATAGAAGGCTATTAGCCTTTCACAAACGATCGTATCCACGAAGAAAAGTGGGAAAATGTCAAAATCAGTCTAGGCTATGTAAAATGAGAAACTACACTTGCAAATTATCATTTTGCAAATTTCACTCATGTAACATGATAAAATTCTCAATGACTTCAATCATCAACAACTTTCATACATACTGTCCTCCTCCCAATAGTTTGAGAAAATAGTAAAACAGGAGTAGGCACATATCTGTAGAACTGGCTAACAATCAGGGAAGTCATTCTATCATGGTGGTTATATCCTGGCTCTGTTGATAAACTCAGAGTAAAAATAAACACTACTGGGAACTTCTGCTGGAGAAAACTCTTGAGAGTCCCTGAATATTCAATGGAAAGGCTGGTGCTGAAGCTGAAGCTTTTCCCTTTGGCCACCAGATACGAAGAGCTGAGTCACTGGAAAAGACCCTGATGCTGGGAAATATTGAAAGGAAAAGGGGATGACAGAGGTTGAGATGATTGGATGGCATCGTTGACTCAACGGACATGAGTTTGAGCAAACTCCAGGAGATAGTGAAGGACAGGCAAGCCTGGTGTGCTGTAGTCCATGAGGTCACAGAGTCAGACACAACTGGGCAACTGAATAACAGTGGGGAACTTTAAGATGTTCACTTAGGAGACAGCATGAGCCAAATTAGGATCAGATGCATACCAGGCGATAGCTGAACAGGCTTGGCAGGCCATGCAAGTCCACAAAGTAAGTTTGAGGAAATAAAAAGAATTCTGATCCTGAGGAAGGCCCACCAACAACCCAAGGCATGTTCCTTAAAATCGCTAGTCTCAACCATACAAAATGAGAGATGAGATAG
The DNA here is from genome assembly GCF_014754425.2 of Oryx dammah. Classification (NCBI taxonomy): domain Eukaryota; kingdom Metazoa; phylum Chordata; class Mammalia; order Artiodactyla; family Bovidae; genus Oryx; species Oryx dammah. The sequence goes on from NW_024070189.1 coordinate 43,138,497, forward strand.
GACAGAGTTGTAGTTGGGTGTTTGCCTTTTGGTCTCAGAGACACTTGGACTCGGCACTCAGCTCTGCTACTTAATAACTAATTGTGGCTGAACAAATCATTTAAGCTCCTTAAGGTTCAGACCTTCCACTTCCAAATATAATATCACCAGCCCTAACGGAAAGTTATAAAAATTAAATGAGGTGATATACGCAAAATCTTTAGCATATATAGAGCAAATGAAAATGGGTAAAATATTGCTTAATTTGCAGGGCTACTGACAAGAATTAACTAAGTTATAATATAAGAAAATCACTTAGTGTGGTGCCTATGAACTCAGTAAATACTAGGTAGTTGTTATTATAAACAAGGTAAGTCCTGAGCCTTCCACGCTCTGAGTCTTGTGCAATTCTATAATCTCTGTCTCTTGTAACTTAAATGTCAACCTAGGTTTCTTGTCTCCCAGCCCAGCATGCCTGCTAATACCCTGCTCAGAAATTGAGACAGAATATACAATTTCAAGGCAGAAGCCCCAGTGAGGCGCCAAGTGCCCATCCCTGCAGAGAGTCCTCCATCTCAGCCTGTGGTCCACGTATGACGCAGAATGACTGACAAAACACACATCCAACTTCGGCATTTACCTCAGAAACAAAACTGAGGTCTGAGATGCTTTAAGGATGCTTTGAGGAGGGGTCACTTTGATGTCATATCTATGCAGCCGATACCTTACCCATACCACCATGTACAACCCATGCCAACCTCAGAGTTCCATTTGAGGTGAAGGTGAATGCCATTCCTTGGACAGCTGCTCAATCAAGGAAGTGGTTAATATTAATAAGACATTGCTTAACGTTCTGCATTTCTCATAAACCAGTAGTGTTTATGTATTAATTCTAGTCACATACAGTTGCAACTATGGCTGGGAACCAATGACAAAAACAATAGTCAACGCTTATTGATGCTTAATTATGTGCCAGAGATCATGCTCAGTTCTTCAGAAACATAACTGCACAGACTCACTACAGCAATTCAATCCCCAGGAGCAATGGCTGATGGTCACCAGGCTGCATGTGACATTCAAGGGAAAACATGTCTTTGACTGACCAACATCACAGTAATTTTTGTTTGTGAGAAGAGAGTGAGGGCATGGGAAGTGGGGAATCTTTTAAAACTGTCATCTAACAACAAGACAGAGAACCTTCTATAATGAAAATAAGTCTCATTACAAGTAGAACTTAAACCTTCCCCTCCTTCTGAACTTCCAAGCAGCTGATGTGTGTCTGAGCCACGGTCCTGCGATTAAGCCCCTACATTTCTCAGGGAAGTTCCTCAATCCACTCACACTTTAGCATATTGATCTAGGATTGACCAGGGTTGCTTTATGTACGTGAGATCAGCTTGCTCTTGAATTGCTTCCATTTTATAGATGAGAAAACTGAGGCAGTTACATTCAGAAGCACCATGCAATTCTTACCACAAAAGAAAGAATCCTAAGAAGCAGTCCTTTTGAATTTACCCATCACTCTGCATTAGATGGAAAATCCTCAGTTGTGACAACACGCTGGATGATCTGATTTACACTAAAGGCCAAGAGTATGTGTTTCCCACAAAGTAAACAACTCCCCAATAAATTGTTTTATGATGTTAGACTTGAGAGGTCTGATGGTTCTATTAGTCTCATACCATAGGTCTCAGAACAGTACAAACAAACAGAAATAAAACATTGTGTCCTAGGTTATGAGAATGTTATTTTCATTGTTTATGCGAATCAGCCAGGTACGGCACAGTAAGTTACTAATCTTTTTTTGTTTTAATAAATGTGTTTACCAGTGAGGAGAAAGCAGCTTGATTCAATGTCTCATAGAGCACTCAATTTTGGTAAATTAAAGTTAATAACATTTCTCTGTGAGCTATGATAAGACCTCATGGTGAATCACAAAGAAGGGGCACCAAGTTGTGGGGAGATGCAGCAATGGGGTGGAGGGCCCTTTGCATGCTGGCAGCCTCTCCACTCGAAGACACAAAGGTAAATGTGCCTTCTCATCTCAGCTCAGAGACAGGCAGCTGTCCGTCACCTACTTTTCTGGATTCTATCCAATGTTCATGGCTGCAAAACTGTGCAGACTTGAAGTCAAAAATTGCATCAAGAAAGCCATCAAGTACAGAAAGTCGAGGCAGAATTATAAATAGTGGTTAGAAATAATTACAAATGCATAAATCGTCACCAGACAACTCTGCAACTACTACTAAGCATGAAATTAAGTCGTCTGAAATGAAATGCATTATCAATACTTTCAGTTATAAATTAAGGCTAGGAAAACTGCATTTCCTCTCTCTCGTTTGTTGAAAAAAACTAGAGCTCACTACTGAACAAAGTTTTCTCAACACTGTGAAGTGGTTTAAAGATAGGGAGGTTTATGTTCCACTTCATAATTGATGCCATAACATATAACTGCAGACCAATGCACTACATTGTAATGTAATTATTTGTGTAATTAATGCATAGTTCTCTGAGACTCCATTAAAACTGTAATATCAATTTCCCCACTCCTCCATGCTGGGGATTGGAAGCAGGGCTCTTCTCCCTTCCTGCCTGTGTGTCCTGACTCTGTAGCTCTCTTGCCATTTTAATTAGTCCTCTCTTTCTGGTGGCAGGGGTCAGAAATTATAGGGCAGGCTGTTCATGACCAGCTTGCTCTCTGTCTCTTAATTATAGTCCTTTCTCCTTGAACAACATGTCTCCATTTACTAAATACTATCATGTGCATGATCTTATTTGATTTTCACAATATCTCTGTGAGGGAGTCAGAGCAGGGATTATCATTCTCAATTAATAGATGAGGAAAGATAGTGAAGCACTCAAGATCACGGGTCTTTATCAGGTCAAGAGCAAATTCAGAGGACTCCAAATGCTAGCTCAGTTCCCTTTCTAGAATATGACATTGGCTTCCTATTTCAAGAAGTATGTTTCCCTGGTATTCCATACATGGTGTGCATACTCAAAAGGGGTAAAGGAAGTAAGATCAAGTGAGTCAAATCAGAGCAAGTCAACAAGAGAATGACGTGGAGTTCGGCAAAGTGATGGGTGTTTGGGGGGGATTTCTGCCTAAAAACATGTCCATTCAAAGCAATTTTAAATGCGACATGTGCCAAAAAGCACACACTTGGCAATGGGAGGGGAGGCAGTAAACTGGGATGTCTGGCTCCCAGTAGTGATCCCTGCGTTGTACGTATTTGTCAATTAAATTGAAGGCATAGGAGAGCGCTTACACAGATGCTTACCTGGGAACCATATCCCTCCACAGTGGAGAAATGAGTTCACAAATGGAAACAAGGCCCTTGGCACTGAGGGCCTCACAGTCTACCCGGAAATGACTCCCTCAGTGAAGCTTCTCATCAACTGCTGCTCTCAGTCAGGACAAAGTAGACTTTCTGATAGATTCCCACAGCCTTCTGTACACTTTGCAATGAGAAACAATTGTGTGTACAATGCAAGAGGAATTGTTTGTATAGCTATTTCACTCCTCAACTTTGACTTCCTTACAGCAGCATGCCTGATCCTTCTTAGCATTCAATAAATGGTTGATCATGAGCTGCAGAAAGTTTTGATACAAGCCATGTACTTTGGCAAATAATAAAACAGAGCAAGTTAAGATGAGCCAATTTCTAACCATGAGGCGAGCAACACTCCTTATACACTTATACTCAATTCTTTAAGAGACAGCAAAGCCTAGAGTTTCAGAGCACAGGATTTAGATGTGAAGTAACCTGAATACAAACTACAGCACCACGATGAATAACTCCATGCAATCTTAAGCAAACACTCTGTAAGAACATTCTGAGCCTTATTTTTCTCTTGCATAAGAAAGAGACAAATAACAATCACGTCACAGTATCATTGTAAGGATTCCATGGGAAGAACATAAGCTCTCCCTGATTCTCAAAAATTAATTCATTCAACAAATATAGATGGAGGGTCTGATATCTCAGGGCATCTACTAGGTCCTGGAGATACAGACCTAGTCCTTGACCTCATAGGGCTTTTACTGTAGCAGATAAGGTTCATATTAAACAACCATACAATACAACAAATAACCATTAAACAATCAAATAGTCATATAAAGAAATATAAAATTATAACTGCATTAAATGTTTTGAAGGAGACATATACGGTACTATGGTACATGAGATTGAGGGTGGGAGGAATCAGGCCTGGCTGGGGAAGTGGAGGGGGCAGGTATCAGGAAGAATGGGAAATAGCTGTAGAGGAGTAGAGATATGAAACATGTATTAAGTATTATACATATTAAGAAATATGAAATAAGTATTAAGCAGCTGGGAACAGGAGAAAAAAACTCTGAGCAGAAAGAATGGCTTGTGTAAGGGTTCCATGAGAAAGGAGACAGTTGAGCAAAAGAATGTAAGTGCACATGTAAGAAATCACCAGGCAGGTCAGGATGCCTTGACTGATGGGAGCTGTGGGGAGCAGGACCACGATGAGGCTGAAGCAGCAGCAGGGGCCACACCAGGCAGAAACCTGGAGACCACGTTCTAGGAGTGATGGAGAGCATTTGAAAGGCATTAGCAAAGACTTGTGAGATCATAGTTGCTTTTGCTTTTTGAAAATATCACTTCAGCTGCATGCCATGCGAGAATGTACAATGAAAGGGGGTAGGGAGGAGGGGTACAGTTAAATTGATATTGTGTTCTACTAATAAGAACCTGAATGGTCATTTAGACCATACTTTTGGCTATGAGATGGAGGAAAGTGAGAGAATAGTGCTTTGTAAATGCTAAATAATTTTGTTATTATTATTATAGATATTGTTGTTGTTGTTCAGTCACTAATTCATGTCCGACTCTTTGTGACCCCATGGACTGCAGCATAGCAGGCTTCCCTGTCCTTCACCATCTCCCAGAATTTGTTCAAACTCGTGTGCATTGAGTCAGTGATGCTCTCTAACCATCTCATCCTGTGTCACCCCCTTCTCCTGTCCTCAATCTTTCCCAGCATCAGGGTTTTTTCCAATGAGTTGGCTCTTTATATCAGCTAGCCAAAGGATTGAAGCTTCAGGTTTATCATCAGTCCTTCCAATGAGTATTCAGATATAGATATTATTGATACATACATTATCTCATTTAATCCTCATAAAATCTCAGGAGGGAATCTCAGACTCAATAAGCAGACAGAAATCAAAGTCTTAGAGACCTCAGTGATCCACTCGGGATCAAAAGGCTGGCCACAGACTTGGCTTCAAAGTACCTGTATTATCCCAGACTGTCTCTGGAGAGGTTACAAAATAAATAAAGTTAATAATGCCTTAAAAGATGGCACTGAGTTAACAATATATCATGAAAAAGAGTGGAACCTTGGCTCTTGGTTGAGCAAAAGAATGTTCTTTTTTTTTTTTTAATTTTAGAGCTTTGATATCAAATCTGTACCACAAACAAATACAGTTATTTCAAAGTTCCATGGTAAGTTAGAGACAGAAGCTGTTAGGGTGCTCAAGTACATAGATCAAAGACTATAAAAAACACATGCACTCACATCATTGATAACCTGTCAAGTTCAAAACTGTTGAATTCCTGATGGCAAATATTTTTACTAGCCACTCCCCTAAAACTATGCCTTTTGGCAATCTCTTACCATCATCATCATTATACATAAGTATATCTATTATCTAATTGTGTATATATTTAATCAAAATACTTTGAACTTCTATTTACACACAAAAGTGCTAAGCAGATCTAAAATAATCAATGAATCACATTTGGCTTAAAAAAAAAGAAAGAAAGAAAGAAAGAAAAAGAGTAACTCCTAAATATAGAGCTAAAGAGGTTTTGTAGTTATTCCATGGAGGTGTAATCATCTTGTCTCTATTCTTTTTACACTGTTCAGAAAATCATCCTTCTACTTTTTACCCCAGAGGTTACAAATCCAAATACTTGCAGAAACCAGTCAGGAACAGTGAATATACACAGCAGCCTGGAAATGTAAGGGCTGTCACAAATGAGTGAGCACACACCCCTCCTAAAGGGCAATCAACTTTTATTCAAACACACACTCACACAGAAGCTCCAACTCACATGTCACTTTGACCAAGGGCTAAAATCAATCTACCAGCCATTCAGTGTTTGCTATCATATAGAGAAAGATCCCTAACTGCTCACAAATTATTAAGTGCAATGTCTTTTTAAAATCTACTTTGTAAAGTATGAAGGTTTTGGAAGTTCTTATTCTTCAAGAAAACTGTCATTTTAAGATGCTATTCTATAAATATATTTTAGGAAGGGAATCTTTAGAGAAATATGGTTCTTCACACACTAATTAAAAGGGACAAACACCAGTTATTTTTTCCTCCCAAATTAAATGCATCTTTTCATGTATTTCTCCAGAGTGGTTTCCATTAACTATCTACTAGATATAGGAAAATTGTATGTAGAATATGCTGATCTGGTCTCTGTTTAAATAAACTCTCTGCCCTTGGGGGTAAAAGATGCTAAGGAATGAGTAATGTATTAACTTTCTGTGTATCCTTTGAACAATCCTCCCACACCAAAACTATTATTTATTCGAATCATGTAAAAATATCTTTTCTATTTGCAGTACATCTGTACATTCATTTTGAAGGCAATCAATTACACAAAATTGTTACTAGTACCCATGTTCTAATTGTAACAATTAAGATTTGCTTTATTACTTGCTTTTTAGGTTTCTAGGACCCTCCTCCTTCTCAATATTTGCTTAAAATTTGAAATCATTTAAGTGAGAATCTTTAAGTGAGAAGAAATGTATTTCTCTCAAACCAACAAGAATGAATCAATATCAAAGGCAGTGTTAACTAAAGTCATTACAGGTTCAAGAAAAACAATTCATGCCAAATTCACCTGAATTTAAATAAGCTTACTAGCCTGGCTGAGTAATAGAATTCATAATTGTGGAATATATAGTTTGGATAAAGAATCTGCTAAAATTTTTCTTTATAAAGTTATGAATAAGATGGAAAAAAGTGTGAGATAGATGATGATAAGACTAGGGTAGTAGGCACATACTAGGTCACCCCATTATATACAAAGAACTTCAATTCATGATTGATATAAAATTGGGTAAGTGAGAGATGAAAGCATCTCTCAGAGTGTGTCCAAGGCTCTGTTTGTTTGCTTCCCCTGTTTTATGCCCCTTTTCTATATCTTTTCATCAAAAACTCATAAAAAAAAATCCTAGAAGTCAGTTGTGCTTGTCAAATGTCTGAATATCACATGTTTAAGGCACTGAATGAAATTCTTAAGTTTCAAAATGATCCAAACAGACCTGGGTCCATACCACAAATAAATGCAAGCAAGGTTAAACATGTATTTCTGCATCTGAGTTCAGAATGAAATCCACTGCATAATCATGCAACAGAGAAATAATGAGACAATTCTTCAAAAGGAACAGAGATTTATACCTGGATTCCAGGTTCATCTTAGATTGCAAGTGTTTTAAAATAGTACAAGGGAGAAGGAACAGCAAGCGTTTCAGTGTTTGACCAGTCCCCCATACTCTGATCCTTGCAAGCTACTTAATCCCAGAACTTAATCTAAGTCTTAATTTCCTCCTTCATAAAATGGCAATAATAATGACTTCTTAAGGAGTAGTAAGGACTAAATGACCTAAGTGTACTAATAACAATTGATAACAATGATGGTCACATCTATCACTTATTTGAATTATTGAATTCCACCCTTATTGAGTTCTACATGCATCATCACGTTCATCTGTATTCTAAAACAGTATTTGGTACACAGTAGGTTTCTAAGAAGGGCTTCCCTGTAGCTCAGCTGGTAAAGAATCTGCCTGCAATGCAGGAGACCCTGGTTCAATTCCTGGGTCAGGAAGATCCCCTGGAGAAAGGATAGACTACCCATTCCAGTATTCTTGGGCTTCCCTTGTGTCTCAGTCGGTAAAGAATATGCCTGGAATCTGCCTGCAATGCGGGAGACCTGAGTTCAGCTGCTGGGTTGGGAAGAGTCCCTGGCAGAGAGCATGGCCATCCACTCTTGTATTCTTGCCTGGAGAATCCCATGGACAGAGGAGCCTAGCAGGCTGAAGTCCATGGGGTTGCAAAGAGTTTCGGACATGACTGAGTGATTAAGCACCTCCCAGGTTTCTAATAAGCCATAGTCCTTGTTATTAACTAGTTGGCCTTGCAGCGTTATCTGGGAGAATCATTCACAAGCACTTAATTCGGATTTCACCACTATTCCTTACTCCAGACCCTAGAGTCTAGAATCTGTAGCTGCCACATAGACTTTTGCCCTTGAGAGGACCAGTTCAATCGCAAGCCATGCTTACAGTTCACAAAGCTTTTTAAAGTAGAGCTCTTCTTTAGAACTGCTGTTTGTTTTCTCTGTTCATAAGGTCTCAAGAAGTATGGCCATGTTCCACTGTATATATGTACCGTAACTTCTTCATCCATCCGTCTGTTGATGGACACGTAGGCTGCTTCCGTATTGTGGCTATCGTGAATCACGCTGCCGCAAACTCTACAGTCCATGTGTCTTTTTTAATTACGGTTTTCTCAGGGTATATGCCCCATAGTGGGATTGCCAAAAGGAACAAATTTGAGTCAGTTCTACTAAGATGGATGAACCTAGAGCCTGTTACACAGAGTGAATTAAGTCAGAAAGAAAAAAAAAAAGTATCATATATTAATACATATATGGAACCTAGAAAGATGGTACTGATTAACCCATTTGCAGGGAAGGACTAAAGACTCAGACATAGAGAACACACTTATAGACACAGCGGGGGAAGGAGCAGTGCGACAAATTGCAAGAGTAGCATTGAAACATGTATATTACCATATGTAAAATATACAGCTGGTGGTAAGTCGCTATATAACACAGGGAGCTCAACCTAGTGCTCTGTGACAACCTAGAAGGGTGGGATGGGGTGGGGGTGGAAGAGAGGTTCAAGAAGGAGAGGATATATGTACAATTACGGCTGATTCACATTGCTGTATGGCAGAAACCAACACAACATTGTAAGGCAATTATCGTCCAATTAAAAATAAATTTTAAAAAGAAGTATGGCAAGTCTTTTTTAATAGATGGGCACTTACCATTCTTGACCTGCATCAGCTTAAGCCACTTTGAAGAATGAATTTAAATTTAACATTTGTGACACGAGCTACATTTTGTATCACGTTATTTCAGACAGAGTCTCAAAAAAATATTGACACTTGAGTGATATGGTAACATTATACCAAAATTTAATTTTAGTTTTTTTGTATGAGATGCTACCATGGAACATAATACTTCCTGGTGGCTCAAATGGTAAAGAATCTGCCTGCAATGTGGGAGACCTGTGTTCGATCCCTGGGTTGGGAAGATCCCCTGGAGGAGGGCATGGCAACCCACTCCAGTATTCTTGCCTGGTGAATCCCATGGACGGAGGAGCCTGACGGGCTACCGTCCATGGGGTTGCACAGAACTGAACATGACTGACCAACTAAACAGAGACCGTGGAACGTGATACTCTAGTTAGGAGGAACTAAACAGATTGAGAGACATGTAGAATAAGGCAGCTAGGCTTATAATGCCTATAATGACCTAGGATGAACAGTTCAAAGACAATGAATGTTTAGACTGTGAAGTTTAGGGAGTGGGAGGTTTGAGAGAAACATGGATATTGTCTTCAAATGTGTGCAATGATTCCCTGTGGAATCACAAACAGATATAGTATGAAGAGACACAGGAGAAGTAACCAAAGAACAGTGAGATGACCAACAATACAACCAACCACATTAAGGTAGAAATCAGAAGATATGGCAATAGTTGCCATACAGTGACAGTCAGCTGGAGTCTGACTTAGACAGACTCTACCCTACTCTCGTTGGCTTAAAACAACATTCAGAAAACTAAGATCATGACATCTGGTCCCATCACTTCACAACAAATAGATGGGGAAACAATGGAAACAGTGACAGACTTTATTTTGGGGGGAGGGCTCCAAATCACTGCAGATGGTAACTATAGTCATGAAATTAAAAGACACTTGCTCTTTGGAAGAAAAGTTATGACCAACCTAGACAGCATATTAAAAAGCAGAGACATCACTTTGCCAACAAAGGTCCATCTAGTCAAAGCTATGGCTTTTCCAGTAGTCATGTATGGATGTGAAAGTTGGACTATAAAGAAAGCCGAGCACCGAAGAATTGATGCATTTGACCTGTGGTGTTGGAGAAGACTCTTGAGAGTCCCTTGGACTTCAAGGAGATCCAGCCAGTCCATCCTAAAGGAAATCAGTCCTAAATATTCATTGGAAGGACTCATGCTGAAGCTGAAACTTCAATACTTTGGCCACGTGATGCAAAGATCTGACCCACTGGAAAATACCCTGATGCTGGGAAAGACTGAAGGCAGAAGAAGGAGATGACAGAGGATGAGATGGTTGGATGGAACTGTGACTCAATGGACATGAGTTTGAGTAAGCTCCAGGAGTTGCTGATGGACAGGGAAGCCTGGCGTGCTGCAGTCCATGGAGTCACAAAGAATTGGACACAACTGAGCGACTGAACTGAACTGTCCTAATCTATGGCTGACACCACTTGCTTTTATATCTCCTCGGGACTCCTGACACCACTTGCTTTTATATCTCCTCGGGACTCCTGAATTAAATGACCTCTCCAGTTTCTTCAACCATCAAGACTCTCTAACTCAAATGGAAAGAACACTCAGTGTTAAGACAGAACGTCCATATCTAAGTTTACCATGATTCTGTGTCCTTGGACAAGTTGCTTGAACTCTCTGATCCTCTTTTTTTCTAATCAGGAAACAATGTTTTTTTAGAACATCTCATAAGGCTGATTTAAGGATGATGTGAAATCATTTCTGCAAGCAATACTGAAGCACTTGCAAAGGTAAAATATCACCAAACACATAGGATGGTTTGTTTATTCATTTCAAGGTAGAATAATATGGCTTCAATATTATCTTAAAATAAAAACAGATGAATATTTGACTTACCTATATTTTGAAAGAACATAGATGAAATTACATAAAGTCTGAAGAAAAATATTAAACAGCTAACTGTGAATTGGGTGCGTGTGTTCAACACATTTATCCCTGAGACAAATTAATAAGTTTATTAATTTAATATATTTTAAATGTACTATATAACACTTCACCTCCAAGAGGTTAGAAACTCTACTGTTTTAAAAAATTAGAAGTGTGTGTGTGTGTGTGTGTGTGTGTGTGTGTAAGAAGGTGGGACTCTATGGATATTTCCACAAATTTGAAGTTTCAAGACCCAGAGAAAATGATACCACTCCTGAATGACTCATCGTAACTGCTGCACACATCCATGCAATGGATAATTACAAAATTCTGCATTTTCTTATATCCGATTACAGATTGGGGTTTTTCAAAGAATCATTGAAGGGAAGATACTAGAAGAAGTACAAGACTAAGCTAAAGAGTTAGAATATGCCACTTAGTGAGATGTTTAAAATTCAGATCACAGATGTGGTGCAGTTATTGCAGAGGACAAGATGCAGCACTGAGGTTCCCAAAGTGTGGCCCTGAGATCTGCAGCAGTAACGTCACTCTGAACTTGCTAGAAAAGCAAATTCTCCAGCCCACCTCAGACTTACGGTCATTACTCTGGGGTGGAGAACTAAGGAGTCTATTTTTTAAAGTCCCTGAGGCTTCGTCGGTGATCCAGTAGTTGAGAATCTGCCTTGCAATGCAGGGAACTAAGATCCCAATGCAGGGAACTAAGATCCCACATGCCACAGAGCAACAAAGCCCGCACACCGCAACTACTAAGCCCAGGAGGTCCAGAGCCCACGTGCCGCAACTAGAGAAGGCCACATGCGACAACAAAAGATCCCAGTGAGGCCGTGAAGATCCTGCAGGGTGCAACTACGACTCAATGAAGCCAAATAAGTAAATCAATAAATACGTTACGTAAATAAATAAAAAGTCTCCAAGGTGACTGTGATGCACACCAAAATTTGAGAACCACAGCCTAGGGCATGGCTAAGGTAGCAGTCAGATAAAGTAGGACGGTGAACAAGATTCTCTGAAGGAGGAGAATGACCAGGATAATGAGAAAATTTTCTACAGCAGAGATTATAATTATCAAGAATTATGACCAGTAGTTTTGAGGAAAGAGAAAGAGCGAGTCCAGAAGCTGAAACCCTCAAGAATGTTGAGGCTCTGACTTGGGAGTTAGTGAGTGAACTTAACAGGGGAGGGCAGCCAGTATTATAGTCAGATGGTTCAAGTCTTTAATCAAATAGCACATGCAAAGGCCCTGTGGCAGGAATGAGAGACTGCGGTTGGGGGGAAATCAGTATAACCAGTGACGGGTGGCAGGTAGTGTGAGATAAGGTGACAAGGGGGAAAAAGGGTATGCTTCCTACCCTAAGGTCAAATGAAAATAATAGAATAATGTTAATTTTGGTGGCCAAAAATATCAGAATCAGATTTGCCTGTTTTTAAAGGTTCTTCAGGCAACCAAATAGAGACAAAGACTAATGGTCAGGCTGTAAAATTGTTAAGGAATGTTAAGAGTCTGGTTGACTAGAGATAGGGTGAAATGTTTAGAAATGTCAAGGATAATTCTGGGTTTCTGCTCTGCACAAATGGTGCCACTTTATCAAGACAGAGAGACAGGAAGTAACATTAGTAGGCTAGAGAAAATACTCTAAGGCTTCCAATAAAGATTATCTTATTATAATCTTATAACCTTCTAACATGGAATATGACAAGTGCTATAATTCAGGAATAACTATCTTATGTTGATGGTAAACTATAAAGCCAAAAAGCTGGGGTTCAAATCCCAGCTCTAGCTCTTTGTAGCTGGCAACTCATAAGCAAATAGTTAACCATCTTCTCTTTAAAATGGAAATAACAACACTGAGTTCATAAGTGCCAATAAAAGGTCCCTACTCTCCAAGGAAGACCAGTTGTTTTGCAGCCACTATCAGGGGGTTTAAAACCCATACGAAAAAATCAGTGGCAGTTTTGCACTAGTATAAAAGCTTCCCAAACCTAGCTAAGCAGTGAGAGTCCCTCTTCTGAAAGTCAATTCCAGTAGCCACACTTCCACAGATAAAGGTCAGCAAAACCCCTAAGCCCTTTGCTTCAAAAAGGTGGACATCCCAGGACTCCATTTACCACATCCTCTTCCTATTCCATTCAGTTGCCTGCCCCCAAGAAGAAACCACTATCAACCATATCCTGAACTTTGTTTACATTTCTTTCCTTTAAGAAAATAAAAAATAACTTTAGTGTTCCTTGAAGAAAACACAGAAAGTTGCTATAGGTGAATACCATAAATAATATAATTTTATTCAATGTTTTTATATTCATCTCCAGGTTAGTATATATAGTCATAACTCACTCATCTTCTCTGCCATATAACCCATTGCATAAATAATTCACAACTTATTTATTCACTCTCCTACTAATGGAGATTTTGGTTATTTCCATTTTCTTGCTATTATAAACAATGCTCTTATGAATATTCTGGTATGTGTCAACTGTGACACATGTACAAAATACCTGGAGGAGATATACATTAGAAGCGGAACTGCTGAGTCATAAAGTAGACCAATGTTTAAAGTCACAAGCAAATGCCACAGGATATTTCTAAATGATTGCATTCCCCAAATCAGTGTATTAAGGTACTCTACAACACTTTGTGTTTTCAGACTTCTTAATCTATTCTAATCTAGCAAGTATAAATGAGAATTCAGTGACGTCTCTCTTTGCATTTCCCCAGGTACTATGAGGTCACATAATTCTTCATATGTATACTGGTTGTATGTTTCTTTTCAGGGTAACTCCTATTGACGCCCTTTGCCCATTTTTCCATTAGGCTATTCATTTTTTTCTTACTTAATGATAGCTTTTTATATATTCTAGTCATGACTTTTCATCATTTACATGTTTTTCAAAAAATTTTTTGGTTCATAGCTTATCTCTATATGTCTTTTGAAGAACAAAATAAAGGATCTGTAAACCTCCAAGATGTCTCATAAAATTGACAAGTTTCTAACTAGATTGATGATATGCATGTTCGCATTTTAAATAATTTCCTTTTATTCCTTTAAAGAGTCATACCTAATTTTTTAATTCTATACATGACCATTCAAATACTTGAAAATCTCAGGGAATTAAGTCTCTTCTCTGTTTTGTCTCCCTTCTGATATTCTCACTGATAAGGTTGGTTTTCTTGTATATTTCTACCATCTTGGATTGTGGGATCACTTTTTTTTTTTAATCTTCCCTGTGGGGCTGCTATAGTCCCAAATAGGGTATGCTTTTCTCTAAAGAGGAATGGTGGATGCTCTCGCTAGAAGACTAGGGAGGCTACCAGCCTAGAGCCACTCGGTCCCCTCCTTCCAGGTCCTGATATTATCTGGGAGCCAGGTTCAGATTCCTTACCTTTTACTTTACAACTGGCTTACTCAAGCCTATCCTCAGAAACAGAGCTACGGGTATCACACGCAGAGTAATTCTGGTCTTTCTTACTTGTTCTTTACTCAGTATTTGTCACTGGGGGTTCAGTTCAAGGTGTGTTGGGTACATGAAGGGCTACAGATTTCCCTTGCTTGCTCCAAGCATAGTAAAACATTGAAATCTAGGTTTATACATGATCTAGGTGCTTTATAGCCTTTGAAGTAGGTTATATCAAGTGACAGTATAAAATAATCATTTTTAGTTTATTGTTGCAAGAGTTCAGGGTGTGTAATAACATCATATAAAACTGTCCACTTGTATGTTACCTGATGGTTCTCTGATGACATCTCTGATGTTACCCAATCATGTTTCTCCTAGCTAATCACTTCCTTCTCTGAATCCTGGTGGATTCACTGTCCATAACATCCAATTTAACTCTTAATTATGTACAATAGTTTAACATTCTCAATCAGCTCTGGGTAAATACATGCCGTCTCCAGGTTTTCCAAGGACAGAAAGCATTGTCTTTACTTGTCTTTTATTCTCTCAAGACCCCAAGCACAAAAGGTTCTTGATCAAAAAATACTCAGTAATTTCACTGTGTAAAAAATTCATACAACTGAATTAAAAATAGAATTCTTGACAACAAGCCCAAAAGACCTACAATTAGAGATCTACTCTTTTCCAAAATAATCCATCCACTTATCACAAATAAAATCAACAATGAGAAATAATAAATACTTAATATCCTTCATAAAACTACAATTTCAGCTGCTTTTGCAAAAAGGGAAGGAAGAGAAGAGATGGGCAGAGAAATGCTATCATCACTGCCTTAAAGGAAGATGAAACTCTTATTTTTGCATATAATAGATTACATTTGTTTCCATATGAATCTCTCTCACACACTGGCTTAAATAAGAAAGGGGACCAGAAGTATATTTCCTCCTCCAGGTTTCAAAATCAAAACAGGCCTAATGATACAAGCACAATCCCTTACTGAATAAAATTACAAAGAGCCTAGCTACTCAGGACCAATTTGTAATCAGAGCATCAAGCCATACTGTACAAAAATGTCAATTCTGGCGCAGCTCTGATGAGCTAAGATTGAACACACGGGCCAGTTTATCATATTATCCTGACTGCCCTCTTTTAAGACTGGCAGGCACAATTTGAGTACAAAAAGGATTTCAGTGTGAGTGATCTTGCATCTGAAAAAGAACTCACCCGGACTGACAATGTTTTTCATTACTATTTTTTTCTTAAGAGAAATAAACACACAGAAAGCATCCAATATAAATATTTTCTCAAAATCAAGTGGTCCTTTATAACACTTTTCACTATGATGCATACAAATAAAAAGCTAGGCATTAAGAGACACATTTTTTGTTTAAAAAGTGTCATTCAAAACAATACTTATATATTTCAAGCATTTTGATACAGCCGCTTTCTATTTCTTGGAGCTATTGAGAGTAACACTGAGACAATCACACCAAACCTTCATTAAGGTAGGATAGGGGAGGGTGGATTGGGGGCAGGAAGAGAAGGGGTCAACAGAGGATGAGATGGCTGGATGGCATCACTGACTCGATGGACATGAGTTTGAGTGAACTCCGGGAGCTGGTGATGGACAGAGAGGCCTGGCGTGCTGCGATTCACGGGGTCACAGAGAGTCAGACACGACTGAACGACTGAACTGGAACTGGAACTGGAATCCTCTGTGCTGTTTAATTTCATTCTACTGCCATCCAAACAACTGATTTTAAAAAGGAAAAAAACCTGTAATTTTGAGTATGAAGTAAAATTTCCTCCCCCCTTTGGCTGGTATGGCATATCCCAGGTGATAAAACGCTACATTCAGAAACTTCCTGCCTTCCAATCAGGATGGAGTTGCCTGTCTCTTCCATTATGTTTCACAAACCAAACTAGTGAGTTCACTTTCT
The DNA here is from genome assembly GCF_014754425.2 of Oryx dammah. NCBI lineage: Eukaryota > Metazoa > Chordata > Mammalia > Artiodactyla > Bovidae > Oryx > Oryx dammah. The sequence goes on from NW_024070189.1 coordinate 43,154,869, forward strand.
AATTAGTTCATTTGTTCAAGGGTATGTTCCTTCATTGAACACCTGTTTCCCGGGTACATTTTTGTGCTTCCTTCAAACTCACTAGGATAATAGGCAGGAGAGTTATGCTGAAAAATCCTGGACTCTGTAAAGTAAAATCTATTATCTCATAGGTTGGAAATAGTCACACAGGCTTCTTTAAACCTTCTATAGAAACCTAGCTGAGGCAGGTGAGATGGAATATTTTATTTCTGTTACAGGCCTGTACATTAGAAATCCACATGTGCCACTGCAGCCCTCTACTTCAAGCACCACTAGCTTCCTTGCTGGTTCTTGACTGTGGCACTCACAGTCCGACTCCAGGGCCTTTGCACATGCTTTCCTTTTTTGCAAGGAACGATCTCATAGCAGATACCTCCTGGACAGCATGTGGCTTAAGTCTCAGTGACACACAATTGCTTATCATTCTCGAACTGTTTGGAGTAAATAAATGATGGCTCTGGATCCTTCAGGAATAAAAGCAATGTCTTCACTTCCCCTATCTTCCCAGGATCCCAAGGACAATACTGCTATTGCTAAGTCGCTTCAGGCGTGTCCGACCCTGTGCGACCCCAGAGACAGCAGCCCACCAGGCTCCACCGTCCCAGGGATTCTCCAGGCAAGAACACTGGAGTGGGTTGCCATTTCCTTCTCCAATGCGTGAAAGTGAAAAGTGAAAGTGAAGTCACTCAGCGTGTCTGACTCTTAGCGACCCCATGGACTGCAGCCCACCAGGCTCCTCCATCCACGGGATTTTCCAGGCAAGAGTACTGGAGTGGGGTGCCATTGCCTTCTCTGCCAAGGACAATAGGTCTTCAACAAATAACTGCTGGTAGTTACATGGTACAAAAAGCCCCACATGTCCTTCCCTCCCCTCCCCATTCTCTCTCTCACTCACTCACACACAGTCACACTCTCACACATGAGGCAGGTTAGCTCCATAGTTACTCAATCACTACACTTGACTACAGCTAAATAAATCCCAGTAGCTCAATATAAATTTATGTTAACTATCACTATGATGTACAATTTAAATTAAAAGAAAAAAAGGTATAGCATACATGTTATACATGTGAAAGAGAAAAAACACATGCTTTTTGTTCCTACATACAGCAAACAAAAAAACAGAAGACTCTGGACACATGCTTGTACTAGGAAAGGAGGAATTGGGATAAGGGGGGAAAGAATGCTTATTTCTTACCAATTTGTAGAGTTTAGATTTTTACTACTCATATTCAGTGTTAAAAAGTTAAAATTCACCATTTAAAAAAATTCTGCCCCCATCCCAGCAAGCATCAGAGTTTCTAGAATAGGCGTCTTTGCACAAGAAGCATGGGAAAATCAGACTTTCACTGGTGCTTGCACTAATGCCTTTAAATGTAAGAGTAATGCCCTCTGGGTTGTGAAGGGGTAAGTGACCTAGAGCGAAACATGTATAGGAGTAAAAGACATCCAAGTTGACATCAATGCTTTTTCCATCCTCCAGGATCTTATCCCCAGGCATTTGGTCAAAAAGTTGGTAAAGGTTCACAGAAGAGAGCCACAGGCCCCTCATCATTGATCCTGCCCCTCCATAGAGCCTTCCATCTACAAATGGTGTTAGAGTTAGTCACTCAGTCATGTCTGACCCTTTGATATGCTATGGACAGTAGCCTCCCAGGCTCCTCTGTCCATGGAATTCTCCAGGCAAGAATACTGGAGTGGGTAGCCATTCCCCTAGGTCCTTAATAAATGCAAACATTAGCAGCATCAAGAGAAGCAGTAACTGGTGTGCTGGTGGTCCTTAATACTTGTCAAAATGGTTCCATAAAATGAGGACTGAACTGAACTGATAGGGTGGAATGTTAGGTCTATACAGCTAAAGCAGCTAACTGATATGTACATAGGAAGTTTTGCATTTTAATAAAAGACCATGGAAAATCCCAAACTATTTCAAGTAGAGGAACTGTAAGCACCTAGATGGGCTACAGAAGGGAGCAATTCATTCTGGTGCTAAGGCTACAAGAAGAGGTGCCTCTCCCTTGCACCCAGCCATTGGACAGCAAATCAAAAACAGCACATTGCTGCCCTGCAAATAGGTTCATCAGTACCATCTTTCTAGATCCCATACCCATGCATTAATACACAATATTTGTCTTTCTTTTTTCTGGCTTCACTCATATGTAAAATACATAGCAAGAAGAGATGTGCTGTGTGACTCAGGGAGCTCAACCCCATGCTCTGTATCAACCTCGAGGTGTAGGATGGGGTGGGAGGTGGGAGAGGAGTTCAGGAGGTATGGAACATATGTATATCTGCGGCTGATTCATGTTGATGTACGACAGAAATCAACAAAATATTGTAAATCAATTATCCCCCAACAAAAAACACAAAATACAGCACCAATAATCTCAGAATGACTACAGTTGAAGGGCAAAGAGAATTCTTAACTGTGTCTTCTCTCCTTGAATAATCAAAGTCTTGTTACTTTGGGTTGACTTGGCAAGCCTTTTGGGAGTCAGGGAAGGTGCTGTGTTGAGCTATTTCTACTGCCTTGTCAGCACTAATTATAATGGTTCCAAAGGATCATCCACAATATATCGCACCAATGATCTGTGTCTTAACTGTCTCCATAATATTGACACCATGTGATAAAGATCTGTGTGTTAACAACGTCAGAGTACACTGCACACGTTTCTGTGTCTGAGGATATATTTCGGCTGGTCTATTTAGTCAGACTCCAAGGCACCACAGAAGTAGAGAGAAGGGTCCTAAGGTGACTGCGTCCATCTTTTAAAAAACGAAAGCAGTAAAAAGAAAGGTAAGAGTGATCTGAAACTGTGTCAGGGGCTTGACAACGAGCTTCCATTCATCTTCCACGTCTCCTTGAAATATCACCCTCGATGACGTCAAAGGAAGAGCCCTGTCAGGTCATATTTCCTCATTTGGAAGGCAGACCGGGAGTCCCAGAAATCCACAAGGCTTTACCAACGTAGGACCTGCCAGGATGCTCTTCCACAAACATCTCTAACACTTGGGATTTGCCCTGGCAGCAAATCATTTAGTCCCGCTTTCCTCCTTCTCAGTAAGAGCTTTATCTTGAAATTTTGCAAAGTTCAGGCTACATACATGCAGAAGGTTTGCAAGCATGCCTTCAAAGCAAACAAGTGGCTCACCACTGATGTGTTCATCACTCTCAGCTGTGCATTAAGGTCCCTGTGCAATATAGGCACTACTATTATATAAAATAGATACCTAATAAGGACCTACTGTATAGCACAAGCAACTTGACTCAATACTCGATTATAGCTTTTATGAAAAAGAAGCTAAAAAAGAGTGAATACATTGATAACTGATTCACTTCACTATACACCTGAAACTAACACAATATTGTAAATCAACTATACTCTAATAAAAATTGAAAGATAAAAAAGAGTCCTGAGCAAGCAGCCAACACCTCTGGCTCTCACACTGCCTCTGGCATTAACTCGCTGGGTAACTTCAGGCAAATCTCTTTCCTTCTCTGAATCTCAGTTTTCTTGTCTCTTGTACAAGCTGGTAGAACTAGATTATCTCTAACCTTGGTTCTAACTCCAGAAGCCTATTAATTTTTAAAACATTTAGGCTGAGGAACAAAAGTGCCTTTCTGAGAAACTAATTAAATGTACAGATAAAATCACATTAACTTATAAATCAGAATGTCCCTTCTAATTACATCTTAAGCAACATCAGGATGGAACTTGCCCAAAGCTACCAAGGTAGTTAATCAACAACTACTGATACCATAACATTCCTCTTCCATCTAAAGAACTTAAAGCCTCTGGGGACACATTATATAGCAAGGTTTTCAATTCCAACATTTGGATGTTATCCTTTTAGAATTTAAGGACAATGACCACTTTTTCTGGGACATCCAGAATTAGCTCAAAGTTTCAATTAGATGTTCAAAAATATTTTATAAGTTTTCTATATGTCACATACTATCCTAGGCACTGTGGATATAACTTCAATTAACACCATGTCCGTGATCTCAAGAAACATTTACAGACTGAGTAGCAGATATAAAGAAGCAAATAGGTACATATTACAATGTAAGTGAAGGAACATATTATGAAGACAGTTAATTCAGCCCTTGAAGAGTCAGCTTCCCTGGTGGCTTAGCCAGTAAAGAATCCACCTGCAATGCACAAGACCCGGGTTCAATCCCTGGGTCAGGAAGATCCCTTGGAGGAGAGGATGGCAACCCACTCCAGCATTCCTGCCTGGAGAATTCTGTGGACAGAGGAGTCTGGCAGGCTACAGTCCTATAGGGTGGCAAAGAGTTGGACATGACTAAGCAACTAACGGAGAAGGCAATGGCACCCCACTCCAGTACTCTTGCCTGGAAAATCCCATGGATGGAGGAGACTGGAAGGCTGCAGTCCATGGGGTCGCTGAGGGTGAGACACGACTGAGTGACTTCACTTTAACTTTTCACTTTCATGCATTGGAGAAGGGAATGGCAACCCACTCCAGTGTTCTTGCTTGGAGAATCCCAGGGATGGGGTAGCTTGGTGGGCTGCCGTCTATGGGGTCGCACAGAGTCGGACACGACTGAAGCGACTTAGCAGCAGCAGCAGCAGCAAGCAACAAACACTTGAAGAGTCAAGTGGAGATTCTCCCAAACAGAATCTACAATGAGACTTTTAAAACAGGTAGAAGTTATTCAAGCAAAAGCAGAAGGGGATGGATACACGAAAACTCTTCCAAACTGCTGGGAAATCAAAAGCAAATATTTGGAGATTTAACCACCTAAAAAGTATCCCCCCAAATTCAAAAGATCCTTACTAGAACAGCTCTGACACTCTACTAATGGGTTTAATTAAAATACAAACCTGAGTATGCTTCATATGCAATACTCTGTCTTAATGTTTAAGGAAAGAACAGTGACTCATATCAATGCAGCAGTAAGTCAGAAGAATTTAAAAGGACAGATCTGGGTTGCAAGTTGGGGTCTAGCACTTAAGATCTGGGTGACCTGGGCAAGTTGCTTAACTTGTGTGATATCAGTTTTATCCTCGATTTAATGGAACCTGGCACGTGACATCTGTTTAGTAAATACTAGGTAACAAATGAGTCGTTACCATGTGCCAGACACTGGGCTCAGCTCTTCAATCACTGACCAAGATAAGTCATGGCAGCATACATAGAAAGGACATCTTTTTGTCATCATCAACGTCCAGATAAGAAATGGAGACAAGGGCAAGTTCAATAACCAGACTAAGGTTGTAACAACCAACAAGATGTAGGCAGACCTTAACCTCTAGTGGTCTGTATTCAAAGCCCAAGTCTTAACCATTCAGTGTTTCTTTCCACCTTGTACTTCTACCAGCCATGGCAGAAAAGCAGCTTTGCCCTCTGAAGTAGTCAAAATATTCCTAGATTATTAAAGATGGAGACACTGGAGTGTAAGAGTATAAATTCTCCTCACTTTGCAATCCCATTCACAAACAGCTGTGGTTATTTACAACACATGTATCACACAGCTGCCTATCAGTTCTACCTCAGCTCAATTACCATCCTTGAATAAGAGGTCAGGGTTAAAAGCAACAGATTCAGAAAATAAATTTGGACCTGAAAAGGGAAAGATGACAAAACAGTTTGCTGGACAAGATGTCTGGCACCTTTGGCCACTTTTCAATGAAACAGAAGGGAAAAGATGTTGAGGTTACCGAGAAAACAATTTAAGTGTGCTAGAAAGAGCGTGGGTGTGATGGCAACTTGTTACCTGCAAAAGGAGACACTGACATATCCCAGAGGAGTCAAAAGCATGATAATAAAGGGGAGGAAAGCGGTTTTTCTTATCCCACAGCTAGATCCACTAAACTGGGATACAGGGCTTGACACTCTGACACAGCAGCACATTGGCCTGGCTCACCGTGTCATTCTGTGTCAAGCATTACTAAAAATACTGACACTGATGCACTGAAGCAGCATTGATGCTTCCTTAAACACTTTCAACTTGGCACAGGAAAAACCAAATCTAACAAACATCACTGTGATGGCTACACCCCTCAAAGAGCTCTCAACGTTGCCTCTAGGATGACCAGCTTGTTTCCCTATCCGTTGTACGTCAGCGTGGGCTGCAGCAGGCAGAGAGTATACTACTTTGTGTGTGTGTTGCTAAAAGCAGGAGGGGCTTGGAGTTCTCCTATCGAAGCTGTTTGAAAGGGATCCACGGCGTCAGATGCCAAGAGCTAGAGAATAACTGGGGCAAACGGTACTAGGCAGATGCAGAGTTGAGGCAGGGACTAAAAATACAGATTTCTGGGCTCTCTTCCCAAAGGTTTTGATTCAGTAAGCCTCCAGTAGGGTCTGGGCACTTGCATTTTGATTAAATGTTCATTTGACCTCAAGGATCAGCCAAACGCGACAACCACTGGGGTAGTGCTGAGAAGGCTGGACTGAGACTCGAGATAGCAGGGCAGGTCCCAGTTCTGACATCTACTGGTTGTAGGGTCTCTGGCAAGTCTCTTTACAGTTCTTAAACTGCTTCTCAATTTCCTCAGTTGATAAGGTGGGGAGAGAGAGTGCCTGGGAAAGACCTCTGAGATCTTTGATTCCATCAGTCTAGAATGGAGTAAGTACTAGGACTAGCAGCAGCACAGTATGTCATTAGGACCTTGAACCCTGGTTCAGTTCAGTCGCTCAGTCGTGTCCAACTCTTTGCAACCCCATGAATTGCAGCACGCCAGGCCTCCCTGTCCATTACCAACTCCCAGCGCTCACTCAAACTCACGTCCATTGAGTCAGTGATGCCATCCAACCATCTCATCCTCTGTCATCCCCTTCTCCTCCTGCCCCCAATCTTTCCCAGCGTCAGGGTCTTGAACCCTGGAGTCGACCAAATCCAGGTCACATTTCCTCACTGCTGCTTCCCAGTTGCTGGGTCACAGACAACTTACAGGGACAAGTAATAATTTCTTTAAGTCTCACTTTCCTCAACTATAAAATTCTGACAACGGTAACAATGCCCATGGCACAGGTTTTCTGAGTTTTAAGTACACGGTGCACAGACTGTCCAGGACAGGGCCCCGCCGAGTGTCCGACACCTGTTGGTTGTGAACACCCTGACAAGGTCAATGAAGAGCTGTCTGCTGTCCCCTGGAGCTACTGTGATTAATGAGGTTCAGGGTAAGGTAACCCTGGCTGAGCAATCCTTAGGCTTGTCTTTTATCAAGAGAAACGCACAATAAAAAAGCTTCTCTGGGGAGGGCCGGATACCAGAGTGAGGCATTAAACTGTGTCTCTTAAGAGGAAACACGGGGACAAATTAGAGAAGGGTGTTATTCCACCTATAGTATGTTTATCAAAGTGTGATTCAGGGACACCCTGCTTTAGAATCAACAGGGCACTCATTAAATTAGCACATTCCTGTCCGTATTGGCTCAAACCCCATGGGGAAGCATGTCCAGTACCGTGCTTTTCTCAGAAGCTACCAAGAGACTCTTCCTTAAACAGGGTTTAGAGAATCAGTGGCAAATACTATTCATGATACAGTCCCCTGCCCCTCAATTCTCCAGCCCTGTGTTTACCCAGAATAAAAAAAACAACAACAACAAAACACCGAAGGCAAATGAACTTGTGCATCTGCGTGTTTACCAAAAATCTAAACTTCTTATCCTCTTGTCATCTCCAACGCAGCTGGGTTCCAAGCGGGTGTCCAATTTCACATAATGCACGACTCCCCAGAGAAACAAACACTAACCCAGGGCTGGCTACTTAAGGATGTGGATTATGTCAACATCCTTGGAATGGCAGTGTGGTTTCTAAAACTTCAATACAAAAGCAAGTGCCTCCTGCTTCCTCTGCCTCCTCTATTCTCCACCCTTCCTCTCCACCCCACCTGGCTTCTTTACCTGGTTCCCATTCCTTTCTCCTTAGGCTTTCTTTGCTTATGTTCTTTTCTTTGGTATCTTTTCCTTATTCCCACTTCTCTCACTCCTCACTCCTCTTAAGCTTTGCCCTATCCACCCTATATCTTCCTTCTCTCTTTCCCGCTCTCATTTTGCCTCTCTCTATGTTTGTCTCTCTCTGATTCCTCCCTTGTTCTGCCTCTGTGTGTCTCTCTGCCTCTTCCTTTTCCTGCTTCTTGGTTTCTGTACATCTGTCCATGTATCTCTCTTTCTAGCCTCTGTTATACACAACACCTTGCTGCCCATTCTTCTTCTTGATGCCCCAGCTCCTGGCTTCCCTCCTAATAAGAAACCTCCAGGAGTCAGGTTTCCGGGCAGCCACACAGGCTGGCCCTGTGAAATCAGCCAGCGCCCTCTACAAATCAAGGGGCTCACTCTACTTAAAAACCCTTGGCAATCTGCCGCCAGAGTCCCGGAGTGAGGAGTGAGGAGGATAACTCCTCGGAAGGGGCACTAAATGGGGGCTGGAAAGATGCAGTAGCAATTACAGAATGGAAACAGCAAGGCTAAGCTGTTGTAGTACCTAGAGCCTCCCCTGAAGGAGAAACTGCTGGACCAAGCACAAGCAGTGGAGGGTTCTTTTTGCATTTTGAGTGTCCGTCACTTTATTTCCATAGTACAAACAGCTCGCTGGCAGGCATCGGAGTGGCAGTGCCAAGGGGGTGTTGGGAAAGCTTTAGCATTTCAAAATCTCCATTAATCTTCTCAAAACCAATCAACCTCCTCCAAACACAAAATCTGAGTGAAAAGTGAGTGTCTCCTATGCATGGTGTCTCCAGACAACTTGTCTCCCCACACACCTCTTCCCCAGTGGCTCCCCCTTCTTCCAACCTGACACCCATCTTTAAGTATCTCCTTTACAGACAGAGAGGCTTCTGCCAGGAGCAGAGATAACTGTCCCCAATCTACCGATGAACAAACTGAGGGAGGAAGCCACACGGCTGACAAGGCAAGATGCCACTTTGGAGTGCCACAGCTTTCAGGTTCACATTACTGGAAGGATGGTGCATTCAAAAGAAACTTTTTCAAAGCGCTGCCCCGCCCTCTGTCATTGTGCATCTCCGTGGGTGGGGGATACACGGTCTCTATTCTCTTTCTGTCCAGCTCTCGAACGACTTGTCCTCACACTGACCCACGCACACCACCTGTCCACACCCTTTCCAGGCACTCCAACCCAATACCTCCATCTGAGTCAGGATAAAAGTGCAGCATAGAGGTAAAGAAGAATAAACTCGTGCCTTGCCCGGGTGTTTCTGCAACAACCCCCCTCCCCTTCGGGGAACATAGAGGAGCAAAACGCTGAGGTCTGGCTCGTTGCCCAACCTAGGAAACTAGAATACCCGCCACAGGGGCCACGAAGAAGGCCGGGCTGGCATCCGCGGATCAGCCAAGTCCGCGTCGCCCCAGCTGAATGTCCCCTCAGTTGCCTGCAAGTTGAAACCGCAGTCAGGCACACAATGAGGCCGCTGTTTTCCGACAGGAGGCATTTGGATGCCTCACACACTCACCCCAAATCGGGCCTGAGAGCAGAGAGCTCATTTCTTTACCCATGTTCAGACGCCTCCCTCCCCCAGAAGCAGCAGCCTCGGCCCTGTGCAGGGAGCGGTTCCCCTCCTCCGCGCCCGGCTCCAGGAAGCCCGCGCAGGCCACCTGTTGGACTCTGTCCGGCTGCCCCAGATCTTGCGCCCCCAAACCTGAACCGCGGAGCGGGGCACCCAGGGTACCCTACCCGTCAGTGACAGACAAATTTCACTCGCGCCTTTTCCTGCGGCTTCGTTTCCCACTCTCAATCACCCACATACACAGTTCCTTGTATCCCAGCTGTTGCTTATAATGAAGCACGCTCAGATCTCCCCTAGGGGCGCGGGCTGCCCTGGGTCTCTGAGAGCACTCAGGTGGCTGCAGATCTCTAAGCGCATACGCTGGGTGCCTGCTTAATGCGCGGGCGGCTGAAAAGCCCCAAATGGCAAATTGATTGGGGAACAGTCAGGGGCCTGCTCTAGGGAGCCCCCTTTCTCCTTGGGAAGCGGAAGAGGTCTCCCTCCTTGGTTTAGAAATGAAGGCATTCGGGGAAGCCCCAAAGGCAATCGGATTGGAGAACCACTGTTGCGTTCCGCTGCCAAATCCCAGGATAGGTGCAGGGAGACTCAACTTTCCCCAGTCTCCCTGCCTTGCCTGCAAGTAATTACCTAGGGGGAAAGGGCGCCGCCTGGACCGACCCGGCTACTCACCCCTGGGTGTGGACGCTGCCCCGCAGGAGAGCCCAGGAGACCCGCGCGCGCGCGCGCGCGGAATCCACGAAACGCCTTGGTGTCTCGCTCCTCTCTCGGGCCACGCGGCGAAGGCTACGCGCTCCAAGCGGGGCAGCCGAGGGCGGTGGATCCCATGAGTGGCGAGTTGGCAGAGGGCGCGCCGCCCGGCTGGGGGCGCATCGCTCCCAGGGCTGGCGCAGGCTGCGGCGGGGAGAGGGGCTCCCGGGGAAGTTGGCGACGCTGGGGGCTGACTTCGGACTTCGCGCTCGCTTCAGCTTGGGCGGCCGGGCGCGTCCTCCGGGATAAACAGGGACTCGCCGGCGGAATGGGGGCCGGCTGCGGGAAACCTCCGCCGGCCGCCGCCTAGAAAGAGTGCAGCGGCGTCGCGCCGCCTGAAACCCCTAGCAGCGCCTGGAGCAGAGAGCGAGCGAGAGCGCCCGGCTGCCTCCTCCCGGCTGCGGGCGCCCCTTGCTCAGAGCCCGGCTCGCCCCAGCCTGCCGCGCCCCTCCTCCTGTCCGTGTCCTCCCCTCCGCGGCTTCACCGGCTCGCGGGGCTGGGCTCCGGCCAGAGGCAGAGCGGAAGGCGGCCGCAGAGTCCGCAGCATGGAGGGTAATCTCGCCGGCTGGGGCTCGGGCTTGGGCTCCGGCAGCGGCAGCAGCGGCCGCCGCCTCCCGCGCGCCCACGTGCCGGAGCCCCGGTGTGCGCGCTCCGGCCGCGGGGCTGGAGGGAGGGAGCGAGGGCGAGCCTGCGTGGGGGTGGCGAGGAGAGTCTGCACACTCGCGCAGCCGAGGGGAAGCCGCTGAGAGGCTCGGGAGGGCACGGGGCTCCTCGTCTGCAGCTCCAGGAAGACTAGTGTGCAAGGCTTCCCCAGCTCCCCCCTCCCTTTGCAAAGCGGAGGGAGCCTGCCGGGGGCGGGGGCGCTCCACTGCACAGGATTCGCCGCGAGTAGCGGCTGGAGGCAGCTACGTGTCTCCGCCAAAGGGACAGGTTCCAAGTATCCTTGAACACCGTCACGTCTCCCCCCGCGGAGAATGGGTTTCAGAAACCCCGGGTGAGAGATATGCCCGTTTCGGCTTGCCCCACCTTCCCCCCCGCCCCGAGTAAGGACTTTTCCGTTAACCCACAGATTCCAAGGTACTCCTCCTTCCAGGGAGAGAGGAGTTGTCTTGCAAGATGGGCCTGACAACCTCCAATCAATTGACCGATAATGAATGAGGTTCACTTTGAGCGATGCCGGGCCATGTCCTGGATCATGGGGCCCTCCGTGGTTGGAAGTTGCGTTGTCCTCTCTGCTCTGAGGACCCTTCCATAGGTTCTTCCTGGGCCTCATTGCTCCCACAGTTAAATGAGGTTCCTTCCTAATGGGAGTAAGAAAGACAAACTTGTGTGATAATTTTAAAATTATAAAATACTTTAAAACATGGGTAATGGTTCAATACTAAACGAGAAGTATGATTAAATTAAGGAAAATTATCACACACAAAAAAAATACCCACAAAATGCGCATGTCACTGGGCACACACACAGTGACTTAGAGCTCTTAGACTCCAATCTGCTTGTTATCTTGATGGGGAAATGGAGGCTCGGAGAAGACACGTGGACGGTCCAAGGTCACACAATCCAATGGTAAGACACTTCCGGTTTTGGTCTCTTACTGCCAAACCTAGGTTTTGTCTGCCACGCACCAGTACACGAATTATGTTCAGCCTTGTTGTGCTGAGACATAGCAAAAAGAAAGATTAATTCCCTTTGAGGTTTCTCAAAAAAAAAGTCTTCGTGAATGAAGTGGAATTTAAGCTAACTTCGAAGGAGTAGACAGAATTCAAATATCTGGAAAAGCCAGATCCTTCAAGGGGAGGAAGAGAGGTCACTAAAAGATGAAGAAGGTCATGTTACAGCAGCAGCAAACAAGTTTGGCAGGAGCAGAGTGCTTGCCTAGGCGATGGGGAGCCACGAAGGATTTTTAGCAGTAGAGGAAAATAATGAAAGCTTCATTTTAGGATGATCAATATGTCCCTGTACAGGATGGATTAGAAGGGGAAGAGATGAAGGAGAGGGGAAGGAAGAAAGAAAAGAAATTGCCAGCGGAGAAAATCATTAGGAGGTCAAGACAGCTATCAGGTGCAGGTGATGGAAGCTGGATGAAATGTAATGGCAGGTAAAGGTGAAACAAATGAAACTCTTCCTATCCTTGCTCTTAAAAGCTTGTTTCATAGCAAGTACTCTGCCATTAATTGCAGGGGACACTGTATGGAAAGGCGCATGTACTTGAGAAATAATTGAAAACTGGGGCTAACCCTCAGAGACAACAGCGGAGCTTTTCACAATAACTGATCTGAAGCTTATCTGGTCCTTTGGTTTCAACATTAAGCAACTGGGAGCAGCTCAGCAACAGACTTTGGAGAAGAATGACTAAAGATTTCTATCAATTCAGCAAAAGCAAAAACCAGAAAGAGAAGGGAAAATCTTGTTTTCTTTTATCCCTTGGATGCTCTTGAAGTCACAAATGAATGGCTTCAGGGGTTTCCTCAGGTTCTTCCACTGGAAATAGTCTTTCTGACACTCTAATTGTCTTATGTGGACCAGCAGCAACAATATTACCAGGGAGCTTGCCAGAAAGAGAATCTGAGGCCTCATCATACACCAACTGAATCAGAACCTTCATCTTAGCAACATTTCTAGGTAATTTATATGCACATTAAGTTTGAGAAGCATTTCTCTATCTGGTCAAGCCTTTATGGTTCTTCAAACTTTTTGAGTATAGCATATAGTAAAAACAAAACAAACAAAAAGAAAATTTACATATTACACCATGGCTATACACACACACACACACACACACACATACACACACACACTTACTTACAAGTTAAATAAAAGTTTCACAAAACTAACGTGATTCACTTCTGTATTTCCTATTTAATTTATATTTTTTAAAAATGATTAAGATTTACTGATTAATTCCATGATCTCGTAATCAACTGCAATATGTGGTATGCAATACGTGGTATGCAATACATTGAGCTGTATTTATTCTTTTTGCCTTGAGTTTTGGTTGTATGTTTGTGTATCTTACCTCTTCCACTAGTTTGTGAGTTGAACTTGGAGGGCAAGGTTCAGATATTTTTTATCACTGAAATATAGGTCAGAGGTTATCAGAAGGTTTTCTATGTAATAGCAACTCAGTTAATATTCAAGAAGTAAGTCAATCAATGAGTGGATGGCTGCCAGGGGTTGGGGGCAGGCTGAGGGAAGAAAGGAGAGAAGCTTGGAATGTAGGAAAGGATTAAGCCAAGAAAATATTTATCCAAATCTCCAATTCCCTGAAGCAATATCAATGGACTATGAGCAGAAAAAGTCATTTATAAAACAACCATGCATTCAAATGTTCCACTAGCAGCCAGAATCTTATTTTCCAATAGAGCTCACCTTTATCGCTTCACAAAATTTCAAACCTTGCTTGGTTATGGCAGAAAGCAGCTGAATAACTAATGTAGATTATTAGAAAAGGATAAGAAATGGAGAAGTGGCAAAGACCAGTGAGTTCAAATCTGACACACAAAAAGGAAGCTGCTCAGAATCTTGTCATCCTGGGACCCAGGCCACTGACTAAGGGGAGGAAAGAACTAGGGTTAATTACTTGGATTGAGGTAGGTTTTGTCTGACTACATGGGATCCTTGGCAATTATATCTTTCTAAAATTCAAAAAATAATTTTTTTGGAGGCAGCAATTTCCTTGCCACAGGATATATATCACAGAAAATGGAAAAGTACTTATTGTTCACCTATCAAAGAACTTTAGAATGGAGAATATTATGACTTATTTGAGATAAATAAAACCATAACCTAAAGTGTGATTATTTGAGTCAGAGTATTTCATACTGTAAAGAGATCAAGTGTCTACCAGTTCAACTTCTCATTTTATGAAAATCATCATAGATTCCCTTATCACAGGGTATACCCAAAAGCTATAGATCCAGGATTTGATCTCAGGCTTTCAAACTCAGTCACCATGACTGCCTGTTATACTTTACATCAAAATGCTACAGACTACACGGTTAGGAAACTTACCTGGTGGCTCAGATGGTAAAGCGTCTGCCTACAATGCGGGAGGCCTGGGTTCGATCCCTGGGTTGGGAAGATCCTCTGAAAAAGGAAATGACAACCCACTTCTGTACCCTTGCCTGGAAAATCTCATGGACAGAGGAGCCTGGTAGGCTACAGTCCATGGGGTCACAAAGAGTTGGACACAACTGAGTGACTTCACTTTCACACAGTTAGGATGGGCTTCCCAGGTGGCGCTAGTGATCATGAACCAGTCTGCCAATGCAGGAGACCTAAGAGAAGTAGGTTTGATCCCTGGGTCAGGAAGTTCCACTGTAGGAGGGAATGGCAGCCCACTCCAATATTCTTCCCTGGAAGAACCAATGGACAGAGGAGATTGGCAGGCTACAGTCCAAAGGATCTCAAAGAGTCAGACTTGACTGAAGTGACTTAGCATGCACACTGGAGAAGGAAATGGCAGCCCACTCCAGTGTTCTTGCCTGGAGAATCCAGGAACAGAGGAGCCTGGCGGACTGCTGTCTATGGGGTCGCACAGAGTTGGACACAACTGAAGCGACTTAGCAGCAGCAGCAGCATGCACACACTTAGTTAGAAAACCCTGTTTTAGTGTAAAGACTGATTGATGAATTGCCTGAAAAGTCAGTGAGTGAATAAATTTATTGAATGTCTGCTATGCAGAAGGCACTGTAGCAAGTGCTTTGTTTTATTTCATAAAATCTGCATTTTTAAAAAATCCATGAAAT
Source organism: Oryx dammah (assembly GCF_014754425.2). Classification (NCBI taxonomy): domain Eukaryota; kingdom Metazoa; phylum Chordata; class Mammalia; order Artiodactyla; family Bovidae; genus Oryx; species Oryx dammah. The sequence goes on from NW_024070189.1 coordinate 43,169,881, forward strand.
AAGACTTTTTAATCCCCACCTTGCAAATGAGGAAAGGAAGGTTCAGAGAAGGTAAATAATTTGCCCAATATTTTAAGGCTAGAAAGCTCCAGAGAAGCTTTTTAAGCAACGGTCTATATTACTTCTGTATCCATACTCTCTCTTTTCCTTATGCTTTGCTTCCAAATCACGAATGGTTTAGAGCAAAAACTGGCTGGAAGATGAAGGACAGAATTCTGATTGGGGCAGAGGATTGAAATAGCTGACTTGATAAGTACACCCTTGTGCTGAGATCCTGGGATGTTTTGAAGGGTTGTTCACATCAAGGTGGAAATACTGTTAAGTACTTTGAGTACCCCCTCCTGTGTAGAATCCACAAACTGACTCAGTGGTGGCCCATCACACTTGAAAGCTACTGTATAGCACAGGGAATACCTCTCAATATTCTATAATAACCTAAATGGTAAAAGAATTTGAGAAAGAATAGATACATAAATATGTATAACTGAGTCCCTTTGCTATATAGCTGAAACTAACATAATATTAATCAACTATGCTCTAACATAAAATTTTAAAAATACCAATTGATGCTGCTATTGAAAACTGCATTGCCATAGCTCAAAAGGAAGTTTTGCATCAGGAAACTTTTGTTCTCCATGTAAATTAGTGTCTTTTATTTGTTAAGAGCAACAGACATCAACCTAAGCTAGTTTGAGGGGTAGAGAAGGAAACTCATTTTAAAAAACCAAGAGACTCAAGAGACACAGGAAAATTAATGAAACGAGGCCTCCATAAGGGACAGGAATTTGGGGATGGAGTCTTGCTAAATTTCATGTTCTCTCTTTCACCCCAGTGTTGCTATGCTTCTGTTCCTTGTCTCTCTTGCTACAAAAGTCTTCTCTGCTTCTCTGCTAATGTGGCGGACAACATGAATCATGTGCATTTCAAATAAATTTTGCAACTTGCATCTCTGGGCCTCCAGTCTTTTTATCAGGAAAGGATATCTCATTGTTCAAATGTTCACCTTCAACCATATGACAGAACCAGGAGGGTGTAGACACAGTAGCAACAAATCTCCTAGGAGCTTAGCTCTATGAATTAGACATAAAGCAGGCAAGGTGTGTTGGAGTACATGCCAGCAAAAGTACAGAAATACAGCTACTCTGCTCCTTACAATCTAATGCTTTAGAAGTGGAATTGAGGTTATCGGTATACACACACTGGAGCGTTAAGTAGACGATCACCAAGGAGAAATGAGGATTGGTAACATGACAGCTGGTTTAAAGCTCTAAAGTGCAATAGAGCTCCTTTTAAAGATCCCCACAACCCATGACCCTGCGCAGATGAACCAGAACTAATGACTGTCCCAGGCACATGTATTTGAAGATCCGTCTGTGCTGCGTTTCCTGGAAAGAACCCTGAATCAGATTCAGAAAACCTGTGTTCAAATCCTGCCTCTGCCCTTGCTTTTTATGCTGTTCTCAGCAAGTGACCTCACTTTACCAAAATCGGGGTTAATAAGCATGCCTTGCCTACCTCAGAAAGCTGTTTCAAGAAGCAAATGAGATAATATCTATAAAGATAGCACTTTATAAGATCTAAAGCACTGAGCAAATGTAACAGATTATTAGTAATATAAGAAATCACAGGAAGCCAATGAGTTGTAACACTTAGGTTACCTTTGCAAATATCTATTCTTCCATGCTCCTCTTCACTTTTTAGAGTAGAAAAAAATAATCATGCTTCAAGAAATGTAATGAATGTGAAGTATATTTATTCTGTTTTTATGAGGCATGGTTGAGTGAAAAAGATCAGTGCAGCTCAAAAGTAAAGGATTCCAAAGTCTGTTCTCTATTTCTACATCTCTGTTACTGCCCTGCAAACTGGACACAGCAGGGAAGAAGACGGCGGGATGAACTGAGAGAGTAGCATTGAAACATATAGATTATCATATGTAAAACAGATGGATGATGGGAAGCTGTTGTATAACATGGGAACTCAGTGCAGTGCTCTGTGACAACGTAGAGGGATGGGATGGAGTGGGGGCTTGGAGGGGAGGCTCAAGAGCAAGGGGGCATATGTATATTTACTGCTGACTCACGTTGCTGCATTGCAGTGCATGCATGCTAAGCTGCTTCAGTTGTGTCTGACTCTTTGTGACCCTATGGACTATAGCCTCCCTCTGTCCATGGGATTCTCCAGACTAGAATACTGGAGTGGGTTGCCATGCCCTCCTCCAGGGGATCTTCCCCACCAAGGGATCCAACCTGTGTCTCTTATGTCTCCTGCATTAGCAGGCAGATTCTTTATCACTAGCACAACTTGGGAAACCCATTGTATGGCGGAAGCCAAACGATATTGTAAAGCAATTATCCTCCAATTAAAAATAAATTACTTTTTAAAAGTGAAGGACTGAGAGTATATAATTTTCAAGAAATAACTAGAGCCTTGAGAGGGCAGGGCGGGGGAGGAGGAAGAGTGGTAGTAGAAATAGTAATAGTAACAGCAGCAATAATAGTAACAGCAGCAATACAGTAGAAATGATAGTACCCATCTGGTTGCCCTGTTTCAGGCATTGTGCTAAGTGCTTCCCACTCAGTTGCTCATTAAATTCATAGAACCTTCTCAGCTAGACTCCATTATTGTCTCAGTTTTAGAGATGAGGAAACTGAAGTAGGGCAAGTTAATAAATTCTCCATAGTCTCAGATATGACAAGTTCAGACTAAGACTCAGTTTACTTCAATCCAAAGTTAAACCAAATAACCAAGACACTATTCTCTATTTTATATGCTTAGAAGAAAATTTGATAAATGTCAAGTTTGGGTGGTAACAAAAACTCTTATATAAAGGAGAGCATCTGACAATCAAAACTGTTCAATCATAAGTCCACATATTTTTAATGCATGGTACTCTTCCAATGAATGTGAATGATTTCTAAACATGACTAATTTAATCACTATACACCTATATTAATTACTTAAAAATGACAATACCAATTATTGTTGAAAACGCTGAATAACAAGAGCTTTCATTCATTACAAGTGGAAACACAAAATGGAATAGCCACTTGGAAGACAGCTTGGTAGTTAGATAAAAGTTGAACATAGTCTTACTATGCAATTGAGAAATTACACTCCCTGATATTTATCCAAGTGATTCAAACACATCTCCACACAAAAACCTGCAGGCAAATGCTTATCACAGCTTTATTCACCAAAAACTAGAAGCAACTAAGATGTTCTTCAGTAGGTAAGTGAACTCAAGATGTATATCCATACTATAGTACAGTGTACCTAAAACTCTGAAAAAGCAGGGAAAACATAAACTTTAAGAAACTATCAAAGCCAAGACACAACAAAGGAGACAAGATGACTAAAGTAATGTGGTATCCTAGTGAGATCTTGGGAAAGAAAAAGGACATTTGATTAAAAACTAAGATATCTGAATAACATGGACTTCAGCTAACAAAAATGTATTGTTGTTTCATTGATTGTGAGAAGTTTACCATACTAATTTAAGATGTTAATAATCGGAGAAATAGGGTAGGAGGTATATTGGTATACGAAACTCTCTGCACCGACTTGGTAATTTTTCTGTAAATCTAAAGTTAGAAGTATAGTTTTCAAAATGTAACAATCCAAACCAAACTAAACCAAAACAAAACTATAAAGCCCCAAGAGATAAGCTATAGGGAATACATAGTATTCTTTCCTTGAATAATAAAATAATGAAACCAAAAAAAAAAACTCCAAAGGAAAACAAAACTCAACTAATTTAGACTCAACAGTGAGGAAAAAAATAACAGTTAATTTTCCAAACAGGTCAATGTCCCCGTCTGAAATCATTACAACCTTCGTGTTGTGGTCAAGAACAATCTTCTTCTGCGTTTTTTTGCTTGCTAGACCTGTTCTGTTCATATTTAATGGCTATTTAGACATCTTTAAGATAATATTGATCTGTGTCTAAAGTGGAATTGATTATTCAGCCACTATTAAAATGTCCCTTTATTGTATAGGTATTTACCTCAATGCACATTAATGCTATTTTGTCAACAGCATGTATTCAGTAGCTAATAGATTCAATCTCAGCTAAGCAGATAAAGTCAAACTTCATGAAGAAAGTTTGACTTAGGTTTAGAAACCAATACAAAAAATGCAAGTGCAGATGTAGAAGGCCATGTGCCAATTTATTTCTGGAAAGAAAAATAGGAGTATCCTTTAAAAAGATAACTGTTTTCTATCATCTGGAGATTAGTTAGTAGAGAAAAATGTGTGTACGCTAACTGCAGACATTTGATCTGAGTAAAACAATTAGGAGGTGATTCAAATCCTATTTTGCTCATCTATTCATTGACTTGTTGGAAGAGAGAACAGCAAAATGAAGATTTCAAGCCAGTTCAGAATCACTAAAGGAAAGGATTCTACATTCCACAATTCTCACCCACTATGGCAAACCAGGCAGTACTGAACTACTCTTTTGGACTTCAAAAACTGTATAATTTTTCTACCAATGCTTCTTCAGTACAGTATTTTCTTTGGAAAGCATATTTAATGTGAGTTCTCTCTGTTGTGGTAGTAGTTTTGACTAACACAAATATGACTTCAATGCAAGATATTTGTTCTCCCAGAAAGTGTTTCTAGAATAAAAATTTGAGATATAGCATACCAATGGAACTGAATTATTTTTGCACTCTGGAAACTCATGAGATTAAACTATACATGTAAGATTTGAATTTTTTGAATTTAACAAATGTAATTTATTGTTAGAAAATATAAAAATAAGATATTGAAGGTTTAGAAACCAATTTAAAAGCTGTATGTGTATATAGAGAAGACCATGTTCCTATTTATTTCTGGGAAGAAAAATAGAATCCCTTAAAAAGATGACTATTTTCTATCATCTGGAGATTACTTAGTAGAGAAAAATAATGTATATCTTAAGCAGCCATTTTAACTGAGTGAAACAATTAGGAGGTGATTCAAATTCTAATTTCCATCTTTTTGTTCATCAATTCATATCATGAAGTATGACCCAGAATTCCATTCTTAGGTGTAAATACCCAGTTGGTATTCAAACAAAAATTCATACTTCTATGTTCATAGCATCACAATTCACAATAGCCAAAAGGTGGACACAACTCAAATGTTCACCAGCTAATGAACAGATAAAACAAAACATAGTCTTATCTATACAATGGAATATTATTCAGCCACAAAATGAATGGTACACACTACAACACAGCAAACCTGAAAACATGAGACTAAGTCAAAGAAGTCAAAAACAAAGTTCACATAGTATATGAGTTTATTTATATGAAGTATTCAGAACAGGAAAATTCATGGAGACAAAAACACAAATGAGCGGTTTGAGAGAATGGACAAAGTGAGGAATGGAAGGTGACTTCTTCCTGCAGAGTGATGGCAGTGTTATGGAACCAGATAGTGATGATGCTTGCACTGTGTGAATGAACTAAAAGCCACTGAACTGTGTATTTTAAAATAGTTAAAACGGTGAGTTGTATATTATATGACTGTTCATCGAAAGAAACTTATATAAATAAATGCATATCGTGAAGACATGTGTTGGAAAGCACATGTACCCTGAACCACTAGCCTTGTGTAATTGTAACTACACATTGTGTTCTTGTGGCAGCTGGGAACAGGGACAGTGATAAGAAAACAAGTGTGGACACTGCCTGCTAAGACAAAAGAACATGGAGAAAAAGAGCTGCCTTTGCCTTTAAAGGGGTAATAGGGGACCAACTCCCTATCACCAATCTGCCACTCAGCTGTTCATTACTACCCAAAACAACAAAAGTAGAGACACAAAAACAGCGTGCCATCAGGCAAGGGAGCACATAGAACTGAGATGGTCTACACTAGTCCTGAGTCATGCATGGCATCTGAGAAGTACATCCAGAGTATCCATCAAGGTCTGCAAGGAGATCAAACCAGTCAATCCTAAAGGAAATCAACCCTGAATATTCACTAGAAGAACTGATGCTGAAGCTGAAGCTCCAATACTTTGGCCACGTATGTGAAGAGTCGACTCATTGGAAAAGACCCTGATGCTGGGAAAGACTGAAGGCAGGAGGTAAAGGGGTTGACAAAGGATGAGATGGTTGGATGGCATCACCAACTCAATAGACGTGAATCTGAGCAACCTCTGGGAGATAGTGAAGGACAGGGGAGCCTGGCCTTGCATGCTGGACTGGCATGCTGCAGTCCATGGAGTCGCAAAGAGTCAGACACGACTGAGTGACTGAACAACAACTGAAAAGCCAGTTGGTCTGGTCAGACTGTAGGTGAGGTTGCCTAGCAGACCCACAGATATGAGACCTTGATGGGAAGGGTGGCAGACAGGTAGCTGACCAGTGAAGAAGCATAAACATGAGAATGAAAGCAGGGTATAAACAGGAAAGTATGAAGTCAGGTTAAAGCAGCCTTTGCCAAATACATTTGGTCTCGGTTTCCCATTTTGGGAGTGCTGGAATCTCTCCTACTATCTCTCAATTCATTTCATGAGTCACAGTGATGTACAGATGAGGTAGAGGCAATGATAATTCATGAAGTTGCAACATCAGCACTGATTACACTGATGATCAAAGCAGTTTCCATTTGCTTATTGAGGACTATGAGCCAGGCCTGAGCTAAGAGCTTTCAAAAGATAATCTCTTTTAGTGCTCACATACCCCTAAGGCAGGCATATCCCACTCAGTGAGGACCTGAGAAAACTGAGGCATGTCCAGGTGAAAGAATTCTCTCAAGGTCTCCCAGCTAGTTTCCAAACTGGTATTTGAAAGCCAGGAGTCTGATTGTAGAGCTCCTGTAATCACATGTGCGTACATGCTCAGTTGTGTCCAAATCCTTGAGACCCCGTGGACTATAGCCCACCCGGCTTCTCTGTCCATGGACTTTTCTAGGCAGGAACACGAGTGGGTTTCCATTTTCTCCACCAGGGGATCTTCCTGACCCAGGGATCAAACCCACATCTCTTGCGTTTCCTGTACTGGCATGCACATTCTTTACCAGTGAACCCCCTGGGAATCTCACAGACACCCTCAGTAGCAGTAATGCTTGCAGAAAGTTTTCAGGGAAGAGCTCAGAAGCCCTAATCTATACTAATCTGACCTGGAAGAAATATGCAAACTGATTTTGAAAGGCTCAGTAGCAAATGAGCAAAGACAGTGTGAAAACCAGGGTGTGAGGCAATGTGAAGTAGGAGAGAAGGAGGTACCCCAAAACTATACTGAACATGTTTAATGCCATCATGTGTTTACACAATAGTCACCCCCACTAAACGGAGAGTCCCTAGCAGACAGGATTCCTGAGTTTTTCATTCTGGTGCATAGTACACTGTCTGTTTCCATGAGTCTTTAATAAATATTTTTTGAATAAATAAAATTGTACTTCTTGTATAGTGACTGATAAGAATAATAGATGCTTCCCTGGTGGTCTAGTAGTTAAGAGTCTGCAATTCCGCTGCAGGGGGCATGGGTTTGATCTCTGGTCTGGAGAGGTCACACAGCCGTGAGGGGTGACCAAACAAAAAATCAGTTCAGTTCTATTCAGTCGCTCAATCGTGTCCAACTCTTGCGACTCCATGAATCGCAGCACGCCACGCCTCCCTGTCCATCACCAACTCCCGGAGTTCACTCAGACTCATGTCCATGGAGTCAGTGATGCCATCCAGCCTCTGTTGTCCCTTTCTCCTCCTGTCCCCAATCCCTCCCAGCGTCAGAGTCTTTTCCAGTGAGTCAACTCTTCTCATGAGGTGGCCAAAGTACTGGAGTTTCAGCTTCAGCATCATTCCCTCCAAAGAAATCCCAGGGCTGATCTCCTTCAGAATGGACTGGTTGGATCTCCTTGCAAAAAAATAGAATAAAACAAATAGATAAAAATCAAATTTGCAGATTTGAAAAAAAAATAGTTGTTACCACTTACTAAAATTTAACTTATGCTTATAAATGTGTACTTTATAAAACTTATATCTCATTTCTACCTCCAAGCAAATGAGGCTAATATAATTATAAGGAAACTAAAGCTCAAATAACTTTCCCAAATTCAACCATCAAATTATAAATGAACTGAGTTTCAAACCCTAATCTCTATGACTCCAACTCCCAGGTGCTTTAACCTCTTCTATTTTCTATAATAAATGATCCACCCTTTAGTGAGAAGGAATTAGTGATTATGCACATTTTAGAAGAGGGAAAATGAAAATTATAATGTAGTATCAGCTTTTAAAAGAATGAATGAAAAATTATACACGAACCTTGATTACAATTGTGTAAAAATTCACAGCATAAAAGGGAAACAGCAGGAAGTCTGGAAAATAAAGCAATTGTATAAAAATGGTGAAGCTATGGATAATTTTTCTACAATGTTATTTTAAGGGTAAATAAGATTCGAAGATAAATACAAGTGTAACAAAACAAATTATTATATGCACAGAAAGTGATTGCTTTAAACAGCATCGTCGCTTTTGAGCCATGATTGTAGATCCTGGATAATTATATGACATCTTGGGTACCATATTTTCCTAAAGATATGGCAAAGCTCTGTGAAACAGGAATTTTGAGTCTTCTTGAATTCTCTAGTTAAGATTAAAAATTTGAAAATATGATATACTATTCTCCTCAGCAGAACATTCAAAAATATCACTTGCTGTGAATATACTTTCAAACTAGTTTCTCCTTTCATATAAGCTATGAAATATTCTCTGTCTCCATGTATATTAAGTTTTATTAGTTCTGAAAACATCAACACCACCATCAGTCTTTCATCCTGGGCCCAGTTATCTTTTTAAAAGCCAGGTCAATATATGGCACTTCCTTCCTTAAGAACCCTCCAGCACTTCCTATTACATAAAGAGTAGTCAGAAATTTAAGTCCTAATCTCTGTTCCCTCCTACCATCCTCCTTAGACCATATGCTCTCCTCAGAATTTGCCATTCACATTCCTCACATTCATGATTTCATGCCTTTCTTGTAATAGAAATTTAGTTTCAAATGCCTTGCCTCACTTATCAAATCTTGCCTCCTTCCTCAAGATTCAAGGGTATTGCTTCTCTTACACCTTTAATAATATTGCACACCCTGGTTTACATGACTCCACATGCTCTGATCTCAATTCAGAAACTTTGTATTGCTACAACTTACTATATTCTTTTATAGTACAATAATAGCAGAAAACATTTATCAAATATATTAGTTCTGCATTTTACATGTATTTGCTCATTTAAAATAACAATGCTAGTAGCTAAGAACTATTAGTACCATTTTTAAAAAAAGGAACCAGAGACCCAGGGTGATAAAATTCTTTACCTAGGAGTGTAATGAAGAAGCATCAGAGATGAGCTTTGAACTCAGGTGTGCCTGAGCCAAAATCCTGTGCTCGTAACTACTACCTTTCAAAAGTTGCTCTCCAAATTTCCAGTTGTCGCTCTGGGAAATTAACTGGAGGCAAATGGTTTGGGATGACAGGAACCTATGCATTTGAAGTATATGTCAAGTGTTTAGCTCCAGCCCATGCTAAGTCCCAAGGAAAAAGGAAAAATCTGTATCACAGATCCTGTCTTTATTGAAAATTTGGTATCTTTTTCATCATGGATTTCCTTGCACTTATTTTGATGTTTAAGATATTATGTAAAATATTATTTATCTTGAATCCTGAGTTTCTTGGAATGCCTTCAGGCTTTGCACCCTACTCCTGGCCCTGCTTAACTGACACATAGGGGACACTCAAAAGCTCGGCTTGTATTGTGTTAACTTCTATGTCAGTCTTATCCACATGACCTCAAAAATCGAACTCCTTGAAGGCAGTGACTGGGGTGATCCCTTTTTGCCATCTTACTAGCCCCTAGTCTCTATCTTTTCAGTTTGATCCTCAAAAAAGTGTTTTGACACTCCTCTCTCACTTTCAATTGTGATAGACTCATACTTCATAATGCCAATTAGAAGGTAACCCTTTATTATGAAGGACTTCCCAGGTGGTGCTAGTGGTAAATAACCAGCCTGCCAATGCAGGAGACATGAGAGATGAGGGTTCAATCCCTGGGTCAGGATGATCCCCTGGAGGAGGCCATGGCAGCCCACTCCAGTATTCTTGCTTGGAGAATCCCATGGACACAGGGGTCTGGAGGGCTACAGTCCATAGAGTCACAAAGAGTTGGACATGAGTGAAACAACTTATCATTCACACACTTTAAAATGAAAGTCTTGCCATCTGACCATAGTTTTAACTTTTCATTAGATGCCAAATCATATTGTTTGTGATTTAAAAAAAAAAAAAAAAAACTGAAAAATTCAACTGTGTTTCCTCTAAATTCTGCCCCAAAGTTCCTCTTCATGGAAAGTTTTGAAGAACTATTTTTAGTTTCTTTCAAGGATGTCTTTGTCACTATAGTTAATCCTCCAAACACAACAATGGAACTCCTGTTGTTAATGAGTCATGATACTTCATGGGACTGGAAAATATAGGCCAAGGATTTGTTTCAAAGTTTTCAAAGATAATTATCTTCCTTTGTGTACTCTTAGTGTTGGTATAGCCATTTGACCAAGTGAAGATCCTCTGCAGTGTAAAGAAGCTGTGAATTCATAAAGCCTAGGTTTACATTCTGGCTCCATCACTTAACAGCTATGTGGTATTTGCAAGCAACAGAATCTCCCCAAAGCATATCTGAAAAATTTAGACAATAATAATAACACTTCTTCAAGGGAAAATGCTGTGTCTAGCAACCAGAAATTGCTCAGTAAATACTAACTCTTATTTTTCATTGAATGCATGTATATTAAGAACTACTAAATGCTAGGTGCTGGTCTGGACATTAGAAATAAAAGTTATACCAAGCACAAAATCAATGATTGTTAAATTAAGCTATATGCATTGAGCATCTACCATGTAAGGCAGTCTACCAGGAAATGTAGGAAAAGAGGAATGAGACAAAATCTCAACCTTTAAGACATTAGTATAGAAATGTTATTCATTTAAGACAAAAAAGGAAAGGCTATCAATAATTTAAGAAAATGATAAATGTGATTTTGTTAAGGATGAACCAAACAATATAATGTTATTTCCAATTTAGTGTAAGGCCTGGAGGGATTTTTTCTTTTCATTTTTTTTTTAATTGCATTGTTGCATCATTTTTTTTCATCATTCACTATTTGTGAAACAAATAATTTATTTCAGAATACTGTAAAAAAATAAATTAGACTGAGAAGATACAGATTCTGGCCACAATCTGTACTAGTAATGATAGCTTGGTGAAATGATTTCACTTTCCAGTATTAAAATGGGGTTGCTCAGAGTTTTAGGTGAAATAAGCTTAGCTGGCTTGTTAGCTTAGGTACTTTCGAAAGCAGATGAATGATAGAATGAGAAACACAGAGATTTATTGGGGGAAATCCCTATGAATGTGTTATAGAATGAACTGTGTTCCACTATAAATCAAACGATGAAGTCCTAAACCCTAATATCTCAGAATGTAACAGCTTTTGGAGACAGGGACTTTAAGTAGGTGATTAAACTAAAATGAGGTCATGGGAGTGGGCCCTACTCCAGTATTACTGATATCCTTATTAAAGGAGATTAGAGACCACAGGGAGCTTGGCCAAGATGGCAGAGTAGGAAAACCCTGAGCTCACCTCCTCTCACAGGCACAATGAAATTACAACTATTTAAAGGGCAACTATTAATGAGAAAGACTGGAATCTACCAGAAAAGATCTTCTACACTAAAGATATAAAGAAGGAAAGAAGGGACCGCAACAAAAAGGGTAGGAGAGGTGAAGTCATGGTATAATGAAGACCATGGTATAATCCAGACCATATACCCAGGTGGTCAAAGCATAGGGGAGAATAATTACAACTGCAAAGGTTCTCTCCAAGGAATAAGGGGTCTGAAAATAATTACAATTGCAAAGGTTCTCTCCAAGGAATAAGGGGTCTGAGAATAATTACAATTGCAAAGGTTCTCTCCAAGGAATAAGGGGTCTGAGGACCACATTGGATTCCCCAGCCCAGGGTACTGCATCAGGAAGATAAGCCCGCAGAACAAGTCTGGTTTTGAAGGCCAGCATGGTTTTCTTTCAGGAGACCCAGAGCACTGTGGGAAACAAAGACCCCCCTTTTTATTCTTTTATTTTTATTGAAGTACAATTACTTTACAATTATAGTCCGTATAGTCCACAGGGTTGCAAAGAGTCAGATAAGACTGAGGTGATTTAGCATGCACACACAGCCATACAACCACATGAGTGAGCCACAAGTATACATATGTTCTCCCCTTCTTAAGCCTCCCCTCTAGGTCATCACAGAGCACCAAGCTGAAGTCTCTCTGTTATACAGCAGCTTCTCACTAGTTATCTATTTTACACATGGTAGCGTATATATATATCAATAACACTCTTTCAATTCGTCCCACCCTCTCATTCCCCTGCTGTGCCCACATGTCTGTTCTCTAGGTCATTCGTCGATAGATGAATGGATAAAGAAGTGGTGTATATATTTACAATGAAATATTACTCAACCACAAAAAGGAATGAAGTCGGGTCACTCATAGCGATGTGGATGAACCTAGAGTCTGTTATACAGGGTGAATAAAGTCAGAAAAAAGAAAAACAAATATTGTATGTTAACGCATATATATATGGAATCTATTATTTTCTAGATTCATTTTTAAGACTAAATCAATTTTTAAAGATTACACATAAAAGTTCCGAGACTCAGAGCAGAGCAGTAAGGAGTTTAAAAGGAGCCTGGGTCAGGCCCACCTGCTGATCCTGCAAACTCTCCCAGAGAGGTAGGAGGCAACTCGAGCTCATGGTGGGGACACGGACGCTGGAAGCAGCCATTTGGAGAGCTCATGCTACCGTGCAGACACAGGTGCTGGCAAGTGCCACTTGAGAATCCTCCCTCTAGCTTGTTAGCCTCTGGTCCCAGCCACACCCCTACTGCCCAACCTGTGTGCACTAGTCCTGGGATGCCTCAAACCAAACAACTGGCTGGGAGGGCCACAGACCCAGCCATCAGAAGTCAGGCTGCATTACAACCTCATGAGCTCACAGCTATCCCTGGATATGACCCTGTGCATTAGAGCCCAGGACACAGCCCCAAGCACCAGTGTGCAGGCACTAGACAGGACCACTGAACCTGTGTATTCAGAGATCCCAGGACCTGGCCCCACCAACAGGCAGGCAACAACCCCAGGACATAATGGGTCCCGGCCCCACCCATCAGCAAATGGATACGGGCCCCAGGACAACCGCATCCCTACAGCCTGCTGAGGCAGGAACCAGCTAACCCACCAGGGGCCAGCACCTGCCCTAGGACCCGCTGTACCCTGGTCTTGACCACCAGAAGGCCAACAACAGCTCTAAGACATGTTGGTCTCCTCAGCCAGCAGCCCAGGGATCCGGCCCCCTGAACCAGGGGTCAACACAAGTTTGGGACACCACAGACCTCCTCCACATCATATGTGTCAGGAACTGGCCCCACCCACAGTGATCCAGTACCAGCTCTGGAACCGTAGAGCTCTGCACCAGAGACCCCAGGACATAACTCTTCACACCACTGGACTGGCACCAGTCCCAGGGCCTGAAGTCACCTACCAGTGGGCTGGGATCTCCTGAGCACTGACCCCACCCACAAGCAGATAGACACTGGCCCCCTCCACCCCTGACCATAGCAGTCCCACAGCTTGCCTTGTTAGGACCCAGCCAACATACCTACATGCTGGTATCTGCCTTGGGACCCCACAGGCTCCAACTCTGCTCACTACCAGGCCAGCTCTAGTTCTGGGACAACTTACACCCCTCAGGCAGTGTCTCCAGGAACCAGCCCTACCTACCAGCTGGCTGACATCATCTTTGGGACACTCAGGGTCCTATCATCAGAAGCCAAGGGACACAACTCCACCCCACCAGTGAGCTGGCACTCGTATGGGGACCACCACACCAGCCCCACTTACTAATAGGCTGACTCCAATCCAGAAAATCCTAGGGCTTGGTCCCATCCACTAGGGGTCAACACTAGCTATGAGATACCATGGACTCCACAGCCAGCCAATCCCAGATCTGCCTCACTCACTAGCAGGCCAGCACTAGTTTGGGATACTATAGAAACCAGTCAGCTGTGTCAGGGACAGGCCATACTCCCCAGCTGATACTAGACCCAGGAACCCCAGCACTGCAACCACATACTCCAGAACCCTGCTCTGCCCACCAACGAGCCATCACTAGGTCCAAAACCCTCCAGGGTTTAGCAGCCTGCCACCCCATGACCCAGCCAAGTTAATCAGCTGCCAGCAGCCTCTGTACTAGGCAGGACTTCAACCAACCAGACCAGGGGCCATCCACACCTATGAAACTGCCCACAACAGTTAGCCCATCAGAAGTACTGTGCAGTCCACACTGGGGCATCCCAGGACATACAGCTTTGGTGAATAAAGGGGAGTGTGCTACTGGTGTGCATAAGACATCTCCTATAAAAGGTCACTTCTCCAAGATTAGGAAATATAACCAACCTACCAAAGAGGTAGAAATGGAAACAGTAGATTAGGCAAAAAGAGGTAATAGAGCATGTTTCAAATAAAGGAACAAGATAAAAGCCTAGAAAAGAAACTAAGTGGAAAAGGCAATCTACCCAATAGGAGCTCAAGGTGATGATCGTAAAGACAATAAAAGAAACTTGGGAAAAGAATGGATGAAGAGAGTGAGAAGTTTTTAAGAAAAAAGTCAGAAAATTTAACGAACCATAAAACAGAGATGAAGACTACAATAACTGAAATAAAAAAATAGACTAGAAGGAATAGACAGTAGATTAAATGATACAGCAGAATGGATCAGGAAGCTGAAAGACATGGCAGCAGAAATCACTGAGGCTGAACATAAAAAAGAATGAAATAAGGACAGTTTAAGAGACCTCTACTATACACATACAGCATATGGTCAAGCATGCTAATATTCACATTATAAGGGTCCCAGAAAGAGAAGGGGGAAAAGGGCAGAGAATGTATTTGAAGACACAATAGCTGAAAACTTAATAAAGGAAACAGACATCTAAGCCCAGGAAGCACAGAGAGTCCCAAACAGGAGCAACCCAACCAGGACCACACAAAGACATGTTGTAATTAAAATGGCAAAAATTAAGGCAAAGAGATAATATTAAAAGCAGCAAGGGAAAAGCAGTAAGTTATATATGAAGGAACTCCCATTAGGCTATCAGCTGACTTTTCAGCAGAAATTCTGTAGGCCAGAGAGAGTGGCATGATATATCTAAAGTAATAAAAGGGAAAAACCAAGAAATAGTCTACCCAGCAAAGTTTTCATTCATCTTTGATTGAACAATCAAAAGTGTTACAAACAAGTAAAAGCAAAAAGAGTTCATCACTACCAAATGAACTTTACAAGAAATGTTGCAGGAATTTCTCTAAACAAAAAATAAAAGGTAACAAGTAGAAACATGGAAATTATTTAAGGAAGAACCTCATCAGTAAAGGCAAATATATAGTAAATACATAATAGTAAAGGTAATAAATCAATCACTTGCAAAGCTAATAGGAAAGTTAAAAGACAAAGTAGTATAACTGTCTATGTGTGCAATAAGTAGTTAAAAGGTACACAAAGCAAAGATATTAGTATGATGTCAAAAGCAGTAACCATGAGGGGAGAGGGGGAAATACAGGGTTATATTGTTGTGTGCAGATTCCAAATGTGTGACAGCTGGAAGCCATCAGCTTATACACTTCTTGCAGGAGGCTCTTTCCTGGAGGGAAATTTGAGTGGTGTGCCTCCATGACTGAAAATGCTAAAGAAAGTTACTTTCATTCCCCTTGATACTGCTGCTGCTACACCTACCACTGCTGAGCCCAAATTTGTTCATTCACTAAATACAGGACAAGAAGGATGAGGCTGGGTTAGACACTAGTGGGCTCCAGAAATCCCATCCCCATAACGGTGCTACAACATAGCCCTCTGCTATACAAAGATAAAATGTAAAGGGTCCTCTCTGTACAAGATACTTTGATAACTGACCTTCCATGATGCCACCATTTCACTGCTAGAAATTTGCCCATGTGGTTTAAGATGTGTGTTTCCAGTAATCTCTAACAATACTAGATGCATTAACATCAAACCTGTGTTTTTAACCACTATACTATTTTGGCTTTAGGGAAAACTACACAATTCTTCACAAGAGAAGATGGGACTGTGCACACGAATGGCAGCATGCATTCCTATCACTTTTGTGATGTATTCAGTAAAATTTATAGTCAACAAAGGCCAGTGAAGTCTTTTTTTTTTTTTATCTGTTCTTTTAAGGGCAAGTTTAATTAATTTTTTTTTTTTAATTTTACTTTACAATTCTGTATTGGTTTTTTTAGCTGGTAACAATATACAGAAAATAAAAGGAGAAAAAACCAAGGTCTACTAATTTTGATAGTTTAAGAAACATTAGTGTAGTACAATCCAGTTCTGAATTTATAGTTTGTCCTATAGGCTGTGAAACTGGACCCCTGTGAGCTCCCTTCCCTTGAGGCCCTCCAGTTAGAGAATTTATTATTGGTTTAACATGGTCATTTTCCTTAACTAGAAAAGGTAGTCTAGTTAGTTAAATATATTTTGATTAATAGTGAGGTTAAATATATCCTGACTTGGGGCAAGTAATTTACAAATATTTTAAGTGAAACTAAATGACCTGCTTTAAAAGATTTTACAGTATAAATTTTATTTTTGTCTATGATTCAGTAGGCCCTTGGGAAGATTGTATTGCCCCCAATGTCACTATGAAAAACTACAAGGAGAAAGTAAGAAAGAACTGACATTCATTGGGAACTAACTTTGGGCAAGAAACTGTATAAGGTACTCCCTACATATTATCTCACCGACATGCTAGATCAGTTCAGTTCAGTCGCTCAGTCGTGTCCGACTCTTTGCGACCCCATGAATCGCAGCACACCAGGCTTCCCTGTCCTAGACACTCCCAAATTTTTATATAATGAAACTGAATCTCAGACACATAAATGATAGGCTTGGAACATCATAGTTAGAGAAGGATAGAATCGAGAGGCTTAAACAAACTGAGTCTGATTTTTATTGTTTAGGAAATGTGGTTGATAGTAATAGTGACAGTGGCTAAAAATCAACAACAACATTTTTTAAAGAGTGGCATTTTACTCTCACAGAAATAAAAGTCGAGATAAGCTGCCTAGTGCTGGCACAGCAGCTCCATGAGGTGGTTATGGACCCAGGACCCTTCTATCTTTCTTTTCAGCCCTCCATAGTACTGGTTTCATTATTAAGGATGGATATGGATGCAAGAATGCTAGCCATTACAACCATATTCCAGGGAGGGAAGAAAAAAGAGAAGACCAAGATACCCCAAGGGTAAACCTCTCAAGTGAGCCAGCACCGTTTAAGATATCCAGGACTGCCCTAGTGGTCCAGTGATTGAGAATCCATCTCCCAACACAGGTGACATGGGTTCGATCCTGGATCTAGGAAGAGCCCACATGCCATGAAGTGACTAACTGCAAATGCCACAACTGCTGAGACCGCGCGCTCCACAAGTAGCAGCCACCACAGTGAGAAGCCCGCCTACTGCAACAGAGAGGAGACCCTGCTCGCTGCAACTAGAGAAACCACTTATGCCCTTTCACTTGCTTTGTCTGCATGAGGTTGTGAAGGAGGCTGGGCATTTTGCTACCAGAATCATGTTGGAAGAGAAAAGGAGAAAAGAACATTGTGTAGTCTGCTCTAGGTGCCCAGCTCATGCCATACTGGCTTTGTCACTCTGTTAAAGGATAAAGAATGTAGGGCGGGCTGAAACAAGGATTTTTCAGCTGGTGAGATGACTCCTTCCAGTTGAGAACTGTGTTCTTATTAAAAGTCTATTGTTATGCACATAAATTGTAAGTTTTAGGTGTTTTGATGGGGAGACAGCAGTTATCTGACATACTTTGAGCAGAAATTCTAGTGACCTTGATGAGTGAAAAGGTAACTAAAACTTAAATTCCTTGAACAATCTCCAAATCCTTTAATTGACTGGCTACCCAAGGAACTTTGGAGAATATTCCTAGAAAATAAATGAGACTAGAACTGTTTCACTTTATAAATTAGCATAGTTAAATAATCCCATTTCTGGTAACCTAACGTCTCTCATTAGGAATAGGGAACTGGATTTTTTTTTTTAGCTTTAAAATTAGATAACCCAATTTAGTTACATAAATGTAGAGTTTCATAAATATCTTAATTTTATATTATGCTTATATGTGCTTTAAATGCAAATAAATGTTCTTGTAAGGATCATACAAGCAAAGAATGTTGAAACTTCTAGGATTCACTTTCTGATAAGCATGAAGAGGAAACAGGCAAGCACCAGAGTCAGCAGAGACAGTGGTCTGTGGGTAGCATTTCATGTAGTATCTGTGACGCTAGATTCAATGTCTGTGTCAGCAATTGTGTCAGCAGAATTGTCTCCACTGGGAGACACAAAGTAATTTGGGCATTTTTCCCAGGTGTATAGCCTCCAATCCTTAGTCCCCTATAAAAATTCTTAAAATAAATTCCTTTTCTGTCAGAAGTAGAAGAAGTTCTATATATCATGAGGGATATACCCTATTTTATAGATGGAGAAAGTAATATAAATGTGGTTTATCACATCTAGTGAGTGTGATGTGTTATAGAGTAAAACAGGTATGAACTAAGGGCTTGTAACCAATCTGCTAGACATGTGCCAGCAGGAGTCAGGAGGATTTAGGTGTTGACGGGTCCTGGGGCTGCTGACAAGGTAGGTGGAACATAAAGTTGGATAAAGGGGAGTTCATTGTTAGAGAAGCCCTTTTCCATGGTAAGGAATGAAAATGAGGGCAAAGATTTAAGGAGGTAATGATAACACAGAGTTAGATGGCCCTTATAAGCTTGGAGAAAGCAATGACTCAAACTAAATGAATTAGAAATGCCCAAACTGTCATGTTAGCTAGTCAAACCAGAAATAAAAAAGGCTCAAAAGAGCAAGTATGCTTATGATGTGTATATTGTGAAAGCCTGAAAATCCAACAGCCAACTACGTTTTGTGTGAGGACACAGAGATCATAGAGAATGCTAGGTTATACAATGCAATAGGGAACACACTGATGAACAGGACACAGAGTCATTGAAAAGCTCAATGAGGATTGTCCTTTTTAGATCAAGGCTAACAGGAAATGCTAGAACAAATGAGGCTCCCTAAGAGTGATAAGAAGACAATGGCAACCCACTCCAGTACTCTTGCCTGGCAAATCCCATGGACTGAGGAGCCTGGTAGGCTGCAGTCCATGGGGTCAGAAGAGTCGGACATGACTGAGCAAATTCACTTTCACTTTTCACTTTCATGCATTGGAGAAGGAAATGGCAACCCACTTCAGTGTTCTTGCCTGGAGGATCCTAGGGACGGGGGAGCCTGGTGGGCCGCCGTCTATGGGGTCGCACAGGGTTGGACACGACTGAAGCGACTTAGCAGCAGCAATATGAGTGATAAGGATGATAGAATATTGGCAGTAATTCCAAGAGGTACTTAACTGTTAATTGTGCCTTGATTGTGTCTTGATTCAGGCACAATTAACTTGGGCTTCCCTTGTAGCTCAGATGTTAAAGAATCTGCCTGCAATGCAGGAGACCTGGGTTCAGTCCCTGAGTTGGGAAGATTCCCTGGAAAAGGAAATGGCAACTCTCTCCAGTACTTGTGCCTGGAGAATTCCACGGACAGAGGAGTCTGGCAGGCTATAGTTCATGTAGTCACAAAGAGTTGAATGTGACTGAGTGACTAACACGTACACACACACACACTATTAACTTACTATTATTATAGTAAATAGTGGCAAACAGGGAGATTTGACATGCAGAGAATTGTAGAAATAGTTAAAAGAACACATCATATAGCTCAAAAGCAAAAGCAAAAAAAAAAAAACAAAAAACAAAAAACACCCAAATGATCTGATTTAAAAAACAGGCAGAGGATGTGAATAGCTGTGTTTCAAAGAAGATACACAGATGGCCAACAGGTTCATGAAAAGGTGCTCAGCATCACTAATCATTCAGTTCAGTTCAGTTCAGTTCAGTTCAGTCACTCAGTCATGTCCTACTCTTTGAGACCCTATGAACCGCAACACGCCAGGCCTCCCTGTCCATCACCAACTCCTGGAGTTTACCCAAACTTATGTCCATCGAGTCGGTGATGCCATTCAACCATCTCATCCTCTGTCATCCCCTTCTCCTGCCCCCAATTCCTCCCAGCATCAGGGTGTTTTCCAATGAGTCAGCTCTTTGGATCAGGTGGCCAAAGTATTGGAGTTTCAGCTTCAACATCAGTCCTTCCAATGAACACCCAGGACTGATCTCCTTTAGGATGGACTGGTTGGATCTGCTTGCAGTCTAAGGGACTCTCAAGAGTCTTCTCCAACACCACAGTTCAAAAACATCAGTTCTTCAGTGCTCAGCTTTCTTTATAGTCCAACTCTCACATCCATACATAACCAGTGGAAAAACCATAGCCTTGACTAGACTATTAGGGAAATGCAAATCAAAATCACAGTGAGAACTCATCTCAAGAAATAACAATTTCTTGCAAATATGTGGAGAAAAGTGAACCCTTGTGAATTATAAATTAGTGCATTCAGAATGTAAAACAGTATGTAGGTTATTAAAGAAAAAAATACCGTATGACCCAGCAATTCATCTTGTGGGTATTTATTAGAAGAAAGTGAAAACACTAATTTGAAAGTGTTACCACCCCCCAAGTTCAGTGCACCAATTTTTACAATAGCCAAGATAGAGAAACAACCTGTGTCCATCAATAGATGAATGGTTAAAGAAAATGTGGAGTATATATACAATGGAATATTATTCAGCCATAAAAAAGGGAGTCTTATCATTTGCTACAACGTGGATTGACCTTGAGAGTATATGCTAAATGAAATGTCATACAGAGAAAGATGAGCACCATATGATTTACTTATATGTGGAATCTAAAAAATAAAATCTTTTAAAAAGCTCGCAGATACAGAGAACAGATTGGAGGTTACTAGGAGGGCGGAATGGATAAACTAAGTAAAAAAGTACAAACTTCCAATTATAAAATAAATAAGTAATGTGGATGCAATACATAGCAATTAGATTATATATAATGCTATATTATAATATTAGAAAATTGCTTAAAGAATAGATATTAAAAGTTCTCATCATAAGAAAAAACTTTATATATGGTAATAGATGTTAACTAGAATTAGTGTAGTGATCATTTCACCATATACACAAATATCAAATTTTTATGTTGTACATCTGAAACTAACATAATTTTACATGTCAATTATATCTCAATTTTTACAAAAAGAATCCAGCATCCATAGCAACAAGACTGATGGGTAGCCAACACTGGAATCACTTGAACCATGGGTAAGCAAGCCAAGACAAATCCAGCCCGCCATGGGTTTTCATACAGCTTATGAGCTAAGATATTCAAAGACTATCAAGGAGACTAAGAGCCTCTGTCACATTAAAAACTGAACTTTCCCTCGCCTAGTTTCCAGACCCAGACCAGTTTTCAGGAAGGAATCAGTTGCTCGGCGGGTCCTGGTCCCCAGAAGGAGGGACAGCACTATGGCAAGTGGATATAGCCCTTCCCCAGAGGGATCTATTGCTATTTAATTCAGTAAGCTAAGAAAAGAGGAATACTCAGAGATTTCAAGAACTGTTGGAATGGGGTCCAGTGGTTCAGAATCCCCCTTGCCACTGCAGGGGACGTGGGTTCAATCCTTGGTCCAGGAAGATTCCACTTGCTATGGGACAACTAAGCCCATGTGGCTCAACTACTGACGCCTGCACTCCCTAGAGCCCATGCTCCATCAGAAGAGAAGCCACCACAATGAGAAGTCTGCACATCACAACTGGAGAATAGCCCCTGCTTGCCCCAGCTAGAGAAAGCCTGCGTGCAGCAATGGACTCAGAGCAGCCATTAATTAATTAATTAATCAATTTTTAAGAAGACCTGTTAGACACAGGGTCTGAATTGGCACTGATAAATAGGTACTTGAAGTGTCACCACCCTCCCTTTTTAGAGAGAATCATATAAGGAGGGTCAGGTGATAAATAAAGTATTGGCCCATATCTCACTCCCAATGGATCTACTTGGTACATAGACTCAACCTAATGATATTTTCTTGGTCCCTGACTGTATAATTGGCATAGGCATACTTGGTAGCTTGGAAAACCCCTACATTGGGTCCTTGGTCTCTCACAGTGGGAGAAGCCAGATGAAAGTTTTTGAAACTGGCTAAAACAATAAAAGCTAAAACTATCACTTCCATGGTGGGTGTGGGTATAGCAAAGATTTGTGTTAGAGTTAAGATCTGAAGAATACAGAGGTAGTATATTCTTTCCCCATTTACCTCACAAGTTCAAATTCAGCCCCAACAGAATTCATATGGATCCTAGAGAATGAGAGTGTACTACCACAAACTCAAAGAAGCATTAGCCCTAATTTCAGCTTCTGTGCCCAAACTGATAACATTTGATAAAGCAGATATTTGATAAAAGCCTCAAGTACAAATTAGGAGCAAGCAGTCTGGTGAATGCATTCTTTCCTATTCCTATCAGGATGGAGGATCAGCAGAAACTTACATCCAGATAGAATGGCAACAACACAAATTGATAGCTTTGTCTCAGAGTTATGGTAATTCTTCTGCCCACATTTGGACCTAAACCATTTGGACTCTCTACAGAATATGACGCTAGTCCACTACATGTTTGACATCATATGAACTGAACCAGATGAGCAAGAAGTGGTAACTAAGTATATTGGAGGACTTGGTAAGACACATAGGCAGAGGGTAGAAAATGAGACCCTGTAAAGATACAGGGTCCTACAAATCAATGAAAGTTTTAAGGGCCCAGTGAACTAGGATATCCCAGGATTTCCCCTTCAAAGTAAGGGACGAATTCTTTCATCTTGTACCTTCTACTGAGGAGGAAGCACAGGTTCCAGAGGCAGTGAATTCTATATCCTGATATATCAGTTAGGGTCTAGTCAGGAAAGCTTAATCCTATAGTTATTAACTACTAACAGGGGTTTGGCTACTGAGGAATAAACAGAACTTGGAAGAATACAGGAAGCACAGATACAGAAGCAGACACTACTCAGTGAGAGCTGAGCCAAGTACCCAAGGACTTGGAAGAGGACCCTTTAGACATTAGGCTTCTCTATGCATCCTGTTACACATGTTTAAACTTTAGTACAGCGAACTAAAGATGTTGTCACCTTACAACATGCAGCTATCTTTTGTACAAGACGTTTTCACTCTTTCCTCAAGACAGAAGACACAAAATCTCAGTCTTCGTATCCATGTAAGACTATAGTAATTACTCATTAATTTGGGAATAGTGCTGCTATGAACACAGGGTTGCACATATCTTTTTGAATTATAGTTTTGCCAAGATATATGCCTAGGCATGGGATTGCTAGATCATATGGCAATTCTATTTTTAGTTTTTTGAATAACCTCCATACTGTTTTCCATAGTGGCTTCACCACAATGCAGACTTTAAAACATGTGGTGTGCTACACTGACTCCCAAGTCCAGAAAACATTACCAAGCACCATGCTTCTTTTTTCATGATGTATAGCACAAGGTTCAGCAATTTGTACTCCTCCTTGGAGGGAATATATTAGCATATTCCACTGAAATAGGATCCCCTGGAATTTTATGTGCTTTACTTCCTATCTTCTTGTTCATATATATTTTTCCAAGGCATCAAAATACTTGATACTTCATACGGATCAAATAAAAATAGCATAGCATCATCAATGCTGGCAACCAGTGTGTTAATTTGTAGAAGGTCAAGATGATTAAGATCATTGCAGATGGTGTTATGGCAGATAGCAGAATGGATATAGCTCTGAGGCAAGATGTAAAAGTATACTTTTGGCTCTGCCAGGTAGAAACATACTGCTTCTGGTGATCCTTGAAAATAGGTATGGAGAAAACATAACCTAGGTCACATGTGTGTGCTAAGTTGCTTCAGTCATGTCCAACTCTTTTGTGACCTTACAGAGTGTAGCCTGGGGAAGCCCAACTCAGGTCAATATCTGCATACAAAATTCCAAAGACCATGCCAATTTGCTCTAGTAAGAATAGTATATCTGAGATAGTAGTCACAATTGGAGTTAGTATCTAATTAAGTTTATGATAGTCTGCAGTCCTCTAAGATCCACTCAACTTTTGCATAGGTCAACCAGATGGGCTAAATGGAGATGAGAGATGTATCACACCCCAACACTTTTCAAATCTTTGATGGCATCACCAATTTCTGCAGTTCCCCCAGGAACACAATATTGCTTGTAGTTAATAGTCTTGGTAGTGAAAAAAAGTTCCAGGGTCTTCCCCTCGGCCCTTCCTCCCATAATGGCTCTCACTCAGTGCATCAAAGAGATATGTGGATATTATACCTATTTCCCAGAGCTGTGTGCTTAATTGATCAGTCGTGTCCAACTTTTTGTGGCCCCCTGGACTGTAGCCAGTCAGGCTCCTCTGTCCATCGGGATTCTCCAGGCATGAATACTGGAGTGGGTCTCCATGTCCTCCCCTAGGGGATCTTCCCAACCCAGGGATCAAACCCAGGTCTCCCGCACTGCAGGTGGATTCTTAACAGTCTGAGACACCAGGGAAGCCCCAGAATACCAGTATATCTCTTCAAATCATACATTGAAGAGCTGGAACAAATAACCATGGAATGAGTCTGGGAATGAACAGGACCTATTATGATTAGGACTTGAGCTAAGAGTCCATCTATTACTTGATTACCATAAGCTTTGTACTTTGACTAGGAGTAAGCGTTCATTGGTGACTCAGACGGTAAAGCGTCTGTCTACAACGCGGGAGACCAGGTTCAATCCCTGAGTCAGGAAGATCCACTGGAGAAGGAAACGGCAGTCCACTCCAGTACTATTGCCTGGAAAACCCCATGGACAGAGGAGCCTAGTAGGCTACAGTCCATGGGGTTGCAAAGAGTCAAACACAACTGAGCGACTTCACTTACTTACTTACTTACTAAGCGTTCATTCAAAGCCATTGTCTACCAATAGTCATGTCTGAAAGATCTGTACATTTCCTTTTCTTCCAGTGCTTAGTCAGTCTAGTACAGCCACAGACCCCTTGAAGAAGGCTTGGAGGAAGATGTATAGCATGTATTTGTGGCAGTATTACAGGGTTATTCCTCAATGGATCCAGGCATCCTGTCAATCAAGAGACGATGGGTCTGTGAATTGGCATTGGTCTAGACATGAGGCTGGAACTCAACACTCTGATAATACAAGTCAGATCTTCTGCTACTTCTGCTAGAAGTAGCAGAGTCTATCTTCTGCTAGAGTTTGAGGGGTTTTTGTTGTTGTTGTTGCTGTTGTTATATGGATCAAGCAATATTCTAGTGGGTTATCCATAAATTTTGTCACTAGGGCAACACAATCAATTAATCTCTGCCAAAGGTCTTTGTAGACCAAGGCATTCTGACTGTTAGTATGTCCCTGCCACTCCAGTGTTCTTGCCTGGAGAATCCCAGGGACAGAAGAGCCTGGTAGGCTGCCATCTCTGGGGTCGCACAGAGTCGGACACGACTGAAGCGACTGAGCAGCAGCAGCAGCAGCAGCTTCTCTACACGGTAGCAAGTTTTCGGCACCTTATTTTAGAAATTGAGTGCTGCCTCCCAGACTCTGCTACTCTGTAATACTTTCAGTTCCATTTAAATCAAGGAGTGCCTTGGATGGCCCACATGCCAGCTGAGAACCACCAGAGCACAAAGCAAGAAAAGCACATCAGAACTAGGAAGAAAACTCCCTTCCAGCACCCTCTGGACAGTTGCTTGATTAAAGGGATATCTAGGCCCCTTGAGGAAGGGCCCTGTAACACTGCCACAAATCTTCCTCCAAGCCTTTGAGCAAAGCTCAACTATATGCAAGGTGGCAGAAGAAAAGCCTTTAAAAGATGCAGTGTCAGCATCACATGCAAAATAATAAATGGCAAATTTGGAGCTGAAAGGCAATAGAATGATAATTGTCTCACTTAAGAATGTTGCTTTGAACAATTTATCAAGTATCATGGAATCCTGCCTCCACTGAGTAGGGCCCAGAAGAGTAAAGGGATCTCTAGCTGGTCTTGGGCTTCCCTGATAGCTCAGTTGGTAAAGAATCTGCCTGCAATGCAGGAGACCCCAGTTTCATTCCTGGGTTGGGAAGATCCTCTGGAGAAGGGATAGGCTACCCACTCCAGTATTCTTGGGCTTTCCTAGTGGCTCAGCTAGTAAAGAATCTACCTGCAATGTGGGAGACCTGGGTTCGATCCCTGGGTTGGAAATATCCCCTGGAGAAGGGAAAGGTTACCCACTCCAGTATTCTGGCCTGGAGAATTCCATGGACTGTATAGTCCATGGGCTCACAAAGAGTTAGACACTTTCACTGAGTGACTTTCACTAGCAGGTCTAGGA
Organism: Oryx dammah; assembly: GCF_014754425.2. NCBI lineage: Eukaryota > Metazoa > Chordata > Mammalia > Artiodactyla > Bovidae > Oryx > Oryx dammah. The sequence continues at coordinate 43,196,366 of NW_024070189.1, forward strand.
TGTGGTACAAACAGCAATGGACCACATATGTAGCAGTGTTTGGGATTTAAAGATACTTTAAATGATACTATATTGAATTATGATCAATCTGAAAGAAGAATCACATCTTTAACACTAGGATCATACAACAAGGCCATATCATTTGCAGTAGGCGACTATGCACCATTAGAAAAACTTCTCCAGGCATGCAAATGAATTCTGGTAGAGATAAAGCACCCAAATATGTACATCAAGTGGCCATGGGGACAGAACTGCCTATCATGAGCTGGGTTCTTTCAGATCCAGCAAGTCATAAGTTTAGGAAGGTGCTGAAACAACCTACCATAAGATGGAAGCAGTAAGTATATGATCAAGTATGAACAGGGCTGGAAGGAATAAGTAAGAGGTACAAGCTAATACCCCAGATTCCCATGAAACCCACAGGTATTGTACTGGTGCTTCTCTCTCTACTCACAAGCATGACCGGGCTGCAGGGAGGTCCCTTGTAAGCAGCCAACAGAGAGAAAAGGCCAAGCTTTGTTCATGGGCTGGATAGCTCAAAACAGGGGGTTCAAGCTGAAAGACTGCAGCTATACTATCACCTTACCTGGGAATGTCCCAGAAAGGCAGTGATGAGAAGAAAGTGACCTGGAGAGAGAATGATTGAGAGATCAGAAAAAAAGAGGTCTGATGAAGAGGTATGTGAATGAACTGTGGGAGTAGGAATGAATAATAAAGGTCTCTCATTCACTTGTTAATAACCTTCAGAGAACATCAACGATGGAAGAGGTACTACCAAAGAAACAGACCTGATGACCTGTCAAGGTGACACCATCCAACCTCAATCTCTGGCTGCCCCAGGGCTGGCACAGTGTGATGACAAATGGAACCATTGTGGTGGTTGGTATGAGCCTGAGATTAAGGGCAGCCACTTGGGAAGGTAGATCTAGCTACATCCAATGCCAAATATACAACTAAAAGAGACCATGCTGAGCCACCAGTTCAGCCGCCACTCAAGGAGATCACCAACTCTTTGGCAGTAATTTGATTATATTGTACTGCTTCCATCCTAGAAGGGGCTGGAGTTCATCTTGATGCAAATTTTAAAACACTCCTAGTATGGATTTGCTTTTCCTTTCCACACAGCCTTAACCAGTACCATTACATAAGAACTCAGAGCAGTCCTGCAGTAGGGTAATCCTATGGAACTCTGCCTTAGACCAAGGAAAAAGGCAATAGGCAAATGGCCATGGCCCTGAATTATACTCATACTTAGAAGTTGAGGACCTGAGAGAGTGATAAAATGGCCTTTTGAAGGCATCCCTGAGGGACCAGCTTGAAGATGATACCCTGTGAATCCAGGAAATACATCCCTAAATCAGTGATCACTATATGGTGCTCTGTCCACAGCAGAGAGTACGCATGGGTCCAGGAACTAAATAATGGAATACAAGTGGTCCTGCTTACTATCACCCAGAGACCACCTTGGGAAACTTGTCCTTACCATTTTCAGAACTCTGTGCTTTGCATATCTAGGAGTCCTGGTCCTAACAGTACAATGTTTCTACAACAACACACAGCAAATGTTCTATTACATTTAAGTTAGGACAGTACATTAGGCTTCTTGTACCAAACCAGCAGGCGAAAAAAAGTGTCACCACTCTAGAAGTGAGCACCAGCAGAATGTGTCTCTGGCACCCAGATGACACTCTAGAACATCTCTGAGGGTACTCCTTTGCCAGTTTTGATAGCAAACAGACAAGGATAGCTGCCACGGCCTGAAAACAGTGAGCAAAGTCTCAGACTAATTAATGAGCATACATCTGAGTCATCTCACAGAGTAAACACTTGAGGAAAAGAGGTACTCTGTGTGAGTGAAGGGAGGGGGGTAATGAGTATCCGTTATGACTTTGAGGTCAGACACAATATCAGGCTATAGTCCACTTTGCTAATCTAATTCTTGTAAATTAGGAAAAACAACAAAGAATTCCAGAGTAATTGGTGCTATATATGATAAACTTTTCATCAAGAGGCTTTTTAGTACCTCTTCACTTTCTGCCATAAGGGTGGTGTCATCTGCATATCTGAGGTTATCGATTTTCTCCTGGCAATCTTGATTCCAGCTAGTGCTTCTTCCAGCCCAGCATTTCTCATGATGTACTCTGCATATAAATTAAATAAGCAGGGTAACAACATACAGCCTTGACGTACTCCTTTTCCTATTTAGAACCAGTCTGTTGTTCTATGTCCAGTTCTAACTGTTGCTTCCTGACCTGCATATAGGTTTCTCAAGAGGCAGGTCAGGTGGTCTGGTATTCCCATCTCTTTCAGAATTTTCCACAGTTTATTGTGATCCACACAGTCAAAGGCTTTGGCATAGTCAATAAAGTAGACATAGATGTTTTTCTGGAACTCTCTTGCTTTTCCCATGATCCAACAGATGTTGGCAATTTGATCTCTGGTTCCTCTGCCTTTCCTAAAACCAGCTTGAACATCTGGAAGTTCATGGTTCACATATTGCTGAAGCCTGGCTTGGAGAATTTTGAGCATTACTTTACTAGCGTGTAAGATGAGTGCAATTGTGTGGCAGTTTGAGCATTATTTAACATTGCCTTTCTTTGGGACTGGAATGAAAACTGCCCTTTTCCAGTCCTGTGGCCACTGCTGAGTTTTCCAAATTTGCTGGCATATTGAGTGCAGCACTTTCACAGCATCATCTTTCAGGATTTGAAATAGCTCAACTGGAATTCCATCACCACCACTAGCTTTGTTTGTAGTGATGCTTTCTAAGGCTCACTTGACTTCACATTCCAGGATGTCTGGCTCTAGGTGAGTGATCACACCATTGTGATTATCTGGGTCATGAAGATCTTTTTTGTACAGTTCTTCTGTGTATTCTTGCCACCTCTTAATATCTTCTGCTTCTGTTAGGTCCATACGGTTTCTGTCCTTTATTGAGACCATCTTTGCATGATATGTTCCCTTGATATATCTAATTTTCTTGAAGAGATCTCTAGTCTTCCCCATTCTGTTGTTCTCTATTTCCTTGCACTGATCGCTGAGGAAAGCTTTATCTCTCCTTGCTATTCTTTGGAACTCTGGATTCAAATGGGAATATCTTTCCTTTTCTCCTTTTTGCTTCTCTTTTTTTCACAGCTATTTGTAAGGCCTCCTCAGACAGCCATTTTGCTTTTTTGCTGAGGCTGAAACTCCAATACTTCGGCCATCTCATGCGAAGAGTTGGCTCATTGGAAAGGACCCTGATGCTGGGAGGGATTGAGGGCAGGAGGAAAAAGGAATGACAGAGGATGAGATGGCTGGATGGAATCACTGACTTGATGGACATGAGTTTGAGTGAACTCCAGGAGTTGGTGATGGACATGGAGGCCTGGTGTTCTGCGATTCATGGGATCGCAAAGAGTCGGACACGACTGAGCAACTGAACTGAACTGACTGATGATAAACTTACTGTTAGTTCAGTTCAGTTCAGTCCAGTTCAGGCGCTCAGTCATGTCTGACTCTTTGCTGCCCCACGGACTGCAGTACACCAGGCTTCCCTGCCCATCACCAACTCCCAGAGCTTCCTCAAACTCATGTCCATTTAGTTGGTGATGCCATCCAACCATTTTATCCTGTCATTGCCTTCTCCTCCCGCCTTCAATCTTTCCCAGCATCAGGGTCTTTTCCAAGGAGTCAGTTCTTTGCATCAGGTGGCCAAAAGTATTGGAGTTTCAGCTTCAGCATCAGTCCTTCCAATGAATATTCAGGACTGATTTCCTTTCGAATGGACTGGTTGGATCTCCTTGCAGTCCAAGGGACTGTCAAGAGTCTTCGCCAACACCACAGTTCAAAAGCATCAATTCTTCAGTGCTCAGCTTTCTTTATAGTCCAACTCTCACATCCACACATGACCAGTGGAAAATCCAAAGCTTTGACTAGACAGACTTTTGTTGGCAAAGTAATGTCTCTGCTTTTTAATATGCTGTCTAGGTTGGTCACAACTTTTCTTCCAAGGAGCCAGCGTCTTTTAATTTCATGGCTGCAGTCACCATTTGCAGTGATTTTGGAGCCCCCCAAAATAATGTCTGCCACTGTTTCTGTTGTTTCCCCATCTATTTGCCATGAAGTGATGGGACCAGATGCCATGATCTTCATTTTCTGAATGTTGAGCTTTAAGCCAACTTTTTCGCTCTCCTCTTTCACTTTCATCAAGAGGCTCTTTAGTTCTTCTTTGCTTTCTGCCATAAGGTGATGTCATCTGCATATCTGAGGTGATTGATATTTTTCCCAGCAATCTTAATTCCAGCTTGTGCTTCATCCAGCCCAGGGTTTCTCATGATGTACTCTGCATATAAGTTAAATAAGCAGGATGACAACATACAGCCTTGATGTACTCCTTTCCCATTTGGAACCAGACTGTTATTCCATGTCCAGTTTGAACTTTTGCTTCTTGACCTTTATACAGATTTCTCAGGAAGCAGGTCATGTGGTCTGGCATTCCCATCTCTTGAAGAATTTTCCATATTTTGCTGTGATCCACACAGTCAAAAACTTACTGTCTGAGGCAAGCAAATCTGAATCTTAAGTGCATGCAATTAACTCAGTAGATGCTTGGGTTTAACACCCAGATTCACTCTTTTTTATCAAGTTACCCATTCCATTAGCATCTAAAGGTATTATCTGTTGATGGCTCAGAGCTGTGTCCCTTCCTAGGAACTATTCTCAGTTCAACTGTATACACCTCTCCTTGGGGACAGCCGGATAGATGCAGGACCACAGGGTAAGAATACCCTTATTGTAGGTTGGAACATCTTAGAAAGCTCATCCCAGCTGCATGATCTCTTTGTAACTACATAGTAGATCTCTAATGTAAGTTATATTTAATAATAGAAAAGAATTTAAATATAAAATGTAAAAATATTAAAATTTTATATATTGGGTTAATAATAAAACTAGGATACATTAATTAATAGCAGACAAATTAGACTTTAGACAAAAAGCATTAATAAAGATAAAGGAGGAAGGATCACTAAGGATAAACAGTTCAGCTAACCAGAAAAACATACAACTTTAAACTGATATGAACCTAATTAATAACTTCATGAGGCATAAAGTAAAAAATGGGCAGAATTATAAAAGAATTTTATAAATTTACCATGATAGTGAGAGACAATATCACTATTTGATAGATCAAGCATAACTAAAATATGATGCAGAAGACTTAAACAACACAATTAACAAGCAACTGTGAATAAACTGATTCCTACCAAAAAACTCTCTGACCACATTGCAATTGTCAGAATTTTAAATGTTAGCCCCCCAAAAAACCCAAATATAAAATTTTCACACATTTGAAAATTAAAAAGCAATTAATGGCACATAGGAAAACAGAATAGACATTAGAAAACATTTAAAATTTAATATCAATTAAAATACTACATATAAAAACTTATGGGATACAAAGAGAGTGACATTTATAGAGGAACATAAAACTAGCCTTAAGTACACATTTTAGAGATAAGGCTAAAAGTAAATGAGTTAAGCATCTATCCAATTAAGAAGCCATGACTAAGTTGGGATATCCCTAGGAATTCAAGGTTAACTTACCATTAGAACTTTGATTAATGTAGCTGATTACATTAATAGAAAAATCATGTGATGCATCTTAATACAGGGAAAAAGAACATTAGATAAAACGCAGCATTCACTCATGTTAAATACTCAGCATTCACTCATGTTAAATACTCAGCACACAGAAGTGGAACTTTCTTAATCTGATAACACACATCAAAAAACCTCACAGCAAAGATTTAAGATAATGACAAAATCTTAAAGTATTCCATTTAAGATCAGATCTTGGCCATCACTATTTCCATTCAATACAGTACTTGTAATCTTATCTCAAATACTAAGTTGATAAAAAAATCATAAGAGGTATATAAAAGCATGAAAAAAGAAAAGGAAAAAACATATAACATATTGTTATAAGAGGACAATATTATTGTTTACAGAGAAAATTCCCAATAATCTACAGAAAATTAATTTAATCAATCAGAAATATATTTTATCCAACTACTATAATGGAAAGCCAGTTTGTTTTTAGTCAACCAGATTAAAAAAAAAAAAACTTAGACACAGGGAATTCCATTTTGATAATTCAACAAAAAATGATCACATAATGTTGCTGGTGAATGAAAGCTCTGTGCCCTTATCCACCCTGAAGACAAGCTGTGCCAGGGTAGGAGCCCTGAAACTGTGATTTTTATTGCAATGAAAGTTAACTCCATCTTTCATTGTCCATTTTCTCTGTATGGAGCCAGGAGTGGGGCCAAGGTGAGGCCAAGAACATCAGGGCTTTTGTAGGTGGGATAGAACTTGGCACATTTGAACTTAGGAATTTGTTCTTCCCCTCTTTGGTGCCTGTGGAGCTCCTTGCTGCACAGTCTTTGCAGAGCAGAATGGAGGAGGAACTGACTCCTTGGGAATAGCTGTGATTTTAGGATTATATAGGAGCCACAGAGATCATAGGAAAATAAAACTGTTAAAATGATGTCAAGGTTTGATTTAACCCCACTAAACCCAGAGATTTCCAAGTGTTTAAAAAGCTTTATTTGTAAATAACTATCCATTTAACTTGGTGTAAATTCTCATGCAGAGAGAGACTGCAGTTTTTGCAGGCATCTATGATTTATCATGATTTTTTTTTCTCCTAGGAGTAAAAGCAGACTATCAGTAACATAAGAACACAAACTGAAAGAAGGAAAAATACATAATTTAGCCTTTTTTCATCCTCATATCATTTAGTCAGTTCTAAACAGTCTTTTCGGAGAAGGGGATGGCACCCCACTCCAGTACTCTTGCCTGGAAAATCCCATTGACGGAGGAGCCTGGTAGGCTGCAGTCCATGGGGTCGCTGAGAGTCGGACACGACTGAGTGACTTCACTTTCACTCCTAACTTTTATGCATTGGAGAAGGAAATGACAACCCACTCCAGTGTTCTTGCCTGGAGAATCCCAGGGATGAGGGAGCTGGTGGGCTGCCGTCTATGGGGTCATACAGAGTTGGACACGACTGAAGCGACTTAGGAGCAGCAGCAGCAGCAGCAGCAGCAGTCTTTTAGTTAGTACTGCTACATAACCCTAGATCTTAAAAGAGGAATGAATACTTAAGCGGAAAAGCTTACAACATATAATCTACCCTATCCCATTTATAGATGAGCAGTCTGATTACAAGATAGAAAACCTAGATGAGCAAAATGGCACAAGCAAGTTCTATGGAAAACTGGAGAGCATCTATCCTTTCCAGGAAGTAGCGGCTACCTGGATACTGCTGACTGTTGCAGTAGGAATTGTGGACCCAGTGGGACCATTCTTCTGATGTTCTCCTGAGAAGCCAGAAATCCAGATTTTTATGTGAAATCCCTTGATTTTTAAATATTGGTTAATTTTTTTCCCATAAAAACTGCACAGGGTATAACAAAGACATCTATCAATTTATTTGCCAGACTTGGTGTGTAAGGTTCCGTTTTATGGCTCTGAGATAAAATGATTGGCCTAAGACTAGGGGTAGTACTTTCTCTCCAATGAAGGCATAAATGTATACCTGAAACATTTATCAACATCACAGATAATCAGAGAAATACAAACAAAAACAATGATAAGATAATATATTACACCTATTAGGATGGCTATTATCAAAAAGACAAGAAATAACAGGTGCTGGCAAACATGTGGAGGAAATGGAGACTTCACACACTGCTGGTGGCAATGTAAATTGGTATAGCCACTATGGAAAACAGTAATTAAAAAATTGAAATTAGTACTATCATATAATCCAGCAATTCCACTTCTGGGTGTTTATGTTAAGGAAAGTGAAAGTGAAGTTGCTCAGTCCTGTCCGACTCTTTGCAACCCCATGGACTGCAGCCTACCAGGCTCCTCTGTTCATGGGATTGAGTACTGGAGTGGGTTGCCATTTCCTTCTCCAGGGGATCTTCCCAACGCAGGGATCGAACCCGGGTCTCCTGCTTTGCAAGCAGACGCTTTACCTTCTGAGCCACAAGGGAAGTCTGAAAAGGAAAGCAAATGTTAAAGAAACCAAACCACTATTTCAAAAAAGACCTGTGCTCCCATGTTCAGTGTATTATTTTCAATAAGCCAAGACATGGAAACAACCTAAGCATGAATGGATGAAGAAAATGTAGCATATGTATTCATTATTTATACATTATTTATACTATATTATTATATTATTATGCCTAAAAAGGAAAGCCTCTTGATGAAAGTGAAAGAGGAGAGTGAAAAAGTTGGCTTAAAGCTCAACATTCAGAAAACGAAGATCATGGCATCTGGTCCCATCACTTCGTGGGAAATAGATGAGGAAACAGTAGAAACAGTATCAGACTTTATTTTAGGGGGCTTTAAAATCACTGCAGATGGTGATTGCAGCCATGAAATTAAAAGACGCTTACTCCTTGGAAGGAAAGTTATGACCAACCTAGATAGCATATTAAAAAGCAGAGACATTACTTTGCCAACAAAGGTCTGTCTAGTCAAGGCTATGGTTTTTCCAGTGGTCATGTATGGATGTGAGAGTTGGATTGTGAAGAAAGCTAAGCACCGAAGAACTGATGCTTTTGAACTGTGGTGTTGGAGAAGACTCTTGAGAGTCCTGTGGACTGCAAGGAGATCCAACCAGTCAATTTTAAAGGAGATCAGTCCTGGGTGTTCATTGGAAGGACTGATGCTGAAGCTGAAACTCCAATATTTTGGCCACCTCATGTGAAGAGTTGACTCATTGGAAAACACCCTGATGCTGGGAGGGATCGGGGGCAGGAGGAGAAGGGGATGATAGAGAACGAGATGGCTGGATGGCATCACCGACTCGATGGACATGAGTTTCAGGAAGCTCCGGGAGTTGGTGATGGACAGGGAGGCCTGGCATGCTGCTATTCATGGGGTTGCAAAGAGTCAGACATGACTGAGCAACTGAACTGAACTGAGGCCTCAAAAAAGGAAATCCTGTCCTTTGGAACAACGTGAGTGAAACTTGAGGCCATTATGCTAAGTGAAATAAGTCAGACATAGAAAGACAAATACTTTATGATCTCACTTATGTGTGAAATGTAAAAAATCAACCAAACTCATAGATACAGAGAACAGATTGGTGGTTGCCTGAGGCAGGAGGTACACAGGGGTAGGCACAATGGGTGAAGGTTATCAAAAGCACAAACTTCCAGTTATAAAATAAGTCCTGCAGATGTAATGTATAGCACAATGAGTGATTAACAATACTGTGTCAGTAAGTCTCAGAAGTTCTTATCACAAGAAAAAAATATGTAATGATATGTGGTGATAAATGTTAACTAGATTTATGCAGTGATCATTTCACAGTATATGCATGTATCAAATAATTACATGATATACCTAAAACGAACACAATGTTATATAAGTCAATTATATCTCAATTTTTAAAAATCCTGTCTCTCAAGTTCCAGGCCGGGGCTCTCTTCACCCTAGATTGCCTCTCTGGAACAAATTCATCACTGTTTCCTTGATTATATTCCTTTAGTGAAATATGCCTTTCTTAACCATATATGTTCAAATGGAAAATCTATAGCTGGGCAGAAGGGTTGAGGAAAAGAAAGGGAGTAATATTGCACTGAATTACAATTAGCAAAGAAGTGTCTGACTTAATTTTCCATGTATTTAGAAATATAGCATGTCTTTCCAGAGAATGTTTTGTATTTACAGCATGTCGATCTAGTTATATGGCTGCAATATAATTGTTTTCCTGCTGAGAATTATGGCACTGAAGTTACTCTGGGTCCTATTACAGCTAATTATAGCCTTGCTCTGAAATTTAAGGGCTCCCCTGCAAGGCTCCCTCCTTCCCAGTTGTACACAATGGACCTGAGAGCATTTAGATTCCACATGTGATTTTCCTTCTCAGGTTCTTGCTAGAAATATGACATTTGGATGTTTAAGGGTATAAATTACCAGAAATGAGCCCAAGTTGATTGGAATAATTCTGACTTTCAATTACATGAAAATGGAACACCATTGCATGACAGGAAAAAAAAAAAAAAACTTTCATATACATGTAGATTTGGTGGAAAAACTAGATCCACAGAACTTGTATATATACAGATAGATTCTCCCTAGTCTGGGTTTGAGAAAGGATGGAAGGGTGTGGCCTGGGTGAAAAGGTTCCCGCAGCTCATCATAGTTTGAGCAGAAGAGTGTAAAGTTCACCAAAACAAAGGGGGGAAAAATCTCTCTCTTTAGTTGTCAAGCTTCCTTTGGGCTCTGAGTCAGAAACTGATGTTCTTCCCAGCGATTTCACTTACTACCCTGGGTATGTCACCAACTCATTCAATTTATTTAAGCTTCATTTTCCTTGTTTATAAAATGAAGAAACTAATCCCTGCCCTGCATTCATTCTAAAGTTGCTATGAGAATCAAATTAGATAGGGGATCTAATTGGATTAAGGTAGCATGCCTCTTTGGGCTCCTACTGCCATAGGAACTGCAAGGCTACATAGCATTTTGAAGAGACAAGGATGTATAATTAGACACTGCTAGCTTTAAAATCCCATGGATGGAGGAGTCTGGTGGGCTGCAGTCCATGGGGTCGATAAGAGTTGGACACGACTAAGCGATGTCACTTTCACTTTTCACTCTCATGCATTGGAGAAGGAAATGGCAACCCACTCCAGTGTTCTTGCCTGGAGAATCCCAGGGACTGGGGAGCCTGGTGGGCTGCCATCTATGGGGTCGCACAGAGTCGGACACGACTGAAGCTAATTAACAGCAGCAGCAGCAGCTTTGCAAACCTCTCAAAATGATGACAACTGTATCTACCCCTGGAGTTGTGGTGAGGTTTAAATGAGATGATGCCAGGAAAGTCCTGGGCTCATAGAAAGACCTTAATGGCTTTTCTTCCCTGCATTCATATTTTGTTGAAATACTAAATCTTTTTTCATTATATTACCAGAGAGTTGTTTGCATATACAGGACATTGACTAAGATCAGCACTTCTTTTTTTTTGCATTGTAATCACTGATTTTTACCAAAAACTGAAAAATTTTTGTTTAAAAAAATCAAAAAGTGCACAAAATTTTCATGGATTTTAAAAAACAAAGCAAAGAAGCTAAATACAGAACTCTTGATCTTGAAAGTGTCTGTTTTACTCTCTGAAAGTGTCTGTTTTACTGTCTTCCCCAAAGCACATCAGAAGATAAATGAAGAGAGCACATAAGTTAGAAAAAATTTACCTCCAAAAATCCTTTGTAGCAGGGAGGGATATTTCTCTCCTCATTTTTCTAGTCCATGCTTTTTATGAAATTAATTTTTAATTTTTTTTATCAAAGTAGTATTCGGTATGGTTTAGAAAGTACTACAAGGCTCATGCATAAAAAGAGCTGTCTCAAGTTCTACCCGTCTCTTCTCCAATTCCAGCTCCTAACAAGTAGCTGCTTTCAAATACCCAAGATGTTTCTTATGTTATTTACTTCCTTATTTATGAGGAACATGCTTGTACTGCCATTCTTGATTTATTTGCCATTTTTACCATTATTTATTGATTTGCTAAAAGAGAAGATGATGATTTCATTCTCTGAGATCCTCTTTCAACCCATACCAATTTCCCTTCCTGCCATCCACCCCTTAGTAGCATATAATACCTCTTAGGCTCATCAATAGCAGTGTTCACATCACTATGATTCTGGTTATTTCTTAACAGTTGTACCACACAGATTTTGTAGTTACAATTCTTCTCTGATACAAAATTAGTGTTTCTAGGAGTTAATAACTGCTGCTTTGTTTTCTCAGCTTTCCACATAGTCCCCCAAATTTCTGATCTTTGATAGAGTCAAACATATCAATTTGTCCAATTCATTGTTTCTTTCTCTTGGAGAGAAACCCTCCATTCCCCAGTTTTCCTTCAGCCAGTTACTCTCCAATCTTGCCCTAGAGATGTTGCACTGATATTTTTCTCCATCACCTGGGAATTCCTGTTTTGTTGGACCCTCTGCTTTGTTTTGTCTATCTTTTCCTTGATTTACTATGTCATTTGAGGACCACATTCTCCAATAACTTGGACAAATGATGCTTGATATATACATTTTTGAGATCTTGCTTCACTAAAAATATTGTTAGTTTACAGTCACTTGTAGTCTCATTGGATATGCAATTCTAGGTTTTCAGCTACTATCGATGATGATTTTAAAAGTATCATCCATTGTCATCTAACTTCCAATTTCGTGGGTGAGCAACTTCAACCCAAATCATTCCCAATTTCTATCTGGAAGCTGTGCGCATTTTCTATTCCAGGTGCTCTAAAGCCTTCATCTGGGCCTTGCACTCTTATGTGTGGTCCTCAGGGGAAACTTTCAACCCGAAATGTGACGCCTGCTTCCTTTCTGTGAAATCTTCCTATTTTTGTTTTTTGTAGTAACTCCCTCTCCTCGGTGTACCTGTCCTCCCATTGTGAGCTTGTTGATATCAGGAGTTAGTCCTTTTACTTGAATTCGCCAATTCGTAAATATTTTCTCACATTGTCTGTTTTTGCTCTGTTTTATGGAGGGGGGGAATCCCATAGCTTGATCTCCATGCACCTCCAGTAAAATAATTTCTTCTTAATACAAATAGTTTCAATTTCCAATACCTCTTTCTGCTTTAAAGTTCTTTTGTTTTTGTTTCATGACTGCTATTCCCTTTGTTATCTAAGAACTGTAGTTATGACTGGGTTTATTTGGATTTTATTCTGTTCTCTCTCACGTCTGTTTTCTCTCACATTCTACCCACCCCTCCACCCCCCATTCCCTTGTTTAATGTTTTCATGTCTGATTAACTTTGGTTGTTCAGCAGAACCTATGAAAGAGGCATTAAAAAGCTGATGGAAAACTGCGTGACTGACTGGAGCATTATAGAGTGAGGAAGCAAAGGCCCTATGGGGCCCCTTGATGTCAGACACTATTTTTTTTCATAAACAAGTTCTCCAAAGAGAAAGACTCCAGTCTCCCACCTGTACTATGTAAGCCTGGTACCAGCATTCTGGAAACCTACAGATAAGAGAGTAGCAGAACCCCCCAAGATCTCACCTAGGCAGACATCCTATTTTGTCTTTGCTGTGCCTGGTGCCCCAGGGGTACAGAAACTTTCTGCTGTAACTTTTCCAAGAGGTTAAACTTCTCTCCTTTGCTGGGAGGAGTGAAGGATCTTATGTTGTGATCTATTATAATTGTTCCTTATTTAGACTTTCCATCAGTCCCTTGATGCTAGTTCCTTTCTGAATCACACACTTGAGATCTACATAATGGTCCCAATTCCAGTCTTTCTAGATTTCTTCAGCTTGAATCACATGCTTCCTATTCCCACCTCCATGGCAGAGAGTTTATAGCTTTTTCCACTCTGTGAAGCCAGTTACCACTCATTTACCTACTTCCTATTTTCCTAACTGTGATTGAAGTCTGCTGGAATCCCCTCTCCCCTTCTCATTGCTGTAGGGGTCTAAATCTTGTTTACACATTATTTCAGGTCCTCTGAGAGGCAGATGGCAAGAAGGAGCTAGACTGGCAACACTGGAGGGAAAATCAGTAAAGGATAAGTGAGAGAGAGGAAGAAGAGGTTGGGAGAGGCTTTAGACTGTGATGGGATTCTGATCCCTCTGAAAGGAGAGAGAGCGGGAAGGAGGATTGGGTAAGAAAAGCATCAGAAAAGAAAAAAAGAAGAGCACTGGAATACAGTGCAGTTCTAATGAAGGCCATGGGGGAGTTCCCAAGCAAGAAATCCACTAGAGAAGTCCTGCTTGGGGCATAAATGGCCTGGCTCTAGTTCCCCTGCCATGCGACGTCAGTGCCTGGGAGCACCTCAGGGGGAGCATGGTCTCAATGTGCATGACACAGCTCATCTGATGGTACAAGAGCCAGGGCCTATCAGCCAAAGTCACTGCTCACAACTGGTGCTCTTAAAAGGTGACCTGTGTGGTGTACCTCCACTGATGCTAAATTCACTTATGTTTTTATATATTGTCTTTATTGAGTCATTTTAATGTGATATTTTGGAAAGAGCAGAGGTAAGTCTCTATGATAAATCGATCATATTTCACTGAAGTTCCAAAAAGCTACTGAAGTTGGCTAAGCACACATACACATCTGAAATCATGATGTTACTCCAAGAAGAACATAATTAACACGGCTCAGTTAAACTCATACACCCTCCAATCAACTTCCAAAGTTACATGCACAAGTCTTTAAAAAAAAAAAAGCTTATCTTTTAAAATGAGAAAATAGTTTTCTTTTACGAGAAAACCAACCAATACATTTTTGGTGATTTTCATTTTCTTCTGTCCTTTTCAGTAAAGTGAAAGTGAAGTCTCTCAGTCGTGTCCGACTTTTTGCAACCCCGTGGACTGTAGCCTACCAGGCTCCTCCCTCCCTGGGATTCTCTAGGCAAGAGTACTGGAGTGGGTTGCCATTTCCTTCTCCAGGGGATCTTCCTGACTCAGGGATCAAACCTGGGTCTCGGCAGACACTGTAACCTCTGAGCCACCAGGGAAGCCCTACGAGAAGATAAAAAAAGGAGGCTGTTTGGGGTCTACAGTGAAGCTCTGTTTTTATGCATATGTGACAGTGCTAAATATTTTAGAATGTAATAGGCTAAATGTCTGGGTCCCCCAAAATTCACATGCAGAAATCCCAGTAGGATGGTATTAGAAGGTAGAGCCTTTGGAGGTAAACAAATCAAAAGGATGGAGCCCTCATGAATGTGATTAGTACCTCGTAAAGAGACTCCTCAGAGCTGTCTGGTCCTCTGAGGATGGGACAAGGACTTAGCAGTCTATAACCCAGAAGAGGGCTCTCTGTAGAGCCTGACCATGCTGGCACGTGATCTTGGACTCAGCTTCCAGAACTGTGAGAAATAAATTTCTTCAGTTTTATTAACATAAGCCACTAGTTTATGGTACTTTGTTATAGCAGCCCAAACTGAGTAAGACATGGAGCTTATATTTGTCTGTTACCTCTGAGAAATGTATTCTTTTCTTTAACATATGAGATGAAATAGTTTTTGTTTCAGTTTTAGTTCTTTGAGTAAAAAATTCAATAAGTACAGATAAAGCAAAACCTTTATCTATTACTTTTATCTTCACTCTCCAAGCCTTCCCTCTACCAACCATGGGTAACCATTGGTAGGGAATGTAATTTTGCAGACCACATTCGTGTATGTGTGTGTTTCTGACTCTCTCCATGTTTATATCTATCTCTTGATTGATAGATAAATAGACAGCTAGATATCATTGTTTCCCTGATTTTTAGAAACATCATTTCTATCTATGTAAGTATTTTTTTCTCTTTTCATACAACAGTAAGCTTTGAAAATCTTGATATATCATTGTATATAGGTTTACTTCAATTTTAAATTTCTTGCGTATTATTCTTCCATTTGTATTTATTTTATTAGATTATTTAGCCATACTTCCTATGTTCCCTATGGAACATTTATGCTTCTTTGTTTTCGGCTGTAATAAATAATGTCACAGTGTCTAGCCTTATATGTCTCTTTGTGCTCACATGTGACTATTTGTGTATACATGCTAGTGTTTTTCTATGACAGACAGCAAGAGGTGAAATTCCCTGGTTTAAGAACTTGTGTGTTCAGATTCTAAGATACTTTCAAATTGCCTTCCAAATAAGTATGCATCAGTTTACATTGCATAGTGCTAATATATGTTCATTTTTAAGATTATAAAAGCTTAATAATTATCTTGAATATAATATACTAAGTCTAATGTTTAACAAGGCATTTATCACATGATAGATTTTAAATACATTTTGGTAGAATGTATGAATGAATGAATACCAAGAGTGTTAAATATAGTTCTGGAAAGATAAAATTACATTATTTTTGTCAGCTAATCTGACATTAATACAACTAGCAATATCATTGGATTCAAAGGCCAAATCTTTGGTTTATATTCCCTGTCATGAAGTGAGAAATAGTTTTTACAAACTATTATTATTACAAAATAGTAATTACATCAGAAAGAGTGAAATTTAATATGACAAACAAAAATTTTAAAGTCAGAAAACAGACATTCAAACCCTGGATCTCCCAGGACCTAATGGTATGAACTTAGGAATGTCATATTTTTTTCCCTATGTGTCACCTTATATATTTGTAATGGGGAGAATAAACTCCAAAGTTAAGTGAAAGAAAGTATGCAAAAGGCTAAGCAAGTGATAGCACATTATGCAAGTGTTAGTTTTTAGTCCCTCCTAAGGTTCCATTATTTATAAGTAAAGAGCTAAGTTCTGAACTGTTTGATTCTGCCTGGCTATAACTTCCACCCTCCTAACTCCATCCTCCATAGCCCCACCCTCTACACCCACCATCTTCACATGCTCTCATTCCTAAGTGGCCTCACTGCAACATGGGGCTACACATACCTCCAACATGAAATGTCAATGAGTTTTCCAGATTAAAACATTAAAAATGTATGAGGAACCACTGTCATGCAAAGAAGCTAATAATACTCATGATCTTTTTTTTATGAACGAGGTTGTTCATTTCAAGAGCAGCGGTTATTACTATAATCAGTAAAAATGACTCTAATACCTCCTATTGGTACACACAACAGTACACAAGGCGCTTAATATCTATCTCAGTTTTGACATGCTCAAGTACAACTGTGTTTATTCTACCAACATATTGTTCTAGTTCTTAAAAAGATATGAAACGTACAGCACCAGCTGTAAGCCAATTTATTATATAGAAATTGCATAGTTAAATATAATTTTCTTTAAATGCCAGCTAATATTCAGCAGGAAAGAGAAGCATTTGCTCTAGGAAATCTTCAGATGGTTTAACCTTCGTTTTTGGTTTTGCTTTTTCTCCCGTCTCCTTCTGCCTTGTCTCTGCCCACCTTGCCAGCCTGGGAGCAATGTTCTATCATCTTGTCAGCCCCCTGCCAGGGTGAAGCACATCTGTTACAAGATGCATACTGCAACCAGAGAGGGCCGAACACAGTGCCACTTTTGGCTATAAGTTTAGGCTAAAGAGGCAACCACCAATTTCACATTGTTCAGCACTTATAACAAGTATAATCATGACATCTTTCATAGTATTTTATACATGCATTCATAGTGCTGAAGGGAATGGATCTGGGAATCAGACTGCGTGGGTTTTAAATATGATTCCTGCATGGATTCAAGCCTCTCTGTGCCTCAGTGTCCTCACCTGTAAAATGGGGTTGATCACTATCTACCTCATGGGGCTTTGAGAAGTACTAAATGGGTCATAGAATTAGCATGGACAGGCATGTAGGTGGATCTGTTCACATTTGCTTTGAGTGCTGTGCTCACAGGCCAGTCCAGGTTCAAGTGAAGGGGAAACATGCTTCTCGCTAGCAGGAGAATCTAAGAATTTGTGGTCATAGTAGCTAACTCTAGGAATAATATGAAATATGAAGTATGGGCAACTGGACTGAAAAACTATGAGCTCCATCTAATAGCCATTCTCCAGACTCCTATATCTTCCTCCCTCCACCTAATGCAAGTCCTTGATTAAGACTCTCCCAATATACCATGGCAGGTGTAAGCCATCTTGCTGACATGCAAAATGATAATATTTTGCACAGCACCTTGATTGTGCCATTCATCCAAGACTATCCAAGTTATCTGCAAGCAACAATTAAGCCTCTGAACCCCTGTGATGCTCCATTATCTTGTTTTCATAGATAAGGAAGCACTGAGCCCAAAAAAGGGAATTTGTCAAGGTCACAGGAATAAATGACAGAGCTGAGTAGGGATCCACAGCATTAGCAGCTCAGCCGTCATCTACTTTCCCCATCGCCACTGATGCCAGCCCTCGAAAAACAGGAAAGTCCTTGTTGCCCATTTTCCTGGTGGCTCATTGTCACCTTGCCCCTTAGTATCATTACCATCTTTGCTTACAACAGTCTCTCTGAATTCAAACTTCTCCAAAGTCAGATGGTGACCATCGAAAGAGCTGGAGACGGCATGTTTCTCACTTCACACCCCAAGTCTTTCGCACTTCTTAGGAAGTCATGCACAATTCAACCGAGGCAGTGAGCAGAACAAGGTACAGTTGTGCTTTCTTTCTACACTGGGCATAGCTCATTTGCTTTGCTGTCAGAAAGCAAGGAATCCCAGAGAAAAGAAACCTAAAAAATATGGGTGTGAGGGGAAGGGGAGTGAGAGAGAGAGAGAGAGTCACTATAGATGATATGCCACATTCAAAAGGTATCATTAGCTTTTGGCAAACTATTGACTGCTATCTGATCTTTATCAAATCTTGTAAAGCAAGTGCTATGCCAGCTGCTAAAGCTTGCTGGAGTCATTTAGCTTGTCAGATAAACTGGAACAAGAGCAGACACATCACCTTTTATCAGTGAACCTTCTCCTTTCTCTGTCCCCTGGCTCTCATGTACACAGACCTAGATCATTATGATCATTTCTGGGGAAAAATTGATTTTTTGAAGTATACCTGATTTATAATGTTGGTTAGTTTCAGGTGTACAAAGTGATTCAGTTATGCATGTATATATGTACATATATATATATATATATATGTACCTATATATATTTGGAGAAGGCAATGGCACCCCACTCCTATACTCTTGCCTGGAAAATCTCATGGATGGAGGAGCCTGGTAGGCTGCATCCATGGAGTCGCTAAAAGTGGACATGACTGAGCAACATCACTTTCACTTTTCACTTTCATGCATTGGAGAAGGAAATGGCAACCCACTCCAGTGTTCTTGCCTGGAGAATCCCAGGGATGGGGGAGCCTGGTGGGCTGCCGTCTATGGAGTCGCACAGAGTCAGACACGACTGAAGCGACTTAGCAGACCTATATATATTCTTTTTCATATTCTTTTACCTTAAAGGTTATTACAAAATATTAAATATAGATCTCTGTACTATACTGTAGGCCTTTGCCAATCATCTATTTTATATATAGTAATGTATATAAGCTAATTCCAAACTTCTAATTTATCCTCCTCCCCTTCCCCTTTGGTCACCATAAGTTTGCTTACTATGTCTATCGGTCTATTATGTTTTGTATACAAATTTCTTTAAATCATTTATTAGCTCAGCAACGTAACCTTTTTCCCATAAAATATTTTTAAAAAATGCTTCTAGGAAGATCTGTTCTTTTTACTGTTCTACCATGAGGCTCAGAGATTATTTTACAAGATATAATCCCGGTCATATATATGGTGATAATCATTTAAATGATCAAAAATACACAGACACACACACACACAATCTTGAATCCAGCATTTTTTTTTTTAGATTCCCCATGTAATCTTTCTATAGCCATCTGCACCTCAAGTCACTCTATCATACTCTTGTCAGTTTAAAATTAGAATTGAAAACTTTGAAGAAATAGAATTTAGGAGAGATCTCAGAAGTTTTCTAGTTTCCCACCTTCAGGTTACGGATAGGTAAACAGAAGTGACACTATGACTTGATGACTTGAATACTTTGTAAACTTGGACCCAATATTTAACCTCTTTGAGTCTTAGTTTTCTCATCTATGAGATGTGGATAACAAATAGAACTCATCTACCATTGAGCTATAGTGAGAACTAAATAGAATCATGCACATAAAAGATTTGGAGCTGTGAACTATTTTACAGGCGAAAACACTTGCTCATGGTCACACAGCAGGTCAATGACAGAATTGGGCTTGAACCCAGCACTTATAACTTCGACTTCATTGATCCACTCAATAAACTTTTATTAGGAGACTACCCTATTCCAGGCACTGTTGTGAGCACAGAAAATTGACAGATGAACAAGACAGTCTTGGTCACGGCTCTTATTGGAGTTTACAAGATAGGGAGGGAAACAGGATTTATACTTATTACAACAGTGGTAAAACATTAGAGAGGATCAGAGAAGGGGCCTATGGAATTGAATGAGAGGAAAACCACCTGGGCAAGGGCAGTGAGGCAAGATTTCCCTAAGGAAGAGATGTTCAGTTTGTTACTAAAGCGTTAGCAGGAGTTGGACAAAAGCAAGCAGACCAGGAAGAAGGTGAAAGATCCTGAAGGAGGAAGAAGAGAAAGATGTTCTCAGAACTGGGGAAAACAGCCACTGCAGTTAGAGCATAGGTATTCCACTGACAGAGGCCTTTTCTTGTTTCCATCAGCCCCTCTAGACTCTGTTTCTGCCCATAAAAAAAGTCCAGCCTTTCTTGATGCCTCTTGGAAGCCCTGTGTTAGAGTGAGAAAGGGGAAACCCACAGTTCTCTGCTCCTGTCTGGAGCTCTGTAAGCCTCTCTCAGTTTAACAGATGTCCATGGCTTAAAATCTTGACTTACTTGAAAAATAAATTAGGTGGCAGTGAAGTAATGTGTAAGTGCTTACACAAATACCTTAGCCTCTGCTTGTCTTGTTTTATGCTCTGATCTCTGGATTGCAGGTTGAAAAATCAGCAAGTTACTCAGGAGGAGAGCTGGGAAAGAGACACATATTCAACCAAGAGTCCACTGAAATCATACCAGTGGTTGTTTATTTCAAAAATGGGAGGGGGGGCACACAGAGGATTATATCCTCTAAATGAACAGCTTTCATCCTGTCCTCAGACCAGTTATCACTTCTCTTTCCTGCTTCTTCTATCAATGCCCCACACAATCCTGTTTCTTATCAGGTTCAGCCTGTGCTTAACCTCTATTCTGACCAATTCTTTTTCTATCTTTCCTATCTTAACACAGAAAGGAGGAAAGCTATCCCCAGAAACTCAGGTGCAGCCCTAGTGATGGATTTGTCCAGGATCAGGAATCAGTATTTGATAAGCTGGAAGAGTTGATGCACTGAGCTAAGCGAGCAGTTTATTTTCTCAAAAGGAGATGCGCTTACCCTGTGCTCCCAGCCTTGGAGTCCATTGTTTGAGAAGATACCGAAGACTTACTCAAAGTTCACAATTACCAAAAAAACCCTGGTAACAACTCTAAATCATCTGGCCTTGGAGACACAGGAAAGTACAAAGGAACTAAATGTAACCTATAATTACTGGTTGCAAGGGCCATGCAAACCAGCTAAGGGAATCAATTAATGGTTATCATAGTAACCATTAGCATGATAATGGTTTATTAGACTCTGCATCAGGCACGATGGTGAGGGATTTACACACACTGGCTCACTCAGTCCTCCCAACAATACATTTGTCCTGTTTTACAGATAAGGAAACGGTGCATCAGAAAAGGTAAATAATGTATCTAAGATCACAGATGCAGATAGAACTGAGAATGAAATCCATGCTGTATAATCCCCATCCTCATGCATATAGTCATGTCAGGACCGTTATGATGAAAGGCAGTATGTAAGATCCGCACAATTCAGAGAGAGAATTCTGTAGGGCTAGGGTAAGGGGCTTCTGAAACTGCACAAAAGTGGTCCAGAATCTGAAGAATGAAGAGGCCCTAGATCAAGGTGGCTCAGTCTCAGTATTATTGACATGTTGGCCCAAATAATTCTTTGTTGCAGGGGCAGTCCTATGCATTATAGGATATTTAGCATTATCCCTGGCCTCTACCCCCTCACTGTCTCTCCGCCAATGACAACCACAAAAGTCTAGAGACATTGCCAAATGCATCTTGGAGACAAAACTACCCACAGTTGAGAACCACTGCTTTAGAAGAAGTCAGGGAGCCTCAGCAGCAGGAGAGGCCCAGAGAGATGGAGGCCATACAAAGCCAGGGGAGGTCCACTGGACCAGAGAACGCATGTTAACGAGAATAGCTGAGAAAAGATTAAAGCAGAGATTGGCGCCAGACTGAAGAGGGCTCTGAATGCCAGGAGAAGAAATCAGCAGCTAGGAGCAGGAGCAATTTTTCATTTCTGAGAATAAGGATGGTGGGTACCCCTTACTTCCTGTGCATTAGCCCATGTCCTCCATCCTGTTCTCCAAATATGCAAACAACTTGGGTCTCAGAACTTTCACATTAATTCCTCTCTCCAAACTTATCCTCAGCTACCTGCAGAGCCCCTCTTACTTCCTTCATGTTTCTATTCAACATGACTTATGAGGAAGGCTGGCCCCACCTGTAACTCTCTATCCCCTTATCCTGCGTAATTTCCTTCTGTAGGTCTGCCTTTCCTGAATGCCAGACACATTGTGTCATTCATTCATGTGTTTATCACTTTACCATCCATCTCCCCCTATTATTATAGAATGTCAGCTCTACCAGGGCAAGCAGCAGAAACACTTCTTGGCATATGGCACATACTCAATAAATATTTATTGTATTAATGAATTTATTTTCAAGAGAGTGCTTTAGGAAGGGTGATTCCTAGAAGCCCAGGCACTCCCATGTCCAAACTGTAAAAAGAATGTCTTGAATAAGATGGAAGGTTCACAAAGTGTGGTCTGTGTTCTTCCTGAATCAGAATTAATTAGGGCAGGGCTGTCTGTTAAAGCCTAAATTCCTGTGGCACAGTCTAGAGTCAACAGCCTAGAGTAAGTGCATGGAAGGACCTGGAAACTGCCCATTGAATGCATCCTACACGGCAACTCTAACATTTTGTGAGACAATGCCATGTCTGTTTACGTCTTTGGAAGTCAAGATTCAGATGCTCAGAAATAATAAACAGAAAGTTATAATGTAGAATATCTTGTGCTATTCTATTCCGTACAACTGTTCCTCTTGCCTATTAAAACTTAAGTAATTATACTATGTTGATAAAAAGCTTAAATTCTCACAGCCCTTTATATCAGACACAACTTTTCACATGCTCAACTTCTTCTGACCCTCATAGCAATCTTCAAGAAAGACAGTGGCTACAATTTCCTCCATTTTGCCACCTGATACAATAAAGATTCAAAGAGTTGTGGTGATTTGCCTGTGCTGCACAATTTATTAAATGCAGAGCAGGGGACTATCCACTCCTGGGCTATTTCTACTCCACCATTCAGTTGACCTGTAATAGGAACTGAATGCATGTAATGGCATATTATAGTTTACTAAAAATTTCTACAGAACCTTATGAAATACAGTTAGTTAAGTAGCAGTATCTACATTTTCAGATCAGCAGGTCAATAGGCACATTGGAGTACTGTGGTTAAATTTTAAGGCTCAGGACTGAATTCTTAGCTCTATTACTTGTTCCATGACCTTTCAAAGTTACCTAACTTGTATGAGCCTCAGTTTCCCTATTGGCAATACGGGGATAATAACTGTCTCAGGGATATTGTGAGAATTTAGTATCATAATTTACATAGATCAGACTCAACAAATGTCAACTATTAGTGGCAGTGATTAAAGTTCTGAGGCTAATGAAAACAAGAATAATGTCTCATTGTTATCCGGGTGCATAATCCAATGAACAGCAAAGCAGGAATTCAATATATATTTGCCCAACCAGTAATAAAGGAATGAATGAATGACTTCCTCTGGCTCATGTAACTGGTAAATAACAAAGTCAAGACCCAACCTCCTGTCTCCCAACAATAAATCTGGTGTTCTTTATACTTTACTGGTCCTCCAGCCTTCCCAACTTAGCAATGCAGTGAAAGCAAGGATTTATCTTACTATTGTACAAGCACTGTCTGGAAAGAATCTACATTCATGAGTATGAAATTATAAACTAATGACTCTGCTTCCAAAATGCACTGGGCCCAGACAGCCAATCTAGGCTTTATCCTTATCATCATGTCTCCCTCCTGATGCTCTGGTATAAGGAGCTGAGCATGTAAATAATTTGTGTTTTCCTGAAACAACAAAGCCATTCAGCAGTTCCCTTCTAATTTAAAGATGCTGTCTGTGTCTGCCCATCCTTCTGGTTCAGAAACAGATTTGGAAGATGAGTGGCTAGCATGTTCCAGTGAAGTAAGAAGGAAAAAGGGTTATATAATTGAGATTGTGCTCTCACATGAGGTTAGTAAATCCCCACCCTTTTCTCCTAACCCTTCAATCACCACTTCTAACTCCTCCTCCTCCTCACCTCCTCCTGGTAGAGAACAAATACACTTGAACTAACCTAATGCCTTTTCAATCACTTCTGATATGAAAATTACAGTGCTCCGAGCTCTTTATTCATGCTTATGCCACATCTGCATTGAACAGTAACTACTAATTAATGTTAATTTATTGATAGCTCAAGATCTAATTTCTTTGTAGCCACACGAATCATATGACAAAGATTATAGTATTCCTAATTCAATTTAAATATGATCATTATTTTGAAGATGAAAGAAACAATGAAGAATGCAGAATCAATGTGTGCTTTAGATTGCAAGGAGTTCTTTTTAAAAATAATAATAATACATTTTTATTATTTGAACTAGAATCCTAAAATGTTAAAAGTGAGAGAGACCTTAGAAACCATCTGATCCAATCCTCTTTGTTTACAATTGTGAAAAGCGAAGCCAGAGAGAAACAAGAAACTTGTTCAGAGCTGTGCGATTTCTTTCTTTATAGCTAGCATTGCATCTTCCCAGCCTATGCATCCCAGGATTCATTTCTAAACAAGTCCTAACATATACACCAGGAAGCTCTATTTAATACAGTTCTCAAGCGGCAAGCATGGAGGGCTATTAGAGGTGATTAGAAGATAACAAGACAGCCTGGGAGTTGACCCTCTGCTGCTTCTTGGAAAGATGCTCCAGCCTAGAAGACTGCAGGTGGAGGGAGGTTGCCAGCTCAGAGAGTGTGGGGAGAACAGGACTGCCAGTCAGATAGCAAAGATTAGAGGCACATGATAAAGCTTCTCTATTAAGTGATTGGACATGCTCAATCAGGCATCCCAGCTCTATCAGTTATAGATTATCAGTGACATCAGGCACTTACATATGAAGCTGTCCTGGGCCCTCAATGCCTTATTGCTGGAAGATAAGAATCAGAATTCCAAATGCTTATAACCTAGCCTTCTGTGGCTGTGAGACACTGGCAGAGGAGTTTGGAAAACTGCCAAACACACACACACACACACACACACACGGAGGAGTGATGGCAATTCATATTAGTTTTTGGAAACCATCCTCTGAGTAAAGACGCACAGGACTGCTCAAAAGGCTTTCTTTTAATCTGTTTTGTTGAACCTTCTTCCAAGGTTAACTGACAAGGGAACAGGAGGATCAGAGATTCTAGATGGAGCTAAACTGGTTACATTGGGGTATTGTAGAACAGTGACCTCTAATTGTGGAGGGCATGGAGGAGCAACCGAGCCTGCCTAGCACTGGGATGCAATTTCAGATAAAATATCACAGAGCTACCAACCGTGTTGCTGCTTCTCCAAATGTCCTGATATTAATATTTTACTGGCTAAAATATAAGACTAATTTCTTTCATTGGTGTTTCTCTCTTCCATAAGACAGATAGAATAGAAGTGATAGCATGAACATCAGCTGAATATTACCGAGCTCTTACCATCCAACAAGCACTAAGTGTTTTGCAGGTTCTATCTCATTTAATTTTTTCTACCATGTGAAAGGTATTGCAAGTTTCCCCACTTTACAGATGAGAAAACTGAGTTGATTAACCCCAAATTCACTGGGGTGGTAGATGGCAGAGTGAGATTAAATGCCAAGCGTGCCTCTCTTCTGAGCACCTGAGATTCAAGAAAGCTGTTCTATTTTTATATTTTTAAAATTAATTTACTGTAAAATTGACTTTGGGGAGTAAAATTTTAGGAATGTTAACATAGATATAAATTCTTGTAATCACAACATTAAAAATATAAAACAGTTTTATCACCTTTGAAACTCCTTTTGTAGTAAAGCTCCGGGCTTCCCTGTTAGCTTGGACGGTAAAGCGTCTGCCTACAACGCGGGAGACCCGGGTTCGATACCTGGGTTGGGAAGATCCACTGGAGAAGGAAACGGCAACCCACTCCAGTATTCATGCCTGGAAAATCCCGTGGGCCGAGGAGCCTGGTGGGCTACAGTCCATGGGTCGCAGAGTCGGACACGACTGAGCGACTTCTCTCTCTCTCTCTCTGTTTTTCATCACTGCTGCTGCTGCTGCTGCTAAGTCGCTTCAGTCGTGTCCAGCTCTGTGCGACCCCACAGACGGCAGCCCACCAGGCTCCCCCGTCCCTGGGATTCTCCAGGCAAGAACACTGGAGTGGGCTGCCATGTCCTTCTCCAATGCATGAAAGTGAAAAGTGAAAGTGAAGTCGCTCAGTCGTGTCTGACCCTCAGAACCCCATGGACTGCAGCCTACCAGGCTCCTCCGTCCATGGGATTTTCCAGGCAAGAGTACTGGAGTGGGGTGCCATTGCCTTCTCCGGTTTTTCATCGCATCTCGGGTCTAATCCTAACCCCTGGCAACTATTACTCTGTTCTCCACGATAGTTTTTTCTTTCAAGACTGTCATGCAAAAAAAATAATAATAATAATTAAAAAAAAAAAAGACTGTCATGCAAATAAATTCTATGTAACTTTAGGAGGCTGGTTTCTTTCACTTAGTGCAACACAATGCCTTTGAGATTCATCCAAATTGTTGCATTTATCAATATTTTGTTTCTTTTACTGCTGTACTGTATTCCACGGGGTGGATGTACTACAATTTGTTTATGCATTCACTCACTAAATGGCTTGGGACTGTATACAATTTGGAATAATTATGAACAAAGCTGCCATAACCATTCATGGACATGTTTTTGTGTGAATGTAAATTTTTACTTCTCTTAAGTTAAGTACTAGGAGAGGGACCGATGGGTCATGCGATTAATTTTATGAGAAACTGCCAAACTGTTTTCCAAAGTGGCTGATACTTTTTCATTACCACAGGCATATAGGAGAGTTCTAGCTGTTCTGCATCCTCAACAGCATTTAATATTTTCAATATTTTAATTTTAGTTATTCTAATGTTTGTGCACTCAGTCATATCCAACTCTCTGGGACGCCATGGACTAGCATGCCAGGCTCCTCTGTCCATGGGATTCTTCAGGCAAGAATACTGGAGCAGGTTGCTACTTCCTTCTCCAGGGAATCTTCCTGAGCCAGGGATCCAACCCTAGTTTCTTGCCCCTCCTGCACTGGCAGGTGGGTTCTTTACCACTGGGAAGCTCATTCTAAAGGGCACATAATTATATATCATACTAGAGTTCTAATGTTCATTTCCTCAATGACAAATGATGTTGAATGTCTTTTTATGTGTTTGTTTACCACCTGCATAACCTCTTTGGTAAAGTTTAAGTGTTTTGCGCATTGTAAGAATGTTTTTTTCTCATTTGTTTGCTTTTGTTTTGTTTGCTGTTGAGTTATGGGAGTATTTATATAGTCTGAATACAAGTCATTGGTAATACTGTGTTTTTCAAATATGTTCTCCCAGTCCTCTTAACAGTGTGTTTGACAAAGCAAAAAGTTTTAAATTTTTGATAAAGTACAACTTATTAAATTTTTTATGTACCATATTTTTGGTATCAGAGCTAAAAAACTCTTTTTGATGGGGATTTCCCTCAACAGTGGCTAAGATTCCATGCTCCCAGCGTAGGGGGCCTGGGCTCCATTCCTGGTCAGGGAACTAGATTCTACATGCTGCAGTGAAGAGCCTGCACGCTGCAACAAAGACCGGACACAGCCAAATAAAAATCATAAATGTTCCTAAAAATATAAATACATAAATAAAACATAATCTCTTTGATAACTCCAGCTCCTAAAGATTTTTTGTTTTTATGCAATTTTTTTGTCTTGTCTATATTTTATAAATTTCATTGATGATGCATTTGGACTTAATTATTGTAAGAGGTTGAGGTTCATTTTTATTACCTTTGAAGACTCAACTGTTTCAACACCATTTGTTGAAATGGCTAATCATTTCTGCATTAAATTGCTTTTGGAATTTTGTAAAAAACTAATTGACCAGGGCATGGAAGGAGTGGGTATGACTGCTATTGGGTGTGAGGTTTCTTTTTGGTGATGAAACTCTTCAAAAATCAGATTCAGATAATGGTAGCACTTCTCTGTAAACATTCCAAAAACCATTGAGTTAAACACTTTAAGTGAGTAGGTTTTATAGTATGTAAATTATATCACAATAAACCTGTTAATTAAATAAAATCAGTCACCCATAGTAGTGTGGGTATACTTTAGAACAGTAGTCCATCAATCTCTGTGTATCCCTCCCCCAACACCACAGTCTTGATTACTGAAGCTTTATAAGAGGTCTTAAAGTCAGGTCATACGATACCCTCAACTTTGTCCTTTTCAAAACTGTTTTAGCTTTTCTAGTTCTTGGCCTTTCTATATAAATTTTAGAACCAGCTTATCTATAATCATTAAAAAAAAAAACTGTTAGGATTTTCATTAGAATACATTAAACCTATGGATGACTTTGGAGAAAACTGACATCTTTATTATGCTGGATCCTCCAAAACATGAACATGGTATGTCTCCATTTATTAAGATTTTTCATCTACATTTTGGGGATAGTTTTCAGCATAAGGATCGTACACATGCTTTCTTATGTTTACCCACATGTGTTTCATTTTTGAGTACTATTGTAAATGGTATGACCATAAATTTTTGATTCCCAATTGTGCATGGCTAGTGTACAGAAATATAATTGATTTTGTGCATTTACCTCACATTCTATGATCTCATTAAATTTACTTATTAGTTCTAAGAGTTATTTTTATAAATTCCTTGGGATTTTCTATCTAGATAATCATGTTGTATGAAAATAAGGACAATTTTATTTCTTTTACTTCCTTCTACTCTGATCCCTAAGACTTTGTTTTTGTGTATTTTTCTCTTTCAGGTAAACTCTCTGAACTCAATTCTAGACAAGAATAAGGATGAGAGAAAAATGAGAGTGTTGGATACAGTTTAAATTGCACTAAGTTTTATACCTTCCAGAGATATCTGAGACATCTTTAATGCCATCAATGTCTGGCTCATATCAGTTCACTAAATATTTATCTAGTTCCTACTGTATACAGATATTTGAGGTAGATAGAACTAGAGCATAAGAGCAAAGTCCTTCATTGGAAGTTTACAATGAAGTATGGGAGGCTGATACCAATACACATCATTTCATTGCAATGTAATAAATATTAACAAAAAGGTAGACACATGAATGAATGAAAAGCATATTTACATATTTACTGATTTAGCATTTGTGGTTGGGATGACCAGATTACCCTGGTTCAAGCCACTGCCATTTCCCAGTTGAACAAAGCAACAGCCTCCTAATTTAGTTACATATCTCTAATCTTGCCTTCCTGACTATCCATTTTTTAAAAAATCAGTTTCATTGACATATAAGCATGCATAGTACAATTCATCTATTTAAAGCACACAATTCAATTTATTGTATTCACACAGTGGTGCTCCATCACCACAGTCAATTTGAGAACATTTTCATTATGCCAAAAAGAAAATGCATTTCCCTTAACCATAATCTCCCAAACTCCTAATCCCTCAGTTGTAGGTGACCACTAATCTCCCCTCTGTCTCTTCAGATTGGCCTATTCTGAGCATTCCATTTGCATATAATCCAGTAATATGTGGTCCTTTGTGACTGGTTTCTTTCACAGAATTTTTTCAAAGTTCATACATGCTTTACTATTCACCGGCACTGCATTTATTTTTATTGTCCAATATTTCATTGTACACATATGTCACATTTTATGTATCCATTCTTCAGATGATGGATACTTGGATTGCTTCCACTTTTTGAGTATTAGGATAAATACTGCATGTAGGATTTCAATACCTTTAGGCCATGAACTTTTTGTACCTTGTTTTAGGTCCCTGGATATGTTCCAGTGTCTCCTAGTTTACAGTCTATGGGAACTTGAATAACATTTGTGTCCTACTATTGTATGAAAATTATATAAATCTTAATTATGTTGAATTTTAGTGCATTTCAGGTCTCCTATATCCTACTTCCCTGTATATTCATTCCATCTTTGAGAGTTTGATATTGAAACTCCAATCAAAAATCTTAGTTTATTTGCTAAAAAATTATATAGTGGAACTATATGTAACCTTGTTCTATATTTTCCAGGTCTTCTATAAATGTGTTATCATACTATTATAATTTAACAAAATAAAAATTAAAAAGTATAAACAAGATAAATACTGTATAAGCGTTTGTATGGACATGTGTTTTAATTTCTCATGGGTACATATTCAGAAGTGGGATTGCTGTAACATATAATAATTCTAGATTTAATATTTGAGGAAACACCAGACTCTTCCAAAATGATTGAACCATTTTACATTCTCACAGCAGTATATGAGGGTTGCAATGTCTCCACATCTTAGCCAACACTTGTTATTACTTATCTTTTTAAAATTATTGATTTGGCCAAAAAGTTCATTTGAAGTTTGTATACGCTCTTAAGAGAAGACTCAAATGAACTTTTTGGTCAGCCCCAATATAATCATTCTAATTGTTGTGAAGCAGTATCTCACTGTGGCTTGTGCTTGCCTTTCCTAGATGGTTAATGGAGATAAGCATCTTTTTATTGACCATTTGTACATCTTCTGTGGGGAAATATCTATTGAAGTCTATTGTATATTTTTAAATTAGGTTGTTCATCTTTATATTATAGAGTTGTAACACTTTTTTATACATTCTGCATACAAGTCCCTCTTTAGATGTATAATATGCAAATGTTTTCTCCCATTCTGTGGTTTGTCCTTTTACTTCTTTGATGATGTCCTTTGACAAACAAAAGGTTTTAATTTTGAAAAAGGCCAATTGATCCAGTTTGTCTTTTGTTACACATGTTTTAGCCATTATAAGAAGAAACCATTGCCAAGTCCAAGATCAGAATTTACCTGTATGCTTTCCTCTCAGGTTTTGTTTGTGCCCTCCAAGAGTCTGTTTCCCCAGTCCTGTGCAAGCTCTGTAATCAAATCTCACTGGCCTCCAAAGTCAAATTCCCTGAGGGTTCTCAGTCCCTTTGCCAGATCCTCAGGTTGGGAATCTGTTGTGGGCCCTAGAACTTTCTTAACAGTGTGAGCATTTCTTCGGTATAACTGTTCTGCAGATTATGGGTTGTCTGCTTGGCAGCTCTATGGTTGGGTTAAAGATGACCTCCTCCAAGAGGGCTTATGTCACATGTCTACCTCACCCAGAGCCCCTGTCCCTGTGGCAGGCCACTGCTGACCCATACCTCCACCGGAGACTCAAGCAGAGATCTAGGTCAGTCTCTGTGGGGTCTCTGGGTCTTGGTGTGCACAAGGTTTTGTTTGAGCCCTTCAAGCATCTCTGGCGGGTATGAGGTTTGATACTAAACATGATTTTGCCCCTCCTACCATCTTGCTGGGGCTTCGCCTTTGCCCTTGGGAGTGGGTTATCCTTTTTTGGTTGGATCAAAGATTCTCCTGTCGATGGTTGTTCAGCATCAGGTTGTAATTTTGGAGTTCTCGCAGGAGGAGATGAGTGCACATCCTTCTACTCCATCATCCTGTATCAATCAGGATGAAAGATGATGCTGTTAAAGTGATGCACTCAATACACCAGTAAATTTGGAAAACTCTGCAGTGGCCACAAGACAGGAAAAGGGCAGTGTTTATCTCAATCCCAAAGAAGGACAACACCAAAGAATGTTCAAACTACCACACAATTGCACTCATCTCACCTGCCAGCAAAGTAATGCTCAAAATTCCCCAAGCCAGGCCTCAACAGTACATGAACTGTGAATTTCCAATGTCCAAGCTGGATTTAGAAAAGGCAGAGGAACTGGGGATCAAATTGCCAACATCCATCAGATCATCAAAAAAGCAAGAGAATTCCAGAAAAATATCTACTTCTGTTTCATTGATAATGCCAAAGCCTTTGGCTATGTGGATTACAACAAACTGTGGAAAATTCTGAAAGAGATTGGAATATCAGACCACTTGACTTGCCTCCTGAGAAATCTGTATGCAGGTCAAGAAGCAGTAGTTAGAACTGGACATAGAACAATGGACTGGTTCTGAATTGGGAAAAGAGTACATCAAGGCTCTATACTGTCACCTGCTTATTTAACTTATTTGCAGACTAGATGAAGCACAAGCTGGAATCAAGATGGCCAGAAGAAATATCAATTACCTCACATGCAGACAATATTACCCTTATGGCAGAAAGTGAAGAGGAACTAAAGAGCCTCTTGATGAAAGTGAAAGAGGAGAGTGAAAAAGCTGGCTTAAAACTCAACATTCAAAAAATGAAGATTATGGCATCTGATCCCATCACTTCATGGGAAATAGATGGGGAAACAATGGAAACTGTGACAGACTTTATTTTGGGGGGCTCCAAAATCACTGCAAATGGTGACTGCAGCCATGAAATTAAAAGACACTTGCTCCTTGGAAGAAAAAATATGACCAACCTGGATAGCACATTAAAAAGCAAAGACATTACTTTGCTGACAAATGTCGATCTGGACATGACTGAGCGACTCACTTTCACTTTTCACTTTCCACTTTCATGCATTGGAGAAGGAAATGGCAACCCACTCCAGTGTTCTTGCCTGGAAAGTTCCAGTGACGGAGGAGCCTGGTGGGCTGCCATCTATGGGGTCACACAGAGTCGGATACGACTGAAGCGACTTAGCAGCAGCAGCAGCAGTCAAAGCTATTGTTTTTCCAGTAGTCTTATGTGAATGTGAGAGTTGGACCATAAAGTAAGCTGAGCACTGAAGAACTGATGCTTTTGAACTGTGGTGTTGGAGAAGACTCTTGAGAGTCCCTTGGACTGCAAGGAGATCCAACCAGTCCATCCTAAAGGAAATCAGTCCTGAATATTCATTGGAAGGACTGATGTTGAAGCTGAAACTCCAATACTTTGGCCACCTGATGCAAAGAACTGACTCCTTGGAAAAGGCCCTGATGCTGGGAAACATTGCAGGCAGGAGGAGATGGAGACAACAGAGGATGAGATGGTTGGATGGCATCACTGACTCGATGGACTTGAGCAAGCTCCAAGAGTTGGTGATGGACAGGGAAGCCTGGAGCGCTGTAGTCCACGAGGTCACAAAGAGTTGGACACGACAGAGGGACTGAACTGAGCTGAAATGAGCTGAACTGAACTTCTAAGAGGTTTACTGTTTTAGCTCATATTTAGGTTTTAACCCATTTTGAAATAATTTTTATATGGTATGAGATAGGGATCAAACTTTATCCCTTTTTATATGGATCAAACTTTATCCCTTTTTATATAGATATCCCTTTTTATATTTTTATATGGTATGAGATAGGGATCAAACTTTATCCCTTTTTTATTGTCTCAATATCATTTGTTTAAAACACTGTTCATTTCCCCATTTAAGTGTCTTATCACTCTTGTTGACGATTGACTGTAAATGTGAGGATTGTTTCTGGACCCTCAGTTTCATTCCCTTGTTCTCTATGTCTATGACAATTTATTATTCACTCTATAGAGTCCTCTTAAGAATATAAAAAAATTAGCTTATGCCATTCCCATACCTCATGGCCTGAGGACTTAACATTGCACCTAGAATGAAATCCAGGTCCCATGAGTTCCAAGATAATTTTGTTCCTGTCAATCTCTCTTTCTGCTTTTAAGTTCTTTCTGCCTTTCTTCCTTCATTTTCTGAGATCTAGCCACAAAAAGCTTCCACCCACAGTGTTTCTTCACTCAGCTCTACTCATGACCATCCCTTCCGCACATTCAGGCTTCAGCTCAAATTCTACCTCAGAGAGGCATCCACGATATCCTGTCTCTTCATAGAAATGATCACTATTAGGACTTATTTTACTTACTCACTTATTGGATGGCTTGTATATTGCCTGCCTCCCTAATAGAATGCAACTAACATAAAAGCAAGGACTTTGTCAAGTTTTCTATCAGAGTCTTTGACATAGTAGGTATTCAGTAAATATGTATTAAATTGTACAAGTACATACATAAATGAGTGAATGAGTCAAAGAAGTCATCCTGGAAGAGGTGGCACTAGAGAAGACTCTAAAGGAAATTTAAGTAAGACTCACTGCAACCTCTATATTAATTATACCCTGAATGGGACCATCTACAAATCCTACAAGGACCAGACCTATACTTGATGAAATAACATCAATAGTGAAGTGAATGTGTACTTCACCCAGGAATGAGTTTGGAAACATATATTACTAAATTGGAGATTTGTAGCTATGTGCACTCTCTTTAATTATGGAAACAGAAAAAGAATAATTTCTCCTTTGCCTGTTTTTCAGACTCTATTCTGAGCCTACCATCTCTCTTGTTGTAGTTTTTCAGCTGCATGTTTGTGAATCAAGTCAAACCATTTCTGGGCTGAATTGTGATGCCAACTTCAAGGCATTCCTTGCTACAGACCAGCTGTCACATGAAAAAAATGCAGCCCACTTCCAATTGGCACACAATAGCACATAACAGCTAGACTGTGTAACAATCCCACATTGGCAGCTGGACTTTGGTAGAGTTTTGCAGTACCTTTTTTTTTTTTTAATCTCACTTGCCCCACTCTTACTGGGAAGTGACGTGGCATTTGCCCTGTTGCCTGAGTTCCTCTTAGAAATTATATCATATGTATTTATGCTACTTGTTAACATTCACCCTGAATGGGAACACAGCAGCAGCAATAATGGGGAATGGAATGGACTTTGAAGTCATATGGACTTGGATACAAATTACAACCTTGCCTCTTAACAGATGACTGAACTTGAGCAAAGGAATTAACCTCTCTCTAGTTTAGATTCCTTATTTATGAAATAGAGAATATTCTTCATATCTAGTTGAGTTGAGCAAGAAATTATTCATACATTCATTCAAATAATTCTTATAGAATGGCTGTTATAAAAATAATAGTTGTCATGTTTTGAGCAGAAACCATGGACCAAGCAGGGTTCTTTTATCTCAAGACATCCTAAGACTCAGGCACTATTATCATGTCCATTTTACAGATGAGAAAACAGAGTCCCAAAGACATCAAGTTAAGTCTTTATGACTAAAGTAATATGTGGCAGAGACTGAATTTAAATCTGAACACAATTTTTGCTCTTAAGGACTGCTCTCCATAATAGCTGGGATTTGTGTGCATTTTGTAGACTGTTAAATCCCTCTTGCTAGGAATTCTCCTTCAGTACCTAGTTGTCAGGTTCTTCTAGCACAAAGATGCTCTATAAATCTATGCTGAAGTAATTCACAGACCTCCTCTATTGCCAAACACCAGCCTCTATGCCAGACCCTGATGCCTTGACATATGAGGAAGGCTTAGTCTCTGCTCTCATGTAGTTTATAGTCTAAGGAGGATTAAATGAGATCATGTTTATAAAACACCTAGCACATTATCTAATGCATAATCGATACTAAAAAATATATAGTTATAATTTTACAAGACATTATTTCTTTTAAAACCCAACTCAAACTCAAATACCAGTATTATCAATGCACAAAGAGAGAATAATCATTTTATTCTCTATTTATATTAGAACATTCACCTTTAGGGGCTGTTATGAGCAAACTCTGAGAAACAGGTAAGCAAAGGGAAGCTTGGAGTTCTGCAGTCCATGTAGTCACAGAGAGTCAGACACGACTTAGCAACTGAACAGACAGATAATTTATTCTTACTCCTTCTTGAAGGCATTTGCTGAACACATCACTCTAGGTTAAAAAAAAATACCAGTTCTGCAGATAACCAACAAGGACCTATTGAACAGCACAGGGAATTCTATTCAATGTTATGTGCCAACCTAGATGGGAGGAGGGTTTGGGGGAGAATGGATAAATGTGTATGTATGGCCGAGCCCCTCTGTTATTCACCCAAAAGTACCACAACATTGTTAATCGTCTGTATACCCCAATACAATATAAAAAGTTTAAAATTTGAAAAACAGGAAAAAAAATACAGTAAGTTAAAAAAAAAGTACTGTTTCTGTAAAATCCACAGAATCTGTCAGAGAACTTGCCTCATTCACCTGACTACTTGCTTTCATCATTCCTTTAGCTCCAACCAAAGAACGAGAAGGAAAGGTACAACTCACATCCAACAACCTGGTCCTCGCATGGAGCACCTTTCAGGAAGCCCCAAAGCATTTCTGACCTGCCTGCAGGCATTTCTTCTCATTCTTGGAGGTGAGATAGCAACAAGGAAAGAGGGTAGAAATGAACAAAAGTGGACACCAAAGCAAGAAAGGGATGGGGGGGATGAACTGGGAGACTGGGATTGACATATATACACTATTGACACTGTGTATAAAATAGGTAACTAATGAACATATAGCTAATGAATGTGAGCTAATATATAGCTCAGGGAACCCTACTCAGTGCTCTGTGGTGATGTAAATGGGAAGGAAATCCAGAAAAGAGGGGATATATAAGTGATTCGCTTTGCTGTACAGTAGAAACAAACACTCCAGTGTTCTTGCCTGGAGAAGCCCAGGGACGGCGGAGCCTGGTGGGCTGCCGTCTACGGGGTTGCACAAAGTCGGACACGACTGAAGCGACTTAGCAGCAGCAGCAACACACAACATTGTAAAGCAACTATAACACAAATCAACGTAAAAAATTGGGGGTCATTGAGTACAAACAGCCTAGACGGGAAAGAGGGTAGGTGGGGCTCAAAATTCTGACAGGCAGAATTTGGTTTTGACGTTTCTCCGTCCCCTTTTCCACGCTGTCAAGCATTTAAGGGCTGACCTGGAAAAGTAAGCTTGGATGTACCACATGGGGCTCCGAAGAACAAGAGCAGGAGCTTCCACAGATGAGCAAAACTTTCTAATAACCAGAAATAAACCCAAGTGTGGCATGAGCTTCCCAGTTTATGCCAGTGGTAAAGAACCTGCCTGTCAATGCCAACGCAGGAGACATAAGAAATGCGCGTTTGGTCACTGACTGTGTAAGCAAGATCCCCTGGAGACCTGGAGAATCCCATGGACAGAGGAGCTTGGTGGGCTACAGTCCAAGGCATCACAGAGTCAGACATGACTGAAGTGACTTAGCAGGTGGTTCAATTCAGTTCAGTCACTAAGTCGTGTCTGACTCTGTGACCCCATGGACTGCAGCATACCAGGCCTCCCTGTCCATCACCAACTCCCGGAGTTTACTCAAACTCATGTCCATTGAGTCAGTGATGCCATCCAACCATCTCACCCTCTGTCATCCCTTTCTCCTCCTGCCTTCAATCTTTCCCAGCATCAGGGTCTTTTCCAGTGAGTCAATTCTTCACATCAGGTGGCCAAAGTATTGGAGTTTCAGCTTCAGCAACAGTCATTCCAATGAATATTCAGGACTGATTTCCTTTAGGATGGACTGGTTGGAACTCCTTGCAGTCCAAGGGACTCTCAAGAGTCTTCTCCAACACCACAGTTCAAAAGCATCAATTCTTCACCGCTCAGCTTTCTTTATGTGGTAGTGAGCAACATTTCCTAGAGATTATAGTACCCTGTGGCTACATGGACTCAGGGCATATCTAGAAGTGAGATTCTTTTATCATCTTCTATTTCTTGAATACTTTTTCTTAAGAAGCTAAAGTTTTCATGACTTTCTTCATCTTCTTATAAGAGTTGGTAGTTCAGCGGGGTATCTCTTTCTTTTACATCCCACATCAAACATTCCCATCTGTATACCTTTCTCTTAGGCTCTCATTACACAACTTTCAAAATAATGCAAGCCGTGCTTAAAAGCCATGCATGTTTTCTCTTTTTAGAGAATATTTGCATTTTAACAAGGTTTCCTAGCTCTGGAGAAGCACAAAACACTTTTCTTGATCGGAGATGGAAGCAGAATATCAAGAAAAGTGTTTGGA
This sequence comes from Oryx dammah, assembly GCF_014754425.2. Lineage (NCBI taxonomy): Eukaryota > Metazoa > Chordata > Mammalia > Artiodactyla > Bovidae > Oryx > Oryx dammah. The sequence goes on from NW_024070189.1 coordinate 43,234,041, forward strand.
GAGCCAGAAGGGTGCTAAGCTACTTAATTTTGCTGTAGGCCAGTACTGCACAGAGGTAGGGAATAAACATGCTCCTAGCTATTGAGTAGAAAAAGGGAAAGATAATGAAAAAAATCTGAAGCTTATTTTTACAGTTCATCAAACTCTTTTTCTACCTAGACAGTTTTAGTGGGCTTTTACATTTTGCTTTGTGTTTTCTGCTACTGATCCCAAAAAAGATTTCATGTCAAATTAAGTAATAAAATATTGTTGCTGTTGTTCAGTCATTAAGTCATGTCTGGCTCTTTGAGACCCCTTGGACTGCAGCATGCCAGGTTTCTCTGTCTTCCAATAAAATGTTACTACATTTAAATGTCTGACAAATTTTAAAGTTAAATTGAGACAATTACTGTTATTATTATTATTATCAGCTCCTCTTAAAGATAACTGAAGCTCAGAGAAGCTAAGGAAGTTATCCTAAGTCCCTTGATCAATAAGAGAAAGAATTAAAAACCAAGGAGTCTGCACAGACTTAGACAACAAACTTATGGTGAACAGGGGTAAGAATGGAGGAAAGGGATAGTCAGGGAGTTTTGGATTGACATGTACACATTGTTGTATTTAAGATAGATAACCAACAAGAACATATTCTATAGCAAATGGAACTCTACTCAGTGTTATGTGGCAGCCTGGATGGGGGAGTTTGGAGGAGAATGGATATATATATGGCTGAGTTCCTTTGCTGTCACCTGAAACTATTACAATATTGTTAAGTGGCTATAATCCAATATCCAATAAAAATTAGAAAAATAAAACAAGTAATCTGTGCCTAAAGCTTCACTTTAGGGTGTCATTAAGTTCCCAAATCAGTTGATCTTGTGATAGGGAGATGATCCAAGAGGATGTGACCTAATCAATAAGCCCTTTAAAAGCAAAGAGCTTTATTCTCTAGCTGGTCACAGAAGAGGAAACTCATGCATTCTGGCTCATCTGGAAGAAAGAGAACATAACCACCTATGAGGCCATGTGGAAGACCTGTGGGCAGCCTCTAGGAGCAAAGAGTGGTCCCTGGTTGACAGCCAGCAAGAAATCAGTGACCTCAGCCCTACAATCACAGCAACTGAATTCTGCCAGCAACCTGAGTGAGCTTGAAAGAAAAGTTCCCACTGAAGATGAGGATTCATCTCAGCTCATCACCTCCCCCTTCCGGCCTAGTGTCCTGGAGCAGAGAATCCAGGTAAACCAACCTTAGATTTCTGACCTGCAAGCCTGGAAGGTAGCACATGATCTTGTTTTGGGAGATTAAATATGTGGTAACTTGTGCAGCAATAGAAAATGAATTCAATATTCACTATTGAGATAAAATACCTCCTGAAGATTTCAGTAGAAGAAAATAGATATCACCAATGTTTAACCACTAAGAGGAAACGATGCTCATGTTTTTGGAAAATTTGTTTCTAGTATTTACAAATACATGTTCAAAACTGGTAAACTGTTAATACTTTTTGTTAGTATCTATTTTGTTCATTGCGGCTTCCTAGATGGCTCAGTGGTAAAAACCCTGCCTACCAGTGCAGGAGACCCAAGAGATGTGGATTTGATCCCTGGGTCAGGAAGATCACCTGGAGGAGGGTACAGCAACCTACTCCAGTACCCTTGCCTGGAGAATCACCACAGATAGAGGATTCTGGTGGGTTACAGTCCATAGTGTCACAAGGAGTCAGACAAGACTGAAGTGACTTACCATGCATGCATGCACGCACATACATATATAAAAAATGTATTTAACTATGCCTTTTTGGAGGCATCTCAGGGTTCAGGGTTAGTCACTCAGTCATGTCTGACTCTTTGTGACCCCAGGGACTGGCCCACCAGGCTCCTCTGTCCACGGGATTCTCCAGGCAAGAACATTGGAGTGGGTTGCCATTTCCTTCTCCATTGGAGGCATTTAGCCTGTTTCATATTAACTTTACAATAAACCTCATTTTGATCATTATTCTTTACATAAATGTTTGAGTTAATCGCTCTAGTTTGTAGGATAGATCCCTAGAAGTGCTGTTGATAATTAAAAGGCTTTTGAATTCTTTTATTGTTTTGATATAGACTGTCAATTTGCTTGCAGAAGTGTTGCAGAAATACTGTTCCTACCAGCAGTGTGGGAAACTGCTCACCTCACTATGCTTTCACCCCTTTAGGTATTATTGCTTTCAATCTTCATAAATCTGATAGTCAAAATGTGACATCTCTTTGTCTTTTCAGTTATGGATACCTTTGTTAGCCATTTGTACTTTTAATGAATTATTTGTTAATGTTCTCACCTGTTAGTATTTTTTAGCAGATTGGTAAGATTTCTTTATGTGGTTAGGATGTTAGCCAAATATTTCTTGCAAATATTTTCCTCAGACTGTTATTTTGATTTAGACTATTTATCACCTACAGTAGCTTCTGTTTACCTGTATACAAATGATCATCTCTTATTTCCATGAATTTTTCCATTGCTGTTAGAGAAAATTAGTAGCTCACCACAATGTTAAATAGTGCCATACATTTTCTTCTACATTTCAAATATTTTCCTTTTTATTTTTCAGTAACTGTAACCCATCCAGTGTGAGGTAAGACTTCTCTTCTGGTGATGAAGTACCAGTCTAGTAACAGGACAGAGGAGGAGTGTCATGAGGACATGAACTGCACCTTGCTTGGGTGCAGCAAGGTGGTCTCCTCCGTGGGGCCAGCACAGTCATATACACATCTAAGGCACAGCAAGTCAAAGTGTCTCCTGTGCTGAAGTTGATTGGACAGGTTCACAAGGAATCTCTGAAACACCAGTGAGTCATGGACAGATGACCCCAGTATCCTAGTATTGATAAATATACTTGGGTCTAATCTTGTGTCCACAGTAAGCTCAGTGGATAGCAATGGAAGGAAACAGCTTTCAGAAAAGCCTTTGCTTCAGCAGTCCCAGCTCAGTGGCAGATGCTTCTGGTTCCAGATCTCTTCCCTCCTGCCAAATTTGTCAAATGAAGCTGCAGACACGAGGGTCTGTTGCCATTTCAGGATCAAAAGGCACACGTCCACCTGCTGTCACATGTCTGATCCTAAACAGGCACCAGGTGATTGGATGTGACAGACATCACATCCGATGCAGAAATCATTTCCAATCACCTGAGAACTATCTCCTCCCCTTTGCCTCATGTTCAAGCCAGATAGCATCTAGAGCTTAACTCAGGCAGAATCTCTGCTGTAATGTCTTTTCTCAGGTCATGCAATTTCTAACCAAATGTATGTAGATTGCTAATGATAAAGCACAAGGAAGTAACTTTAAAATGGGAAAGCTACTGAAAACTTCTTAACCAGTGGCCCCTTGGTAGTTCATTTGTAATTTATTGGCCATGTAACTTCCTGAACGTCATTGCTCTCAGATCATGTCGGTTGGTCTTACTGTGGCAGAGAGGCTGTATACAGAATACACACAGGTTCAGGTTAAACACCTCACCTCTGCACGGTAGAAAATATTTGAAGTGCACTCTGTCCATTGATGAGGTGATTCATACTTCTATTTTCAATCATCTCACAAATGTTCACGTTGCTTCCTCTGTGGAAGTACCACCTCAAGTCAATATTTTGTTATGACCTCAAACTCCAGTGGTGTTAGACATCTATTTTATTATGTTCATGAATTCTTTGGGGTGGGAATTCAGGCATGGCATGGTGAAGCCTGTCTCTGCTTTGTGATGCCTGGGAATTCAGCTGAGAAGACTGGGATAGCTGAGGGTGATTCAAACTGGGTCCTGAAGTCGTCTGGAGGCTTCTTCACTTGTATGCCTTATAGCCAGGTTGGAGTGTCATCAACAGCTATGGCTCACTGGCCGTCTCACTACACATAAAGAGAGCATCGGGAATGTTCATGTGACCTCTCAGTGTGACATCTCCACTGGGGCAGCCCCAGGCAAAATGCACTTACAAGGTTGCTCAGAGCTCCAGCAGTCAGTGTTCCAGTGAACAAGAGAGACGCTGCATGGCCGTTTATTACCTAGCTTCAAAAGTCACATAGCATTACTTCTACCACATTCTGCAGGTCAAAACTCAAGCAGATTCAATGAGTGGAGACCTAGATCACCATCTCTTGATGGGAGGCATGTCAAGAAGTTTGTAGACCTGTTTAAAAGCTGCTACAGAAACAGCCCTTGAGGTAAGGATTCAGAGCAAGTATGTAGTTACCCTGGGCAGTGGTTTCAGAAGGCACCCAGTACAGGATTGCAGAAGCGAGACAAGAAGTGAACAAAGTCTGTTCACAGTGACTTAGCCAGCAGGTTAGGGCTGTGGACAACTAAGGCTCAGTCTCAATGGTAACTATGTGATGCCGAGTACAGTATGCCTCATCATTTCCCAACTTGGAGAAAAGTTTGCTGAACTATTTATCTATCGACTCCTTATAGTCCTTGGTTGAGTGTTACATGTCAGAGAGGTGGTGGTAGCTCCCAGACACTTTCAGAGTGTTCCCACTGGCAGAGAAAGTCCTCAAGAAGAGGCATGGGCTTGAAGGTGGAAGTTGTAGGGTTGTCATATGTCCAATAATGTAGAGAGCTGACTAGATATTTTGGGGCATGAACAGGGGCTGCCAGGGACTGGCATCAAACCTCAATTCTAGTGCTACTCATCTAGACATGGAATTCAGACAGGTTGATGTAGCTCCTATCCTAAACTGTGACTTCTGAGGGCAGGAGCTATTTCTTTTTTATCTCTGTACCATTAGCACCAAGACTGAAACCTTGCACATAGGAGACCTCTATCCCCAAATTATGAATGACAAAATAAAATAGAGAATGTGTCGATATCCTTAGGTCAACCCCTCTCCCAAGAAATTCCCAAGAATTTGTTACTATCTAATTATTTTCTACCTTTGGTACCTCTAATTCTATGTATATATAGTCTACCTCTATCTTTTCCGTACCATGCTAGAAGACCTTAAGCCTGCTTCTCTTCCTGGATGCACTCTTTCAAAAAATTACTCCATCATCTACTCAATCCCCAACCAAGCAGAAAATCTTGATTTGTCTTTTACCTTTTTCCCCAAAACCTCCTATATTTATGTTTTTGCTATGTCTTCAGAAGGTTACTTTATTCCTATTTTTGCCATTTCTCTCTGTTAGTCAACCTAGATCAAATGTTCACCATCTCTTGCTAGACTACTAGCTGCAACTGCCTGATTTGTTTTATTGCTTCAAAAGTCTCCTGAAATTTCAATGTATTAAGACTTGAACTCAAACAACAAACCAAAAAAGAGTTGAACTCTTCATTTAAATCCTTCAGTTGTTCCAATATCAGGTGAAAATAAACTCTCTTTGCTTTCAATTATCAGCCAATATAGAAGTAAGACAACTAGGTTTTCAAAAATTTCCCCTACCCAGTCTATAAAACTCGTTTGTCAATCTAAAGATTTTATAAAGCCTCAAAACCTCCAAACTCACCTTCTTATGCTGTTCTCTCTTCCCAGAGTACCCTTCTATGCCAGTGTGATGGTTTCAACTGTCCATCAGGGTCCAAAAGATGCCACTTTATCCATTAGAACAGCCACTACCACGAACCTTACCTAACTAATCACCACAGCCCTGGTGAAAACTACCACAAGTCCTCAGTTCCAAGATGTCATCAATTGTTTAATGCCTCACTGATTTATTACCATATTTTGATACAGTGGAAAGAAAATGGCCTATGTATGTGAACTGTTTAAAAAAATGCTGGAAATGTTAGAAATTGTAGAGGTTCAGAGCATGTCATCTTAAAATATGCCATCTTGGCATATGGATCATTTTGAGTTAAAGGTGCTTGAGAAACACTAGACACAAGATAGACATTCTGACCTTCCCTTTTCTTCCTAAAAGCAGGAAATAAAACTCCCATGTGAAAGGTGCCCTCCCTGTACCAGGATGAAGGAAGACATTCATGTCCCTGGAGACTGAGTAGAAGCCAGGAGAAATATGTACAAACACATTTTTTAACCATTATCTTCCAAGGTACTTTTCCACAATTAACCACTCTATCCAAAATGTCTTTTTTTAAAAAAATTTTAATTGGAGGATAATTGCTTTACATTGTGTTGCTAAACTTCTTTGTTTTGTCACATTTTCATAATTTACTACTCTTTGTCCAGTCTAGTAAGTACACTTTGGGCCCCACTTCTTCACTGGACACTGGATTGTCTTTTTTTTTTTTCTTGTGAAAGCTCCAAGTACATGTAAAAATTATAATATACACTTTTCTGTTGTCTTATGTCAGTCCCAGTTGGAGACTCTAAGAAGGTAGAGGAGAAATCTTACCTCCCTTATAAAATATAGTGTTTGGTTCCTCTTTTGTGTTCCCAGAATACTTTTAAGATCAAGCGTATATTTCACTGCGCTTCCCAGGTGGTGCTAGTGGTAAAGAACCCTCCTGCCCGTGCAGGAGACATAAGAGACATGGGTTCAATCCCTGGGTTGGGAAGATCCCCTGGAGGAGGGCATGGCAACCCACTCTAGTATTGCCTTGAGAATCCCATGGACAGAGGAGCCTGGCAGGCTACAGTCCATGGGGTAGCAGAGAGACACGACTGAAGCTACTTAGCATGCACACACATACATCTCATTTGAGGTCCTCTGCCTGCTCTGAGAAGGTCAGACTTCTATGTGAAATTTCTTGAACAATCCCTCTATATTTACACTGTCACAGAATGTTCTGGATTAACTGCAAACAGATAAAACGTCACATCCTTCAGTTTACTGGGACTAAGATGTATACTAGGTAAGAACTTGAAACTAGACTACAACTGGAATTTAGATCAGTGGGCTGGATAGGAATTTCCTGGAAGAGGCCAACCCGAGAGAAGGGACAATGAAGACCGTAAGAGAAAAGAACCCTAGGGAAACATCAGGAGGAGTGATTGGTCTATATTCTGATATGAAATGGTCAGATGCTGCCACAAGAAGAGACTAGAGGGAGGCTCAGGAAAACAACAGGAAGAACAAGGATTATTACACTTATGAGTCCTGAAGATATGCAGCATGGCATCCTACCCAGGGCCACATGGGAAAGAAATCAGAGTGATCAGGAGGCAAAAGATGGGAGCAGAGAGACTACTTAGGCTACAGACTTTACTGGAGTTTCCTCAGAAAAGGCAAAGCAAAGCAATGTCAACATTTAAGGACTGGCTCGTTTGCATAATTTTAGCTAGCTTTACGACTGGTCCCTTGTTGTCTGGTACCTGGTCCTAGGATGATTAAGAAGAGGAATATTACCTCCTGGGGTATATGGGCCAGAAAGAGGAGGGATGGCTCTGGATTTGTTAGTTTGTATTTCAAAGGCATAATCCTGACTGGACCCTTTCCTATCTCTAAGAATCGGCTATCCCAGGGAGAGACAGTTTCTCTTCAGCTAGAAAGGTATTGTAAGATATCAAAACATCATAATAAACAGAAATATAAATATCCAATACAGTGATCCAAAATGAACAGCAGGTCTTCTGTCTTAGCATCTGGCTCTCATCAACCCATCCTTTGCTCTACTCACCTTTGCCTTCTTATAAAGTGAAAGTGAAAGTGTTAGTTGCTCAGTCATGTCCAGCTCTTTGCAACCCTATGGACTGTAACCCATCAGGCTCCTCTGTCCATGGAATTCTCCAGGCAAGAATACTGCAGTGGGTAGCCATTCTCTTCTGCAGGGGATCTTCCCAATCCAGAGATGGAGCCTGGGTCTCCTGCATTACAGGCAGGTTCTTTACTGTCTGAGCCACTAGAGAAACTCTTGCCTTCTTTAGGATAAGAACTAAAGCATAGAGGAAAAAACTAGATCACTAGCAATGCAACAACTATGCCATGAGAAGGCCCTCTGAAGGTGTGGCCATAGTAGGGGTAAAAACGTTCCTATTAGCTAAAGAAGGACAAAAGTAGATGCAGCCGTGGTCTAGAAAAATTAGATTATTCCATGGCAGTGGTAGCCTTGGGGGTCAGAGGTACAATACAAATTGACAGAAGTGTAGACAGTGGAAAGACAGAAAACTAGGCAGCTGAAAAAATAATAAATAATAATAATCAGTGGGACAAAAAGAATGTCAAAAGTAGAGTAGACTAATAAACAAGGTACACTGTATTCAGGTACATAAGCCCATGGATATACGAGTTGCACTTTACTGTATGATATTTAGGAACAAATTGTAAATATGTGAATATTCACCCTACAGCCTACCTCACGCCCATTGCTCTTTTCAAAGGAAAACTTCTGGGTCCAAATTTGAGTCCCCTTCTTGCAGAGCTTCTGGACAATGAGAAAAAACAGAATCCTGGGAGGTTTGTAGGGGAAGAGGCAAAGGAAAGAGAAAGAGGAAAAGAGAAGGGAATTAAAAAAAGAAAAGCTTTCCAGGTAGGATATTGTTGGAAGCTGAAAATATGAGAGAGAAAAGAAGACTGTTAGGCAGCACTTGACAGCCACGTGGAGAACTGAGAGAGGCATCAAAGCAAAGGCTGTAAAAATGATTTCTGTGACATAGTAATACACATACAGGTTAGTACTTTTTACATGTAAAGTTAAAGATTAGAATTATTTTTATTTGTATATTTTATTTCAGATATTGTATCATTTTAGTTTAAAATTTTCCATTTCTTTGTTTTTTTTTTTTTTTTCTCTCCTGCATGCATGCAGGATCTTAGTTTCCCAAAGAGAAACCTGTGCCCCTTGCAGTGTAAGCAGAGTCTTAACCATTGGACTGTCAGGGAAGTCCCGTGTCTCTTCCTTTTATTGTTTATTTATCTGCTGAGGTTTTCCATCTTTTTATTAATGAGTATGCTTTCCTTTACATTAATAATAGTTATAATAGCTACTTTAAAATCCCTGTGTGCTAATTCTGACATCTGAGATATTTTAGGATAAGTCTCTGCTGATTATTATTTATCTTGAGAATAGGTCACAAATTTCTATCCTTTGCATGCCAAGCAATTTTGGATTATATTTTGGGCATCGTAATGGTATGTTGTAGCAATGGAATTCTGTTACATTCCTCCAAAAATTATTGATATTTTTGGTTTGTTTGTTTTAGGAGACAATTAATTTGGTTGGAATCCAACTTCAAACTTTGCTGTCAGACAGCAGCTCAAATTGGTTTTGTTCTGTTACTCCTTAGCTGAGCAGTTTGCAGTCCAACAGTAGTTTGCTCCTCTGTGTGGTTCAGGGATCAGCCAGAGATTTGGAAGAGTCTATACACAGAAATTAGATCTCCCCAACTCTGGTTCTCTCCTTTCCAGGATCCTTTGCTCACTGCCTAATGACTACGGTTCCTCTGAACTCTATCCTTTAGTTCTTCAGGCCAGAAGGGCTGTAGGTTTTCTAGTGAAGGTTTAGATGCCACATGGTGCCAGCTTTGCATGCCCTCAGGGTAGACTTCATATTAATAGGAAACATCCTATCTAGTCCCATTTCCCAAATTTCTACCACTCTCTGGAATCTCCTGCTTTTGTTTATTCTTAGATTCTTCAAGCAGTTCTGTTTTACATTTTATCCAGAGTTTATAGTTATTATCTATAGCAGAATAAATCTACTATGAGCATACTTCACCATACTTGGGAATTATTTTTGATTACTGAATTTTGTTTCTTTGCATATGAAACCACATATGAAGACTTAGACAAGCCTTCATGGCCTGGGTTGTTTGTTTGTCTTTCCTCCTCACCAGTATCTAGGCACATCCTTCAATCTACTCTAGGTAAGAATTTTAACCCAGATTGCAATTGAAGCTCACAAATGTAGCTTTTCTAATTATAATGGAAATATAACCCCAATTAATGAATCTATTGATGGAGTTTATTAAAAGGAAATGGCTATAATATTATTAGAGCACCAACTAAGTGTCAGACACTGAACTAGTCTCCTAGCAAGGCATTTTATTATGTCATATGCTATGGACAATCGCTCATTTTGTCATTGTAGTCAAACTTGGAAGCCTACCTCTACAGTTAATGTAAAGGTACATTAACTGTACAAAACACAAGAATGATTCTTTGTTTCTTTAATACTACCAAATTCGTGGCACTTATATATTTCTCAATACAATGGCTTATGTTACTCTTTATATATGAAAAAGTTACATTTAAACAGACTCTTCCACATTTTAAACAAAACAATATGTGGAGACAACTCTCAAATTACATTCTAATCACAAAGAATGGAACATCAAAATCACATTGTTTAAAGAGCATGCTAATTATTATTAAAGGGAATGTTGCTAGTGCAAAGATACCCTAGAATATCATGGTCAGTACCCAAACTGACTGCTTGTGAACAATTGTATTCATAATTTGGTTATCAGGAAGCAATGTTTTAAGCATTTTACATCCTAAATGACAATTTGTTGTGTGTGTCTGTGTTTAAATTGTGTTTTAGGAAATTAGTTGGGGATTTGGGGGTGATGAATAATTCATTATAATTCTTCTCATTTAAAATAATAGGAAATATGCTTCTGGGTTAGTGTTTTTGTGTAAAATATCTGATTTTTCAAGAATAGATTACTGAGCTGATGTTAAGTAGAAATGCCTGTAATTATAGCTTTCTATGGATATGCAGGCTTACTAAATATTAAAGAAAAACATTTTCCATTTTCCAGATGTATCTTATAAAACTTATACAAGATGTTAATAAGTATTGCTAGACATCTCCTCACTGTTCTTGAAAAAGCCTTAAACTAAGATATTAATATAAATACAAATGTTTCTGACAAAGAGGTTAAGCATTCTGTTTAACAACATAAACTAGTTTCTTGAATAAGCTGATGTCAAGACTCAAATCTTGAGGATATACATATATATGTATGTATATTGTATTTATATCTATATCTATCTCTCTATATATTTGAGCTTCCCTGGTGGTTTCGTGGTAAAGAACCATACCTGCCAATGCAGGAGATGTAGATTTGATCCCTGGGTGGGGAAGATCCCCTGGAGAAGGAAATGACAACCCACTCCAGTATTCTTGACTGGGAAATCCCATGGACAGAAGAGCCTGGTGGGCTACAGTCCATGGCATCGCAAAGAGTTGGATGTGACTTAGCAACTAAACAACAACATATATATATATTTATCTGTATATATATATATAGACACAGAAAGTTGAGTAATGTATGACACATACATTCTTGTGCATACATAACTATACTGACATGCGTCTACACTATATGTGGGCTGCATTTAGCTTGCAGACTTGTTTTGCAAGACTGTCCATGATTTTTAAAATGTCCTTCCAATAAGTAAATGCCCTTACTATACATATATAGTAAGTATACTATACTGGCTATGGTATAGCCAGTCTCCTCTGGCTGACTGCATTTGGACCACCTATCTGGGCCATGTAGGTGTTTGAGTCTGAAACTTGAGTAGGATTTAGAAGCAGAAAGATGGGGCTGAGAGCATTATCTCAGATTGCAGGGTGGCTAGGATTTTGGTTTCTATTTTTGCCCTAAATAATCAGTTGTATTTTATTGTTAATGTTTCAGAGGCTTCCCTCCCCCAAGCATTTCCTACCTTTTATAAGGATATTTTTCTCTTTTGCTGTTTGTAAGCATTTTCCAAAATACACAGAATATAAAATAAAAAGATTAAGTTGTAAGTTGTGTATTTAAATTGCAAGGGAATGGAATTTTAAAAAAAAAGAACAAGCTACAACTAAAAAAGCAACTAGTTCTTCTTTGCCTTTCCATTCTTTCCTGAATCTGTCAAATGTAAACAAACTCCCACAAAGCCTCCTGTTAGAAACATAAAAAAGGGGAAAATGCAAGCTTCTCTCAGGGCATCAATTGAAGTATAAGATAATTTATTTTAATAACCTCTTCCCCTGAGACTGTTGATGGTGCACTCCCACAAAGGTACTCCTGGGACATTTTCCCCAAGATGACTTCCTCCATGAGCAGGTTTTGATGGCCACAGAGGTTCTAATAAAAAGAAAGAAGGAACCACACAAGTATCTTCCTTGGAATATTGGGACACAGGTCATCACAAGAACAGTACTGGTGCAGAAACTCTTGAACCAGTAACATTTGCAATCATAAATTACAGGACTGGGGGGCAGACTGGTTAGAGGGTAAGGTTTCAGTAATACTGTGAGGTAGCCAATTTATTCCTAAAGGCAGTGCTGGAATAAATTGAATCTGAAGGTAAAGTAATTTACATTCATTATCATAATGCACATCTAAGTATAGTTAAGTGTTTTCATCCATTATCTCATTTAAATGACCTGCTCAGTCTCCTAATTGCCACAGAATCTTTCCAATCTAAAAGTGTCTATAAATATTTACGCACAAAAAGATTTCTCCCCTTATTCTTTATAAAAGAAAATAACTGAAAACAACCTAATTATTCAACTTTATGAAAATATATACGATATAGTATATGCACATAATGTAGCAAAGTTATGACAATGATATTGTCAAGATTTTTTTGTCTTGGCTTTTGAGGAGAATGATAAAGTTCTTATGAAACATTATTCATAACAATATAAAATACATTAAAAATGTAATGAAACATACCAACATGCAGAACCCTATGAACAAGGAGGAGTTTGGATTTTATTTAAGTATAAGTAGAAACCATTGAAGTGATTTTAGTAGCATAGGAACATGCATGGATTTGCATTTTAAAACAATTACCGTTTTCTCTATAGTTTTTTGTTCCTTCCAAATTTTCTACGATAAAGATGTAACGCTTTTAAAAGTTAAAAACAAAACAGGATTAAAAATAAACTTCTAGTCCTTGCTTTGCAATCTATTTGCCGTATCCTTAAAATAAGCCCAAACCAAGGAACAAATATGTAGACCTGACTTCAGGACCTTAAAGGCAGGCACTGTAGGGAGGCTTAAATACTCCTTGGCTTGTGCCCTTCAACTCACAGTGTAGAGTTGTTTTTATGGGGCAGACAAATGAGCCCACTATAATATCTCTTGTATGCTTGTAAGTTGCAGCTCAGGAAGATGGTAAATAAACTCCTATCTATGGAAGTGCTACTCTCAAGAGAAGTTTAGAAGAGATAACTGACCTCCATCAATTTGGTTTCCTTTTCTGGAGTAACTGATGCACGTAGTGACTCCTGTCCTTCAACGAGACAAAGTCCCAGTGTCTGCCACATTCATTCAATGTTGAAAGCTCTGGGACATGATGTATGGTGGAAAAACCTTGGAAACTCCTCCAGAACCATCCAATTCTATATGTAGAGTAGGTGAGGGTTGCCTGGGTGGTGGTATTTGGGTATGGGGAATGTCACACACCCCTGAATCTCCTTGATTTTCCTGCTACTATTGCACATTTTGTCCTAATGAATTTGATGGTGTGTTTCTGTATGATTGCTTCCAAAATGTAAACACATTCAGATTAGAATGAGCTGGTGCTGGGTCTGAGATAACAGATGTTAGGTGGGTACAGTTTTTAGAATGATGCATTATCTGTAAGCTAAATATATGTGATTTTATATATATACTAAAGTGAAAGTGAAAGTCGCTCGGTCATGTCCGACTCTTTGCGACTCCATGGACTATGCAGTTTGTGGAATTCTCCAGGCCAGAATGCTGGAGTGGGTAGCCTTTTCCTTCTCCAGGGGATCTTCGCAACTCAGGATCGAGTCCAGGTTTCTTGCATTGCAGGTGGATTCTTTACTAGCTGAGTCACAAGGGAAGGCCTTTCACTTTCACTTTTATGTTAAGCAAATTACAAATACAAAAGAACAGATTACTCTGGGGTTGGTTAAATGTTGTCTTTAATGCTGCAGAAGTGACACAGCAGATCTGATTGTTTGTGTGTTATTTAACACTTATTTGTACAACAAATGTTTATTATGCACTTGCTCTGTGATAGACATGTGAAATAACTTTCATATTGACCACTTCTGCAAATAAAGTCATTTATAAACAAAACAAACAAACAAAAACAATGATGCATTATCAAAAGAGGGCAAGCCCAAGTCAGAATCTTGTAGAATACAGGGGCCAGTGGAAAAAGAAAGTCAAGATGTAAGAAATAACTGAAATTTGACTATGTTGAGACCAGTGGTAAGAAGTACAGGGGAAAAGCTCAGAATTTGCTGCTAGCTTTCTTTCTTGCTCACTCTATGACCTTGGGCAAGATAGGTAGCCTCACTAACCCTAGTTTCTACTGGTACAAAGTTTGAATGATAACAACGACCTCCTAGGATTGGTGTGATGTGCTGAAAGTATCATCTTTAAAATATCTCAGGCTATGCATTATACATAAGAGGCTGGAGGCTCTATACAGTGCAGTCCAAAAAACACGAGTGCAGTCCTGTCTTCTCTTCTTACAATAAGAACACTGAGGGCTGAAGACCTTGTATACTCAATGGAACTCCCACAATTTCATCACTGCTTTTATAGCCTTTAAAAGGAGATGCATTTTCCAAATGACCCCTAAGTCTTCAAATCCTGAATCACGAAAAGAACACAATTATGTTCCCTGGAATTATGAAGACAAGGAAGCATATTAATATATTTTGGAAGTGTTTTCAACAAAAGCTGAAGACAGAGATTCTATATAAATCCTCAATCAAGAAGTAAAACAACTAGAACACTATTTTTAGAGCCTTTTAGTTAAGAGAGGTTTTACTATAGTTAGTGGCTAAATGTAATAATTGATTGTCAATGCTTAAGACTCCATAAACTTACTATACTAAAGTGATTTTCTTTTTCCTTATTTGGGAAGAGGGAAGAAGAAAGGGTTACATCAGGCATATAAGGGTGATGGTACCAAATTCCTTGGCTTCTAAAATCCATGGTATATTTCTAAATGATATATGCCCCTCCCCTTGTTTTCTCCTTTTGGGTTTGCTAATTATGACTTTTTCAAATGTTTTCAGCAAAATGCAGTTTTTGAAATCACATCTACTAGCCACTCATATGCGTGTTCATACATACATACATGCAACGCCCTCTTCACTAGAGCACAAAATGCTCAGTTAATATTTTAGTTGTGTTTTTGAAGTAAGGATGCAGAGATTACTCTAAAAGCTTAAATTTAAAGAAGCACAAAACTTCATTGGGAGTGAAATCTGGATGAAAGGTGGTTAAGATACTTATTTCAGGAAACACTTATTTCTCAGCTGGAGCCTACATTTCAATGAAGGCTGTTTTGATATTCCTTTCTCTGGCTGGATTTCTATCATCCACATGGCCAGTGTTCCAGATACTGGAAAGGAGAGCCCCAAGATCTCTGCCAGTCCCTGTGGCTGAAGCAGTAATTCCAGAGTGGGGAGAAACCATGAGAGAGAACACTATTTGGGAATCCCATGTCTGCTGACCTTTCAGATGTCCTGAATCTCATGTTTGCTGACTGCAAAAAGGAAGTTTAGCAAAAGAAATGGGCTTGTGTGGCTGTTTTCTGAATACTGTATCAGCCATCTGTTACTATTAAAGAAGTTCTGATTAAGGGGGAAGCCAAAGAAAACCCTCTAGGTGTGATTGTGTGGAGTCTTCTGGCCAGTCTATATTAAGGCACTGCTGGCTTGTGTCCTCATGGCGGCAGTGATTGTTTCTGATTTACATCAGCCCAACCCATTCAACCAGAGAAGACAATGGCAACCCATTCCAGTACTCTTGCCTGGAAAATCCCATGAACAGAGAAGCCTGGTGGGCTGCAGTCCATGGGGTCACTAGGAGTTGGACATGACTAAGCGACTTCACTTTCACTTTTCACTTTCATGTATTAGAGAAGGAAATGGCAACCCACTCCAGTGTTCTTGCCTGGAGAATCCCAGGGACGGGGGAGCTTGGTGGGCAGCTGTCTATGGGGTCGCACAGAGTCAGACATGACTGAAGTGACTTAGCAGCAGCAGCAGCAGCAACCCATTCAAGTGAAGTACATGCCAGAGGTATATGGATGAGAGTTGGGGCTCATTTTCCTGGAGTAACAAGTTTACTTGGATTTGAGAGGAGAAGGATGAGAAATGAGGTGGAGGAAAACAATCTGTTTTATGTTAATTGAAACAGTGTGTGATTGAGTAAAATGCAAAAATCTCATGAATCCTTAACATAAAAATACGTCACCACATTTTCTCTCTTCTTGGCCTAGGGAGACTGAGTGGAGGTAGGCGTTCAGGCACAAATGGCACCAGGAGGCAAGGTAGGGGAGACGGAGGAGGACTGGGTAGGGAGTAGATCAGTTCAGTTCAGTCGCTCAGTCAAGTCCGACCCTTTGCGACCCCATGGACTGCAACATGCCAGGCGTCCCTGTCCATCAACAACTCCCGGAGTTTACTCAAACTCATGTCCATTGAATTGGTGATGCCATCCAGCCATCTCATTCTCTGTAACCCCTTCTTCTCCTGCCTTCAATCTTTCCCAGCATCATGGTCTTTTCAAATGAGTCAGTCCTCCACATCAGGTGGCCAAAGCATTGGAGTTTCAGCTTCAGCATCAGTCCTTCCAATGAACACCCAGGACTGATCTCCTTTAGGATGGGCTGGTTGGATCTCCTTGTAGTCCAAGGGACTCTCAAGAGTCTTCTCCAAGACCACAGTTCAAAAGCATCAATTCTTCAGTGCTCAGCTTTCTTTATGGTCCAACTCTCACATCCATACATGACTACTGGAAAAACCATAGACTTGACGAGACAGACCTTTGTTGGCAAAGTAATGTCTTTGCTTTTGAATATGCCATCTAGGTTGATTATAACTTTTCTCCCAAGGAGTAAACATCTTTTAATTTCATGACTGCAGTCACTATCTGCAGTGATTTTTGAGCCAAATAAATAAATAAATAAAGTCTGTCACTGTCTCCACTGTTTCTCCAACTATTTGTCATGAAGCGATGGGACCAGATGCCATGATCTTCGTTTTCTGAATGTTGAGTTTTAAGCCAACTTTTTCACTTTCCTCATCCACTTTTATCAAGAGGCTCTTTAGTTCTTCTTCACTTTCTGCCATAAGTGTTGTACTATCTGCATATCTGAGATTATTGATATTTCTCCCAGCAATCTTGATTCCAGCTTGTGCTTCCTCCAGCCCAGCATATCTCATGACGTACTCTGCATATAAATTAAATAAGCAGGGTAACAACATACAGCCTTGACGTACTCCTTTCCCGATTTGGAACCAGTCTGTTGTTCCATGTCCAGTTCTAGCTGTTGCTTCCTGACCTGCATACAGATTTCTCAAGAGGCAGGTCAGATGGTCTGGTATTCCTATCTCTAAGAATTTTCCACAGTTTGTTGTGATCCACACAGTCAAAGGCTTTGACATAGTCAATAAGGCAGAAATAGATGTTTTTTTCTGGAACTCTTGCTTCTTCAATCATGCAATAGATGTTGGCAATTTGATCTCTGGTTCCTCTGCCTTTTCTAAAACCAGCTTGAACATCTGAAAGTTCATCGGTCACATAATGTTGAAGCCTGGCTTGTAGAATTTTGAGTATTACTTTACTAGCATATAAGTTGAGTGCAATTGTGTGGTAGTTTGAGCATACTTTGGCATTGTCTTTCTTTGGGACTGGAATGCAAACTGACCTTTTCCAGTCTTGTGGCCACAGCTGAATAAGTATAAGTCAATGCTAGTCCTGGATTGGGGTTCGCCTGATCTATGATCTGGGACAAGTATCTTTCCTTTATTGAAGGAGGGGATTATATCACATTCTCATAAAGCTATAATAATCAAGATAACACAGTATTTGGTATAAAGACAGATATAGAGATTAAGGTAATAGATATTCCAGAAATAGGCTCATATTTACATGGTCAATCAATTTGCAACAAAATTACTAAGGAAGTCAGTGGGGAAGAGATAATTTTTTCAACATATGGTTTTGGAACTACTGAATATGTAAAATAATGAAACTTAACCCTTACCTCATGTGGCATGCAAGAAATTAACTTGAAATGGATGATACATTTAAATGTAAAAATTAAAGCTATAACATTTCTAAAAGAAAGCATAGAAGAAAATACAAGCAGCCTTGGGTTAGGCAGTTTTTAAAATAGGTAACAAAAAACACAAGAGATCAACATAAAAACAGTGACAAACTTGACATTATCAAAATTTAAAATTTTCCTGTTTAAAAGATACTGTAAAGAAATTAAAAAGACATGCCATAGATTGGGGAAAAAATAATTTCAAAACAAACGTCTCACAAAAGACCTATTTCCAGAATATATAAAAATACTTTGGTAACTCTGTAAGAAAACAAAACAAGACAGCTTTTTAAAAATAGAGAAAATTTTCTAATAGATGTCTTACCAAAGAATATATATAGATGGCAAAAAGATTATGAAATATGCTTAACATCATTAGTCCCTAGGGAAACGCAAATTAAAGTCACATGATACTACTACATACCCTCTCAGAAGGGCTACAGTTGAAAAGACAGCTCATACCAGTGTTAGTGAGGATGTAGAACAGTTGCAATACTCTTATCTTCCTAACCAAAATGCATAAATGGTATAGCCACTGGAACATGGTTTGGCCATTTTTTAATAAAGGTAAATATACTTATCATATGACCCAGTAATCCTCGTCCAAATTAACCCATGAGAAATGAAAAAGATATACTTACACAAAATTTTTATGTTTATATTTATCATCTTTTTATTTAAACATGAATATAAATATATTTATTGCTTTATGTAAACCTAAATATAAATATTTAAACATAATCCGAAATATGCTTCTAGCATCTAGTTAGTTACTTAGTGTATCCCACTCTTTGTGACTCCATGGACTGTAGTCTGTCAGGCTCCTCCTTCCATGGCATTTTCCAGGCAAGAATACTGGAGTGGGTTGCCATTTCCTTCTCCAGGGGACCTTCTGGACCCAAGGATCCAACCTGGATCTCCCTCATTGCAGGCAGACTCTTTAACACCTGAGCTACCAGGGAAGCCCTAAATATGTTTATATTTATCTAATTCTAACAGTTAGAACTGGACATGGAACAACAGCCTGGCTCCCAATTGGGAAAGGAGTACGTCAAGGCTGTATATTGTCACCCTGCTTATGTAACTTATATGCACAGTACATCATGCGAAACGCTGGGCTGGAAGAAGCACACCTGGAATCAAGATTGCCGGGAGAAATATCAATAACCTCAGATATGCAGATGACACCACCCTTACGGCAGAAAGCGAAGAGGAACTAAAGAGCATCTTGACGAAAGTGAACGGGGAGAGTGAAAAATCTGGCTTAAAGCTCAACATTCAAAAAACGAAGATCATGGCATTCAGTCCCATCACTTCATGGCAAATAGTTGGGGAAACAATGGAAACAGTGAGAGACTTTATTTTCTTGGGCTCAAAATCACTGCAGATGGTGACTGTAGCCATGAAATTAAAAGACGCTTGCTCCTTGGAAGAAAAGCTATGACAAACCTAGACAGTATATTAAAAAGCAGAAATGTTACTTAGCCAACAAAGGTCCATCTTGTCTAAGCTATGGTTTTTCCAGCAGTCATGTATGGATGTGAGAGTTGGACTGTAAAGAAAAAAAGCTGAGTGCTAAAGATGAATGCTTTTGAACTGTGGTGTTGGAGAAGACTCTTGAGAGTCCCTTGGACTGCAAGGAGATCCAATCAGTCCATCCTAAAGGAAATCAGTCGTGAATATTCATTGGAAGGACTGATGCTGAAGCTGAAACTCCAATACTTTGGCCACCTGATGTGGAGGACTGACTCATTGGAA
Organism: Oryx dammah; assembly: GCF_014754425.2. Lineage (NCBI taxonomy): Eukaryota > Metazoa > Chordata > Mammalia > Artiodactyla > Bovidae > Oryx > Oryx dammah. The sequence continues at coordinate 43,253,690 of NW_024070189.1, forward strand.
AAGACCCTAATGATGAGAAAGATTGAAGGCAGGAGGAGAAGGGGATGACAGAGGATGAGATGGTTGGATGGCATCACTGACTTTATGGACATGAGTTTGAGTAAACTCTGGGAGTTGGTGATGGACAGGGAAGCCTGGTGTGCTGCAGTTCATGGGGTCCAAAAGGTCAGATGCAAGTGAGCGACTGAATTGAACACAAAATGTATATATATCATCTTTATGGGAAGAATTTGGAAACAATCTGGATGTCCCTCAAGTTGTGAAGGGATAAACAAGTTGATGTGTATACATATGCTACCAGTAAACAATAAAAAGGAATGGACTACTAATCCACATCACAACATGAGCAAAACTCAAACAGGTTTTGCTAAGTGAAAGAGACTGTATATAAATCAAACCAGTATTGTAAAGCAATCATCAATCAATTAAAAATAAATATAATTATAAAAAAGATAATATACTGTATCTTTTCATCTACATGGGATCCCAGAAAAGGCAAAACTAAAGGGATAGGAAACTAAAGTGATAAAATTCTGTGGTTGCCAAGGGCAAGAAATTAGGAGAATAAATTAACTGCAGAAGGAATTTTGAGACTGAAGGAAATACTATATCCCATACCTTGATTGTGTTGATAGTTACGGTACTATGCAAATTTGCTGAAAGTCAAACTGTCCATTTAAAGTTGGTCAATTTCACTATTTAAATTACATCTTAATAAAGCTGATTTTTCAAGGGGGTTGGATTGCAGAGCTGCTGATGTCTTTTCAATCCATAAAGGATGATTCTTAGGGTACATGAATCTTTTATAATGAACCTGACCTTTTGCCTGAGAGGAAGACATCATCTTTATTGCACTGTACAGAACGCACACACGTCCTCTGCTCCTGAGAGGAACATGGTTTCCACCTTTCAAGATCCTCTGTTCTACAGACATCTCTGAAAAGATGATAGAGGACAAAGGCAGTCAATTCTCTTGTTCGCAAGACACCAAAACGCTCGAGAGACAGAGTGGAGAATTGTCTCTCATTACCAATCACCGATGCCTGCCCTGAACTTTTCTTACAGTTTGGAGTCAAAACATCTGAGTTCAAAAGAGGCTAAGCTACTGACTAGCTGGACAAAGTATTTTACTTAATCTAGGCCTCAGTTTCCTTATCTATTATATTAGATGAAGATCATAATCATTGTCTTAAAGAAATTGGGTGAGTCAAGTAAGATTGTTTATTTTAAGTGTTTTTTAAACTCTAAAAAACCAGACAAATGATTCTACCAGGCACTTTTAATGCTGTTTCATTCTCTTGTCAGGTTTGTGGCCAGGTCCTTCTATTTCTTCATAGTCCTTCAGTGCACTTAACACGAAACTGAACAGGCAATAGGGATTCAATTCATCCTTCAGGGTTGCCTAATCTTTTGAATACCTAGGTACAACTGAACTCTCTTTCTAATTTTCCCTTAAAAATTCATAGCTACTTTTTCACTTTTTCTCTTCTAGCTACCCATTCCCAGTCACTACTTAATGAAATCTTTTAAATGAAAAAAAAAAAAAATCTAGTTTCTTTTCCTAAAGAAGGCATTTTGAATTCCATTCTAACATCACGTGGGTGGTTCCTTCTATGTGACAAGCCCTTAGCAAATACAAAGCTAAGATGCTATGATGCCCTCAGCATGCTCACCAGGCAAGAAATGTGTTTCTTTAAATAATCAGCACTTACTGTAGTGTTCGTGTTTCGTTAGTGGGGAATAAAAATGGGATAAGAGATAATAGAAGAAAAAAATCATCTATTCATATAATGATTTTTGATCATTTTTTTAAGGCTCCAGTGGGTCAACCCAAGAAAGCAGTTTATTCGGGTATACCTCCAGTGAGAGTCACAGTGGCATAGGGTCTAGAAGGAAAGCTGTGGTTTGGGCCATCTGCTGTGAGGGTAGGAATGGTGAAGGTTATGGTGATGGTGGCGATGACTGAATGGACTGCAGGTAATGCCTCATTTGGGCTTCCCCGGTGACTCAGCAGGAAGGGATTCACCTGCAACACAGGAGACACAGGTTCGATCCCTCAGTCAGGAGGATTCCCTGGAGGAGCACATAGCAACCCACTCCAGGATTCTTGCCTGGAAAAGCCCATGGTCAGAGGAGCCTCACAGGGTACAGTCCATCGGGTCGCAGAGAGTCTGACACGACGGAAGCAACTGAACATGCTTGTGTGCATGCAATATCTCGTTCTGAGGGTAGTCAGCGCACCAAGTGAAAAAAATATATATAGAAGCTCTATCCTTGAAAAATTCCTCAGCAAGGAGCCACACTGGGTATGAAAGTATTGTCTCTTCATAAGGTTTTTGTAATAAGCCTCTTAATAAGTAGTAGCTTATGTAATATCCAGATTTGCTCAAACATCTTGCTGTGCTTGGTTTGCAATTATGGGTCCTGTTGTTTTTAAAAATATGCAGCTTTAAACTCCATATTGTCTGTAAGATGCTACCATCGGGGGCACTTGGGCACACAACTAGTGAAACGCAGGCAGATTCCTGTCTGTCTCCATCACTTCCTCCGCACAGAGGTTAAAATGACATGCAGAACTTTCTCCTCTCTCTCTTTCCACAAAGACTAAATCCATCTAAATAAGAATATGATGCCACTGCACTGTCCTTAAAAGGCTCTAATTTCCTTTTTCAAGTTTGCATATCCATTTCTTGTTTGATTTTCCTAAATTCCCATAGAAAACACTGGACACGTCTGCAGACAGCTTTGTCACGTAGAGGCTGTATCTAAAATTGATACAAAAGAAGGTCATAATAAGTCTTTTCTCAGTTACATGATTAATGTACTCTGAGGCTTAGGAAAAAGCCAGTAATTGGGAAGGTTTAAGAGTGCGTTGAGTGAATTCATTGCTGTCAGAGACAATTCACCATTTCACTGACGGAGCCAGCAGCAGCCCTTCCGAGAGCAAGAAATAGCCATAAATCTAAACAGGAAAATATCTGAGTTTTGCTACCGTGTCACATAAAATATCTCTTCTCAGAGCTGGAGGTATTTTTCAAAACTAAGTTAGAGCCATGGCTGTGAATAAAACTAGTCTTCTTCAAAAATGAGTAATAGAGACAACATTTTATAAGACTCCAAATGTGACCTTTCTTGGAAATTCTAATATCCAGCAAGAACTTGTCTTTGAGTTCATAAACATATAATTCGTTTGATTTTCTTCCAAATTTCCACTAAGCTGAGATTGCAGTTGGAGCTAGAGGAGCGGAACACCGTGAACTGGAGAGAAACAGAGCGGCTCCCCTTGAACAGAGGGCATGACCGGAGACCAGCACGCTGGGCTGTCCCCACAAGCGTGTGAGTTGGCCCATGCAGCAGAGCCTAAACAGAGCTCATAAAATGTTTGAAGTAATGGGTAACCTAAAAACATGGAGCTCATATTGAAAAGAAATTCATAATTCCAGTTTCTCTTTGAAGAAATGAGATGACCTGGCAATAATGGATGGGTGTCATTTCTAGGCAACAATCAGCTTGGGACTGAAGGGAGACTTCCCCTTTTGACAGAGCAGGCAGTTTCCAAATTGCCACTGTTTCCATCATGCCTTGGTATTTCCCAGACACGGAATGAAGCCAAGGATCAGCAACTGTTCAATCTAAAGTGAAAGTGAAAGTTACTCAGTCCTGTCCGACGCTCTGTGACCCCATAGACTGTGTAGTCCATGAGATTCTCCAGGCCAGAATATTGCAGTGGTTAGCCTTTCCCTTCTCCAGGGGATCTTCCCAACCCAGGGATCAAACCCAGGTCTCCCACATTGCAGGCGGATTATTTACCCGCTGAGCCACAAGGGAAGCCTGAGAATACTGGAGTGGGTAGCCTTTCCCTTCTCCAGGGGATCTTCCCAACCCAGGGATCCAACACAGGTCTCCCGCATTGCAGGTAGATTCTTTACCGACTGGGCTATAAGGGAAAGCACAGTTAAAAAGAGATCAGAAGTTTTATACCTACGTGTCTACCAAAGGTATGGGACATTAAAAGACAGGGTGAGCCCTGATTTATACAGCCAGGTTACCTGATTTGTCCTCAGGAACACTGAAGTTTGAAACTGCTACCTTAAAAGTTTACTGCCTTCAGAGAAGAGGGGATGAATTGAGAGAATGATATTGACATGTATACAATATCGTGTGTAAAATAGACAGCTAGTGGGAAGCTGCTGTATAGCACAGGGAGCTCAGCTTGGTGCTCTGTGATGACCCTGAGGGGTGAGATGGAGGGTGGGTGGGAAGGAGGCTCAAGTAAGAGGGGATATATGTATACACATAGTTGATTTAGGCTTTGAAAGCAGAAGTAACACAGCACTGTAAAACAATTATAATCCAATTAAAAATAAAGATGATAATAAAGGGTAACCATGAAAATAAGAAGTTCACCTCCTTCAGGAAGCCTGCCTTATTTGACTGATTTGGTTCTATCATTTAAAATGCTTTCTACCAGAAGGTTCCTTTAGATAGCAATACAACAGAGGTTTTAGATGCAACATAAAATGATCTTTGGGCAGATCATCCAGTAATAAGTAATTTTCAAAGAAAAACATGTCTGCTGTCTTGAGTTAGCACGTGGGCTTTCTCACTAACCCAGTCACCTAAAAATTTTGCCACAAATGTTGACATTCTTCTCAGCGCTCTCTCTACTTTTCATTTAAGAGCTTAAAAAAGGAAGCAGGTATACTTACAACCTATAATATGCAACCCTCTGAGTAAGGACAGGTTTGCCTGCAATAAAGTAGTTATGTAATTGTTACAATAAAATATAATTTACCTTACCATCAGAAAACGTAAATTTTTCCTCATTGAAAGGATCTGACTTTTCAAAAGATTAAAGGCGCTTACTGCAATATTTCTGAGGCAAGAGACAAAAATTTAAGAAATGAACATTGCTTTTAGCAGAGCCACGGAGCTAAAATGATCTGATTGTTGCAAGGACATTGTTCAGAATATTAGATGACTCTAAAGCACCAACAGACTTTCCATATTTAATGTCTTTAGACAAAATTAAATTTTAGAACAGTATAAGGTCACACAGTCAATATGCCAACCCTCTTTACATTTATTTTAATCTCATCTCCCAGCATTGTCACCGGATCTTTGCCTTCTCTCCATCTCCATAAATAAACCGTGTTGACTCTTGAACCTTCGTTCACTCTCTTAATTACCTTCCAAGATAACGAATTCACTTCCTATTTCCATAAAGTAGTCTGTATGAACACCTCACTTTTTTTCCCTCCCTGCTCTGCTCATCTTTGTAATCCTCCCCTGAGAAAGTGGGAAAACGCCTTCTTTCCCCCCTTCCTTTTCCAGTTCTCTTTTGTTCTCTTTCTCACTCTTTTCTCTCATGTGCTTGATTTTCCTTTCCCTGTCTCATTCAACATACCCTAGCCACAATGACTCCTTTCCATTTCTGAAGCAAAGAACTTTCTCTGACCTCAGAGCCTTTCCACTGGATATTTCCTCTGCCTGAATGTCTGGCTCTTGGGTCTTGTCTCAGGCTCCACTCACTGCACACCTGCCCTCACAGAGGGTGTTCTGACTCTATGCTCCCTTTCCCCTTCTGACATTACTTATCACCTCTCTTTGCCCAGTATTTTATTGTGCTGTGGCACTAACTGCCTTGTTCTTTTTTAAATTTTGTTTCTTGTCTGTCTCTCTCAAACTAGAATGCAAGCTTTGTGAGATCAGGAATTGAGTCTGCCTTTGTTCCCTGCTGAAGCCCAGTTCCTAGCACAGAGTTTAGTTCTCAAGAAGCTCAGTAAATGTTTGCTAAATAGTGAAAATAAAAAGAGAGGTCCATTGACCTCACGAATATGAGCCACTTAAGTAACCTTTAGTTACAGAAAAGATTGAAGGCAGGAGGAGAAGGGGAGGACAGAGGATGAGATGGTTGGATGGCATCACTGACTCTAAGGGCATGAGTTTGAGTAAGCTCTGGGAGTTGGTGATGGACAGAGAAGCTTGGAGTGCTGCAGTCCATGGGGTCGCAAAGAGTGGAACATGACTGAGTGACTGAACTGAATTAGTTACAGAGGCAAAACCATACCAGACCTCTTTTCAGGGAGGACACCCACTTATTACCCTTATAATTCTGGGTGGCGGTAGGGGTCTAAGGCCATGGTTTTCAAACATTTTACATGTGTAATGGATACCCAAGGCTTTAATTGCAATCTCAGCATCTTCCTCCAGAGATTCCATTCTGTCAAAGACTCTTCAACAAGAAACTGAGGATTCTGATATGAATTCCATAGAGCATGTTCTGAAGAAATAACCATTCTAGGACTAAGATGGTAGTATAGAGTCAGTTAGATGTCCTTTTCCCAGAATTTATTTGCACATAAAAAATTTATGGAAGAATCAAGAAGAGTTTTTGGAGGAAGAGCAGTAGAATGGGGATTCCCCAGAGGCTTAGGGGTAAAGAATCCGCCTGCAACACGGAAGACTCAGGTTCAGTCCCTGGGTTAGGATGATCCCCTGGAGAAGGGCGTGGCAACCCACTTCAGTATTCTTGCCTGGAGAATCCCATGGACAGAGGAGCCTGGTAGGCTACAGTCCATGGAGGTTGCACAGTCAAACACGACTGAAGCACACACAGCAGTAGACTACCTCCCCTTTAAGGTTTAATGTTATTAGAAGGTGTCTGATGGAGCATGAGTTGGTAATGGCTGAGGCCAGCAGATTACCAGAGAATTCTTACAGGCACAGAGAAGAAGCCCTGTGAGAAAATGGCGTTGCAAAGCTGAGGTACAAACAGATGGACAGTGCGCTACTAGAGTTGATACCCTTCCTGACCCAGCCTTCCTGGCAGATCTCAACTGAAACAATCTTCCTTACAGCCCCATCTCGAAGGTCTAGAGCAGAGTTTTTGTTTGTTGTTCATTTTAAGTGTGCAAAATCATTCACTGAATGCAAAGTGAAATCTTGCTTCAAGACCTAGGGAGGAAAAGGGTGAAGGGGTGACCCTAGGGTTCTACATCCCCCTCATGAGATATATCCTTCTCATCCATGCACAGTGATTCTCAGAATGATCATCTGAGGAAGACTTAGGGTAGGAAATCTCAGGACCAGACCCCTCATTCATCTGAGCATGAGTTAGAGTCTACAATTTGAGAATTAAGAGAAATAGGACCTTATTTTGTTGTTATAGGTAGGTGAGGTCTGGGGACATTGGTAATATTTAGAAAGATCCTAAATGCATCTGATCAAACATGCCCATTTGGGAGACAGGAAAACTGAGAATCAGAAAAAGGATGACAACCGGCCACTGTTACATGGTTGCAAATCCAAAAGTTACTTATTCACTTGATCTTTTAAATATTGACAATTTTGAGCATCTACCGCAGAGCTAGTTCTTACAGAAAAACACATGAATTTGGTTCAACAAACACTAACACATTTTCTACTATGATCCTGGCATTGTGGTGGATATGGAGATATGAAAAGAAATCAGAGAGACTTTTTCTTGAGATGCTCACATCTAGTGAAGAAGAGACAGATTTATAAAGAAAGATCATTGTACAAGGTGATAAATGCCACTCTTGATGAATATATGTAATGAGATCACATCTAAAATGTAAAAAGCCATTCCTTCACCTTATTCATGACAACAAACAAATCTAACAACATGTACTAGATTTAATTAAAGAAGTTTATTATTAAAACTGAGTGGAATCAGCCCTGAAAACAAGCAGGAACACTGTAAAATCTACATCATTAATCATTTGAGGAAAGCACAATAAAACCACAATGAACTACCACTCTACACCTATTAGAACATCTAAAATTTAAAAGACTAATCATACCAAGCATTGGCAAATGTGCAGGGTAATTAGAACTCTCACACCCTGCTGGCAGGACTGTAAAACAGCAAACACATTTTATAAGACTGTTTAGAAAACAAGTTCACTCCATTCGGCTTAATAAGTTAGACTACATTTACTGTATGATCCACTTACTCAATTCCTAGGTATATGTCTAAGAGTAAAGAAAGTCAAGGTTTATACAAAAACTTATACACACCAAAAAAAAAAAAAAAAAAACGAAAAAAAAAGTCAAGGGGTTCAAAGTGACAGGACTTGACCTCTGAGTGGAACCCCTGATACTCACTGTCTACATGGTTGTGCATGGGTCTCCTGACTTTTCTCAAGCTGTTTTCTTATCTAACAAGTGGGGATAGTAATTCTGGTCCTACTCATTTAATGAGATTATAATGAGGAGCTAATAGAGGAACAAATGCAAAAAGGCTTCATAAAATTTTAAAGCATCATGCACTGAGTGGTGCCTGGTCTGGTTGGCAGACTAGTGACTTTATGGAGGCAGATGTCATCTCTGAGGACTGGTTACAGGAGAGATGGCTGGAGGGTGAGGGGATGGAGCACATCTATGCAGACCAACAAAGCCAGGGCTAAGACAGGTGCCTTTGAGGACAATAAAAGGATGGCAGGGAAGGCATCAGGAAGAGCGCTCAGGGCAGGAAAGAGACTCCAGGTGCTGGAGAGCAGAGGCATGTACCCAAACAGATACGGAGAAGGAAAGCAGAGGGCAGAGCCTGGACCTCAGGTTGACAGCAGAACTCTTGGGAACACAGTCTCTGTGGTCCTCACTGCAGCCAGATGAACCTTCGTGAAACCCAGCCTCTCACCTGCTCTTAGGATGCAGACCACACCTCTAGACTGGCCCACGCCTTCGTGTCCCAGCTCATCACCTACTGCTCTCCCTAGCAGTCTGCACATCGCCCCTCTTCAGCAGATACCCCGAGACTCAGTCATGCTATTTCCTCAGCTCAGACTCTGTTCTCACCCATGTGCCAAACCTCTACTCATGCAACAGGTCTGAGATGAGCTATTGCTTCAGAGAAGACTGTCCTGGCCTCCCAAATTCAATCAGATTTCCCTCTGAAGCCCTCCCACAGACCCAGGGCACATAAATTGTTGGTGACTTGACCAGGGCCCATCTCACCCATCAAACTGCTACCTCCAATGAGTATGGAAATCATGTATCTTTTCTTAAATTGATTTTTTGGGAGTGGGGGAGCCCACATTTCACGGCATGTGGGATCTCATTCCCTGATCAGGAATCAAACCCATAACCCCTGCAGTGGGAGCACAAAGTCTTAACCTCTGGATGGCCAGGGAAGTCTCTGAGATCATGTCCTTTTTTGCTCTCCACTGCAAGCTGCACACCTACCACAGGTGCAAGAAAGACAGCAAATGACTGAATGAATTAACATCTTGTGAGAAAAGGACTTTCTCTGAACCCTTGAGAATTAGAGAAACAATGATATGTGTGTGAGACTAATTTACAAGGCACAATCTATAATGTGAGCTTTTTTCTTATTCCCATCTTATAGATGCAGACACCAAGTCCAGGGAGGTAAAGTAACTTCCCTAACACCACACTGCTCATGATGTAGGAGGTGATCTGACTCCAGGGCCTGATCTCTTAGCCAGTCTCATCCCTTTGATTTTAAAAGGCAGGTTGATCCCCAGTCCAACTAGCTTTCTCCAGTCCTATCACCTCCAGAAAATTAGCAGGCAGATCTCTCAACAAAGTAGCCACCATCAGCAGCCTGCATTAACCTTTCAGACCTCTGAGACACCTGCCAACATGTTCCCTCAACAATAAAATGCTCTTCTGCTTCTAGGCTAAGAACTGAGAAGAATTACAATCCAATTGACTCCATGGGCTAAAAGGAGCATCTGTTTAGTTTACATCAGCAGAGCTGACTTGAAATTAATATTTTGACATCAATCTTCATCCTCTGTGTGGCCACTCAGAGCTGTGTCCTCCCTGGGTGAGCCTGGGACAGCTAGCTCCAGGGAGGGGAAAGGGTCAGAGGAGTCCCAACCTTCCTGAATCTAATGAATTGCTTTGCCAGATGGAAATTGCTGCTCAAAGATATCTTCTCCTTTCAAGTACACAGGCTGTCCTCATTCCTGATAGCTACAACTCCAGTGGCTGGGTTAAAGTAATTTTCCCCATGATCAGAAGTGCTTGAGTACTGGTTAGATATTAGAACACATATTAACAATTTGTAGGGGTCTACAGTTCATAGTCGGACACGACTGAGCAACTGAACTGACTGACTGACTGACTGACTTATGGTTCATATGGTAAAAAATCTGCCTACAATATGGGAGAACAGAGTTCAATCCCTAGGTTGGGAAGATCCCCTGGAGAAGGGAATGGCAACCCACTCCAGTATTCTCACCTGGAGAATTCCATTTTCAGAGGAGCCTGGTGGGCTATAGTCCCTGGTGTTGCAAAGAGTCAGACACGACTGAGTGTCTAACACACAGACACACACAGACAGACACACACACACACCAGCTTCTAACACGTTTGCCAGATTATTTGCTTCTTCTTAAGGCCACGTGGCATTAGTATCATTGGTGTCTGTTGGGTGGAATGTGGTAGCTAGGGAATGAAATTTAGTGAGTGTCTACTGCGTACCAGGCATCCTTGTCTCATTAACAATTAAACACCCAGGTGAATATGATTATCTCATTTCACTGACAATAAAAGAGGCTAAGAGAAGTCATCACTCAAGGTCACATAAATAGGACAGGAAGGAATGGGTTCAAATCCAGGCATGTCCAGCTACAGGTCTGCCTAATGTTCATGGGTTTAATCACCAATACTTGGAACAAAGGGTCTAACAAATTTTACCAAAAACGTTTAGTTAATTCAGTTATACATAGACATATATCTAATAAATCACCTTATTCCAAAAAATGAGATTTGACCATTAGTATTCAAAGAATGGTTCACAGAAAGATTCCAGTCCATGAATTGTTGGTTACCAGCCTATGAGGATGAGTGTAGAAATTAACAGAAAGCATTTAGAAATGTTGACAACAAGTTGATAATATCCAAGCATGTGATCATATAATCATTATTATCATATTTTATAGAAATAGCCATAATAAGTAGGAAACAAACATCTATAAATGTTTCTTCTCTACAGATAGTTTTTGAGTAGCAGTGAGTTAGATTAAATTGGGTCTGGAGGTGTGGCATCATTAGAAGAGTACTATAATAAATACTGTGTCAAACTCAAGGGTGAGTGTTCTCAGAGGCCCATGACTGCCAATCAAATGCCAGCTCCTCCATGTCCTAGCTGGTCACCTTGGGCAAATGACTCAACCTCTAGTGTCTATAAAAAGCAAGCATTAAAAAAATGCTAGCTGCTGCATTTATGTTGTACTTGGTTGATATTATTATTATCATCCTTATTCAGTTCAGTTCAGTTACTCAGTCATGTCCGACTCTTTGCGACTCCATGAATCACAGCATACCAGGCCTCCCTGTCCATCACCAACTCCCAGAGTTCATCGAGTCAGTGATGCCATCCAGCCATCTCATCCTCTGTCATCCCCTTCTCCTCCTGCCCCCAATCCCTCCCAGCATCAGAGTCTTTTCCAATGAGTCAGCTCTTCGCATGAGGTGGCCAAAGTACTGGAGTTTCAGCTTTAGCATCATTCCTTCCAAAGAAATCCCAGGGCTGATCTCTTTCAGAATGGATTGGTTGGATCTCCTTGTAGTCCAAGGGACTCTCAAGAGTCTTCTCCAACACCACAGTTCAAAAGCATCAATTCTTTGGCTCTCAGCCTTCTTCACAGTCCAACTCTCACATCCATACATGACCACAGGAGAAACCATGGCCTTGACTAGACGGACCTTAGTAGGCAAAGTAATGTCTGTGTTTTTGAATATGCTATCTAGGTTGGTCATAACTTTTCTTCCAAGGAGTAAGCGTCTTTTAATTTCATGGCTGCAGTCACCATCTGCAGTGATTTTGGAGCCCCCCAAAATAAAGTCTGACACTGTTTCCACTGTTTCCCCATCTATTTGCTATGAAGTGATGGGACTGGATGCCATGATCTTCGTTTTCTGAATGTTGAGCTTTAAGCCAACTTTTTCACTCTCCACTTTCACTTTGATCATCTGCATATCTGAGGTTATTGATATTTCTCCCGGCAATCTTGATTCCAGCTTGTGTTTCTTCCAGTCCAGCGTTTCTCATGATGTACTCTGCATAGAAGTTAAATAAGCAAGGTGACAATATACAGCCTTGATATACTCCTTTTCCTGTTTGAAACCAGTCTGTTGTTCCATGTCCTTATTACTTGTCTTTTATTGACGCCTATTCTGTTATTAGAATGTATTACTTTGATTTAAGCTAGTAGCCCTATTTTGAAATGTGAATACCTCCCTAGAGAGTAAGTTACTTAATCATAAAAGCCCCACCTATCATGTATCCTTGAGTCAGTGATAACTGGGAAACAGGGGTTGGGAAAGACCCCAAAATGTCATGGGGTGAGTCGGGGCATAGGAGAGAGTACATGAGCATGACCTATGGACCATAAACTTTGTATGGGAGGATCTTTAAATATAGGAATCTAGAGGCACACAGAGAGGGATGGGACCAGGTAGTAATTTGGGGAATTACCTTGAAGAAAGCAGAAGAGAGAAGACATATACAAAGCCACAGCACAGAGTATGGTTAAAGCTCAGAAATCTAGAGCCAATCTGTCTTGGTTTACATATTGTCCTTGTCATTCTAATAACTGTGTGACCCTTGGATAAGTTACCTATCTGTGTCTTGAATTTTTCAGTCTATAAAATGGGAATACTACTGATAGGAATAGAGTAGGATAATCAATAATCGATGGAATTCCAGTTGAGCTATTTCAAATCCTAAAAGATCATGCTGTGAAAGTACTGCACTCAATATGCCAACAAATTTGGAAAACTCAGCAGTGGCCAGATCACATTACCTGTCTCCTGAGAAATCTGTATGCAGGTCAAGAAACACAGTTAGAACTGGACATGGAACAACAGACTGGTTCCAAATCGGAAAAGAAATACGTCAAGGCTGTATATTGTCACCCTGCTTATTTAACTTATATTCAGAGTACATCACGAGAAACACTGGGCTGGATGAAGCACAGGCTGGAATCAAGATTGCCAGAAGAAATATCAATAACCTCAAATACGAAGATGACATCACCATTATGGCAGAAAGCGAAGAAGAACTAAAGAGCCTCTGGATGAAAGTGAAAGAGGAGAGTGAAAAAGCTGACTTAAAGCTCAACCTTCAAAAACGAATATCATGGCATCCGGTCCCATCACTTCATGGCAAATAGATGGAGAAAGAATGGAAACAGTGACAGACTTTATTTGGAAGGGGGAGAGCTTCAAAATCACTGCAGATGGTGACTGCAGCCATGAAATTAAAAGACGCTTACTCCTTGGAAGAAAAGGTATGACGAACCTAGACAGCATTTTAAAAAGCAGAGACATTACTTTGCTGACAAAGGTCCATCTGGTCAAAGCTATGGTTTTTCCAGTAGTCATGTATGGATGTGAGAGTTGGACTATAAAGAAAGCTGAGTGCCAAAGAATTGATGCTTTTGAACTGTGGTGTTGGAGAAGACTCTTGAGAGTCCCTTAGACCGCAAGGAGATCAAACAGTCATTCTTAAAGGAAATCAGTCCTAAATATTCATTGGAAAGACTGATGCTGAAGCTGAAACTCCAATACTTTGGCCACCTGATGCGAAGAACTGACTCACTGGAAAAAACTCTGATGCTGGGAACAAGTGATGGCAAAAGGAGAAGGGGATGACAGAGGATAAGATGGTTGGATGACATCACCAACTTGATGGACATGAGTTTGAGCAAGCTCTGGGAGTTGGTGACAGACAGGGAAGCCTGGTGTGCTGCAGTCCATGAGGTCACAAAGAGTTGGACATGACTGAGTGACTGAACTGAACTGAATTGAGGATAATCAAATAGCTCAGAAACCGCATTAAGAGAATATAGATAGAGAGGAAATTTTAGGGAGCTTTGGGAAACCACAGTAAGTTAATAATTACTCAAGAAAGCAGACTTGCTCAGCAACAAAACCATGCAGCAGAAGCCTGTGACCTGCCCCAAAACAAAAAAATAATGGTGGCATGAGACCCACATCTTGCCCATTGAGTTCAGTAAGTTAATGACCCCAGGACATGCTTCTGCACACATAAAATCAATTATTTACGGAAAGGTGACATTTCCAAATGAAAGACCCTCTTTGTACTGAGACCTAAACTAATTTTTCCATAGTGCCCTGACTGTCCTGGTTTGACCACGTAGAGAAAAGAAAACTCCCCCATGCAACTTGGAAGAGGAGCTGATGATGGAAGCATGATGTCTACTCAAGAATGAGGAAGTGGTCTTATTCCCCTCCACACTTTTCCTTTGATTATAAAACTGTAGCCCATTAAGCTCTTGGGGCATGACACCCTCTCACCTGTACACTTGTAAGCCTCACAAACATCCTGTTCTAATAAATCACTTCTTATCTATTACTTTGCCTCTCATTGAATTCTTTCTGCACTGAGATATAAAGGACTGGAGCTGCTTGGAGACTACAAAATGGCACCTAAAAGTTTCAGTACCAACTTCATAGGGTGTTTGTGTGAAAAGTCAGTGAGTGTGTGTGTGTATCTATAGACATAAACAGCCATTTATCTATCTTAGTGCCTGGAACCTAGTAAGAGCTAGAGTGTACGGGCCATGATCATTAATACCAGTAGTGGTATCTGTAGCAACAGAGCATTTCAGTATGAGCAACTCTCTCAAAAGTCCTTGCTATTAATTTCAGGATATCCCTTGTGAGTGTAGGAAGAGATGACTCAGCCACAACCCAGCCTCACTGCTGGAACATCAGCAAGTGACAGGTCAGTAAACCCTGCTCTGTGCACAAACGACAAGGCTCTTGAAAAATGAAAGTCAGTCTTCCTGAAGCAGCCTTCTCCTAATTCCTCCATAAGATCCCCTGGGATTGTGGCCTGAGACTTTGGCAGGCCGAGAAGCTCATTTGCCCAGTGCAGTGCCGGGCGCTGCCCACATTGGACCTGCCTGGCTGTGACAGGCTCCTGCCTCACCTCCCCGCGCCTGGATTGCTCAGTTGCCACATGGGGGACATTGTAAGTTTGGGGAATGAATACCTGAATCCTCCAATCTTTGACTTGGTCTAATCTTTTACTCGACAGATGACCAAATATGAGATCAATGGAAGCAAGTGATTTATCTAAATTTTAAATGGGAATAAAAGGCAACTTTTAATGAAACAAAGTATGATTTTATTTGAACTAGAAAGTACTTTTAAAGACCAAACGGCTGGAACTCCAATGGAGAAATGTCAGGCATTCTGTGGGCAAAAAGGGAGATGTTTTGGAGTTGGGTAGTACTCTTGCCTGGAAAATCCCATGGACAGAGGAGCCTGGTAGGCTGCAGTCCACGGGGTCGCTGAGAGTTGGACACAACTCAGTGACTTCACTTTCACTTTTCACTTTCATGCATTGGAGAAGGAAATGACAACCCACTCCAGTGTTCTCGCCTGGAGAATCCCAGGGACGGGGGAGCCTGGTGGGCTGCCGTCTACGGGGTCGCACAGAGTCGGACACGACTGAAGCGACTTAGCAGCAGCAGCAGCAGCAGGAAAGAAGGGAGGCTTCAAATTGCCTCTCAAATCATGCTACATAGACAATATTCTGCCTACTTGTAAAGAGGGCTCCAACCAGGAAAAGGCAAAGTTGTCCTTACCCCCCATCTATCAATAACGTCACACCCCTAACCAGGTACTTGGTGACCTCTGCTGGCTTTCCCTGGATAATATACAACTGGTGTAGGTGGTTCTTGAGCCCTCCTGGGAGAATTTTTTGACCCAGTTATATGTCTTCAGGTACCTATTATTGAGAACTGACTTTTCTTAACTACCATTCCTCAGTAAAAGGAAGTAGGGCTCCATAGTGAAATGGTTCATTCTAAGACTGGGCAGTTAAACAGGAAGAGCCTGGACCATCTCACAATGCATAAAGATATGCTCAAAAAACAAAAGGTTGGGCTCATGCCAAAGGGACACAGGATTCAACCTGAAAGAGTGGCCAAAAGTGGAGTAATTGCAGGCAAAAACAAACAGAATAGTATTGGATTATAGCCCAATATATAAAATTAATATACCCAAATTCATACTGATTCATACTAATATATCAAACTTGTTCTAGGAAAGCTTAACCTCCCACTTCTTTGAGTATAGATGGGACTTAGTATAACTTGCATCCAAAGAAAAGAATATGGGAAGGGGAAAATAGTAACTGTACTGTGGAGAAGCCTGGCTTACACTACCTTAACCAGATGGACAAAGTTAAGATTATTAGGTAGAAGCTATGTTAATGTCATGTGGCCCCTGATGTGACCTGATGAGAAGGGCACTTTGTCTGTGTGGCATTCTCCCTCTGAAAGCTGTAACTCCATTATAATCATAAGGAAAAGATCAGACAAACCCACACTGAGGGCCATTTTACAAAGTGTAAAACTGACGAGTATTCCTCTAAACTGTCAAGGTAAAGTGCAATAAGAAAAGACCAGAAGCTGTCAGAACCCAGAAGAGACTGGGGAGCCCTGAAAACTAAACGCACTGTGGTGCCCTGGCTTCCATCCTGGAATGAGAAAATAATATTAGCAGATAAATCAGGTAAAATCAGAATAAAATCTCAGAGAAACGTTGGCTTCTTCATTTGACAAATGTACCGCAGTAATGTAAGATGCTATCTTTAGAGGAAACTGGGAGAGGTGGATATGGGAACTCTCTGTACTGTCTTTGCAATTTTTCTGGAAATCTGAAATTATTCCAAACTTTAAAAAATATATCTTAAAAAAGCCCTTGAAGAGGCTCAGACCAAGAGTATTGAGTCCCATAAGCTTAGACCAGCAGAGGTTTCTGAATGGACCACTGGGTAACTCATCCTAAGCTTGTCAGTCTATGGCTGAGGGCTTGGGTAGTGAACCAGCAGTGTTAGGACAGGTCAGCTATAAACTCACTCCAATGAACTAGGCTTCCCAGTCCATCAGGCTCATGCTGGGTACCAGGAAGTTCCTCTGTTAGTATGTAGGTTCATCCTGCAACCTTTCCACTAGAAAAAGTATCATAGTCTTTTGTGCTAAAAGACGATGATAAATGGAAATACACACACACAGCTTCCTCTGGTCTGGGCTCAAATCTGGGTTCACCAGATAAACTATAGGACACCCAGTGAAATCTGAATTTTTAGGTAAATAGTGAAATGTAACATGTAATATTTGAAACATTTAATCTGGGGACATATACTAAAAATTATTTATTGTTCATCTAAAATTCCAATTTAACTGGGCCTCTAGTATTTTTATTTGTTAAACCTGGCAGTTCTACTCAGATATCTTATCAGTGCAGGCTACCTTGATTTTCTTCTTTAAAATTGTAACCCACATACCCTATTCCCCTTTATTTCCTTGATATACACCTTAACATTTTATATAGTTTATTTATTGTCTGTCTTTATATGCTGTAAAGTAAGCTTCCAGAGGGAAAATATCAGTCATTCATTGATCTCAAATACACTGCTGGCACATAGGGGGTGCTCAATAAATATTTGTTGAATAAATGAGTATCTTAAGGGAGTAGGGTTTATTGAGCTTCTATATTGTAGAAGGCATTGTAGTAGGTATTCAGGATACTCACCATAACCTCATACAGGAAATGTTCTCTGTTTTTACAGTCAAGGCTCAGAGAGATCTGGTAATGTGGAACATCTCACACAGTCAGTAAGCTGCAGTTCTGAGATACATATCAAGTTTTGCCAAAGTTAAGCCACTTTCCTTTTGCTATGCCAGGTAACAAGCTGATCTTGTCAAGAGGAAATTTTTTTATATATCTTTGGTGAGAATTTAGAGAAGAGTTCCATTTGGTGTTTTAAAGCCCATTACATTAGGGAAAATGATTCTCAGACAATTGTTCCTGGTTTGCATAAAATGGCATTTTGCAAATATACAGGACAGAATGCATGAATGCCCCCACCTTGGGGAGGGGGTCCCTGTCCTATATCAACGCCACCTCAATTCACTTGCTTTCTCTCACATCAAAGCATGCATTGGTTAAATTGCTTCAAAATGTCTCTAAGGTGCAATTTTTTTTTATAGTCACTGTCAACCCAAACCATTTAACGTTAATTTCTTACAACCTACTCCACTGTCAGCTTTCTTCATTCTTGATATTTTTTCCTAGCTAAATGTGCATTTATTTGTTGACATTTTTATTAAATTAGACCATAATAAATCTGACTGTGCTTATATCTAATATTTTCCCTTTGTGCTTGAGAATATAAAGTAAGTAGATGTGTTTATTAACTGCATGACCAACTGCCCAGAGCAAGTGGTGAAGAGAAAGTGCTGTGATGATAAACCAAAGGGAAGCAGAGCCTGAAACCCCGATGTGGGGTTGTGGTACATGCTGAGGTCCAGGGTTGCTTCTGATGCCTGCACCATGTGGATGAGCACCTCTGAGAGACAAAGAAGATCTAGTATTCTCAACCCAGTTAATCACTGAGAACTCAGAGAGGGGGATGGGATGCCAAGAAAACTTTGATAAGTGAGTAGGGAGCACAGGAAATGATCTCAATTTCCTGGTGCCTTGTCTACAACTGTAATCAAAAGATTAAGAACACAGGCTTGGGAGTCAGACAGATAGATCTTGCATTCTGGCTTGCTGGCTTGCTATCTGTCTAAAAACTCTGAGCAAATGCCTAACCCCTCTAAGTCTGAGACATCTCATTTATTAAATGGAGATAGTTATAATTACCAATCTCATAGGACAGTTATAAAGATCTAATGACATAATGTACATGTATGCTTAACACTGTGCCTAATATACAGTAAGGGCTTCAAAAATCATGTGCGAAGACCATTGTTTCCTTTCTTTGCTCCAGACCCCAGGTTCTCTACTACTTTATTGTGTCTGGTTTCTGCCGCCACTCTGTATAATATGTGCCTGTCCTAGGTTATCTGCATGGGAACCATGATTCAGAGTTGTGAGTGAGCCAAGTCAAACAGGAGTACCTTCTCTCATACTGAGGCTAAGAGATCCCCAGTGCAACCAAGAAAGCCCTGGGGATCTCCAGGAGCACAGAATATGGCAGCAATCCCCAAATTGGAAGCCAGACGACCTCTCTCAGAGACCCTAGAGATATTGTCAGAGTTGGGTTGCAACAGCTTGAGCAAACTGGTGCAGGTTTCCAAAGACTCAGTGCATTAATCTGAGAAAATGGGGACAAATTCTTACCAGTCTGTTATCTCCGATTATTGCTTCTTGTTATTCAATCTTACAGTCATGTTTGACGCTTTGCAACCCCATAGACTGTAGATCGCCAGGCTTCCCTAGCCTTCACTTTCTCCCAGAGTTTGCTCAAACTCATGTCTATTGAGTTGATGATGCTGTCAAATCATCTCAACCTCTGTTGTCCCCTTCCCCTCCTGCCTTCAGTCTTTCCCAGCATCAGGATCTTTTCAAATTAGTCAGTTCTTCACGTCAGGTGGCCAAAGTATTAGAGCTTCAGCATCAGTCCTTCCAATGAATATTCAGGACTGATTTCTTTAGGATTGACTGGTTTGATCTCCTTGCTGTCCAAGGGATTCCTTAGAGTCTTCAACACCACAGTTGGAAAGGATCAATTCTTTGGCACTCGGGCTTCTTCACAGTCCAACTCTCACATCCATACATGACTACTGGAAAAACCATAGCTTTGACTAGACGGACCTTTGTCAGCAAAGTGATGTCTTGCTTTTTAATACACTATTTAGGTGCATCATAGTTTTTCTTCCAAGGGGCAAGTGTCTTTTCATTTTTTGGCTGCAGACACCATCTGCAGTGATTTTGAAGCCCAAGGAAATAAAGCCTGTCACTGTTTCCATTTTTTCCCCATTTATTTGCCATGAAGTGATGGGACCAGATGCCATGACCTTAGTTTTTTAAATTGTTGAGTTTAAACCCAGCTTTATCACTCCTCTCTTTCACCTTCATCAAGAGGCTCTTTAGTTCTTCTTTACTTTTTGCCATAACGGTGGTATCATCTGCATATCTAAGGTTATTGATATTTCTCCCAGCAATCTTGATTCCAGATTATTGCTTAGTGAGCTGCAAAGTGTTGGGCAGATGTTCATGAATATCTTTTCCAGTAATCTAGGCTTTCTAGCAAATGAGGGAAGAGAAACTTTTCCAGAATCTAAATTTGTGAAAGAAGTCAAGAGAACAGTGATTATATTCTGTTCTTATTAGGATGATCTTGGCTATACAATTCTTGAATGAATGAATGGATAGTGTCTCTCTTGGGGAACTTGTAGATTCATATCAAATTATTTGGGACATCTTCAAATCTGATCCAGGATGGTAAGAAAGTTTTCTGTGAGTGCTTCTAGGAGTATGGTTTCCCTATAATTTCCTACTAACTAAGCAATATAATGCACAATCAAAAGTTACATAAAATTAATACAGCTAAAGAAGCATGTTATTTTCCCATCAAATGGGCCATATTAATCTACTGAGTTCTGACAATGAGGGTATGATTGATGTAATAAAAGATTTGCTTCCTTAGATGTAACTAAGGTTTGAGTCATTGCCCAGCAAACTACCTGTTTAAAAACACATGTGCCAGCATTAAGTTGTGAAATCTATATCTATGGCTGATTCATGTTGAGGTTTGACAGAAAACAACAAAATTCTGTAAAGTAATTATCTTTCAATAAAAAAAATTAAAAATGTTAACATGATGGATTATAGTGATAAAAAATAAATTGCATATAAGTTTTCTATAAAACAAGTATGAGTGGAAAGGAAACTGTAGAATAAAAAGCTTTGAGAAACAGTGTAATACATCAAAAGGAACACCGGAGTGCAGCTATCTGCTTCTCTGTTCCTGGAATAATAGTAACCATAATTACCATTTACTGAGCATCTACTATTTGTCCAGCTCTTACACATAATATGTTATTTATAATACTTCATTTAATTGACCCCTCTTATGCAGTGGCTGTCAAAATACAGCTTGCATCAGAATATTCCAGGACTTGTTAAAACATGAAGTGCTGGACCCTAACCTAGAGTCTGATTCAGTCAGTGGGAGGGGAGAAAGGCTGCAGAGAACTGGCATTTCTGAAAAATGATGCTGATACTTCTAATTAAGGCACTACATGTTGAGGGCCCAGATCAGCAAGACAGGCATTGGTTTGCCCGCTTTAGAGACACAGATGGAGAAGGAACTGGCAACCCACTCCAGTATTCTTGCCTAGAGAATCCCAGGGACAGAGGAGCCTGGTGGGCTGCCGTCTATGGGGTCGCACAGAGTCGGACACGACTGAAGCAACTTAGCAGCAGCAGAGACACAGAAATGGACACTAGGAAGGTTACAGGATGGACCTGTTGTTTCACACCTTCAGAACCAAAACCAAGCCACAATGGTGCATACTTGAGTCCAAGACCTATGTCCACACAGACACAAGAGAAGAGAAAGGACTGGGAAAGGGAAGAAACCTACTTTGAAATGACTGTTTTCTTATCCAGGAGAGGAAGAGAAAAGATTGTTTATTCAGAGTCAAAAGCTTTGCTCCGTGACACCTCAAGCAAGCACTGAGCCTTGGATTCCCCATTCATAAAAGGGACATTACCTCCTTTCACGATTGTTGTAATGACCAAATCTAAGTGAGATGCAAAAGCGTTTTGGAAAATCCAAAGTGCTACAGAAATGTAAGGTATTGTTAGAAACAAAAAAGTCTACAAGCAATAAATGCTGGAGAGGGTGTGAAGAAAAGGGAACCCTCTTACACTGTTGGTGGGAATGCAAACTAGTACAGCCACTATGGAGAACAGTGTAGAGATTCCTTAAAAAACTGGAAATAGAACTGCCTTATGACCCAGCAACCCCACTGCTGGGCATACACACCGAGGAAACCAGAATTGAAACAGACACATGTACCCCAATGTTCATCACAACACTGTTTATAATAGCCAGGACATGGAAGCAACCTAGATGTCCATCAGCAGATGAATGGATAAGAAAGCTGTGGTACATATACACAATGGAGTATTACTCAGCCATTAAAAAGAATACATTTGAATCAGTTCTAATGAGGTGGATGAAACTGGAATGTGTTATACAGAGTGAAGTAAGCCAGAAAGAAAAACACCAATACAGTATACTAACGCATATATATGGAATTTAGAAAGATGGTAACGATAACCCTGTATACAAGATAGCAAAAGAGACACAGATGTATAGAACAATCTTTTGGACTCTGAGGGAGAGGGTGGGATGATTTGGGGGAATGGCATTGAAACATGTGTAATATCATATATGAAACGAGTCACCAGTCCAGGTTCAATGCATGATACTGGATGCTTGGGGCTGGTGCACTGGGATGACCCAGAGGGATGGTATGGGGAGGGAGGAGGGAGGGGGGTTCAGGATGGGGAACATGTGTATACCTGTGATGGATACATGTTGATGTATGGCAAAATCAATACAATATTGTAAAGTAATTAACCTCCAATTAAAATAAATAAATTTATATTAAAAAAAGAAACAAGTAAAAGAAATTAAAAGACTAAGATCTTCATTAAGAGGATTTCCAACTCTTCATACTTTTACAGAGGCAGCACTAGCTACACAGTAGCTGAGGCCCATTTCTACCAATTAATGGATATGGGACTGTGGACCTATCCTCATGGACAGGTGTTCCTTCTATGGAAAATGTAGGCAACCCTGTGTACTTCACAAGATTTTGGAAAACTCCACTGACTTAAGACAGGCAAACATTTTGTAAACTGTAGAGCACTCTACAGAATAAGAAAATATCTTCAGCAATAGCATAAATACTGTTTTTTAAATAATCAAATAGGAAACAACTTGATTTTTTTCTTTCCTTTCTTTCCCTTTCTTTTCACTTTTTCCTTTTATTTCATCCACTCCCATGTTTCCTTTGGCTTCCCTCTGCTAGCAACCCATCACAATTTGTGGATCAAAAACAAACTATCCGATGAACAGATTAAGCTAATGTCCCTTGCATGACAATGGGGGTCACTTTGTGCTAGTTTATCACTTGAAATAAAAATCATATTCCTTATCATGGCTTACTCACCTACATAGAAAGCCCTGGCTCCTTCCTGGTCTCACCTCCAACCTCCCTCTCCTTGTTCTAGGCAATCTACTTATCTTAGTTTGGTCCAGCTGCTACAATAAAAATACCATAAACTATTTGAACTGAGGTGTTGGAGAAGACTCTTGAGAGTCCCTTGGACTGCAAGGAGATCCAACCAGTCCATTCTGAAGGAGATCAGCCCTGGGTGTTCTTTGGAAGGAATGATGCTAAAGCTGAAACTCCAGTACTTTGGCCACCTCATGCGAAGAGTTGACTCATTGGAAAAGACTCTGATGCTGGGAGGGATTGGGGGCAGGAGGAGAAGAGGACGACAGAGGATGAGATGGCTGGATGGTATCACTGACTCAATGGACGTGAGTCTGAGTGAACTTGGGAGTTGGTGATGGACAGGGAGGCCTGGCGTGCTGTGATTCATGGGGTCGCAAAGAGTCGGACACGACTGAGCGACTGAACTGAACTGAACTGATGTGGCTTATATAAACGGTCATCTCATTATTCTGGAATCTGAGAAATCCAAGATCATGAGCTGTCAGATTTGGTGTCTGGAGAGGACCTGCTTCCTAATTAATAGTCATTTGTCCACTGTGCTCTCACATAGAAAAATGAGTCAAAATGCTCCCTGGGGTCTCTTTTATAAGGGTACTAAATTCTATTCATGAGAGTGTAACTCTCACGACCTCATCACCTCCAAAGTCTCCATCCCCTAATACAAACACTTTGGGAATTAGGATTCAACATATGAATTACTTTGTAAACAAAGGTCCATCTAGTCAAAGATATGTTTTTTCCAGTAGTCACATATGGATGTGAGAGTTGGACTATAAAGAAAGCTGAGCACCAAAGAATTGATGCTTCTGAACTGTGGTGTTGGAGAAGACTCTTGAGAGTCCCTTGGACTGCAAGGAGATCCAACCAGTCTATCCTAAAGGAACTCAACCCTGAATATTCATCGGAAGGACTGATGCTGAAGCTGAAACTCCAATACTTTGGCCACCTGATGCAAATAACTGACTCATTTGAAAAGACCCTGATCCTGGGAAAAATTGAAGGCAGGTGGAGAAGGGGATGACAGAGGATGAGATGATTGGATGGCATCACCGACTCAATGGACATGAGTTTGAGTCAACTCCGGGAGTTGGCAATGGACAGGGAAGCCTGGCATGCTGCAGTCCATGGGGTCACAGAGAGTCAGACATGACTGAGTGAACTGAACTGAAATGAATTTGGGTGGGACATAAACATTCAGTCTATTGGAATTCCCTTCCTTGTATTTGTTCTTCCAACATAGAACATATATTCCTGCCTCAGGGCCTTTATGTAGGACGATATTTTCCTGAGCCTGTTGCAACCTCCCCAGACTGTCACTAGCCTGCTTCCCATCATGCTGTTTTAGCTCAGGTCTCACCTCCTCAGAGGGACTCTCCCAGAGTACTTTCGGTCCACAGGAGAGCAGAAGTCCAATTTCTATACCAGGTCACTCAGCATCTTCTTGACACTTTGTGCAATCCAAATTAGCGGTTCACAGCCAGGGACACACAGCCACTTGTGAAGGTATATAGAAATATGTGGGACAGTTTTGACTAACAGGATGATGAGAGATATGCCTGGCATTTAGTGGATATGTTGCAGAAACTGGCCATCAAGAAACCAAGTGACGCTCAGAGAGTTGGAGAACTCTGATTTATTATACCAGCAGGCCCAGTGGAGTTGGCACTCCAAGCTCTGAGCCCCAAGCAGTGGGGTTACAAGTTTTTTATAGGCAGTGCATGACATCAGACTGTAGTGGGCAATACTGACTGTTAATAGGCGGGTTGAAACCAGGGGCTCTGCGTGCACAGGAACAACAGTTAGGAGATGGTGGGGGAATGCCTGACCTTTACAGGGACAAGCATGGTTAAGCAAGATTTCAGGGGCTGGGTAATTGCAAGAGCAGGGGCAAGGGTGAGTGAGATAAGCTTCAGTTTCTAGCATTGTTGTAAGTTTCCACTTCCCCGAAACTATGTGATCTATACGATCATGCAAGTGGCAAGCTGAGTTACAGAAGCAGAAAGCATATATTAGACTCCATTTTTAATTTCATACTTCCCTCCACAGATGTGCCTGTTGAGAAATACTGATTTGCTTGTTATCTATCACCCCCATCTGAAATGCAAGCTCCCATATCAGTTTCCTATTGCTGCTGTAATAGATTACCACAATTTAGTTGTTTAAAATAACATAGTTGTTTTTTTTTTTTTTTAAACAAGTCTAGAAGTCAGAACGGAGAATGCAATGGCAAACCACTCCAGTACTCTTGCCTGGAACATCCCATGGGCGGAGGAGCCTGGTAGGCTACAGTCCATGGGGTCACTAGGAGTTGGACACGACTGATCGACTTCACTTTCACTTTTCACTTTCAAGCATTGGAGAAGGAAATGGCAACCCACTCCAGTGGTCTTGCCTGGAGAATCCCAGGGATGGGGGAGCCTGGTGGGCTGCCATCTCTGGGGTCCCAAAGAGTCGGACACAACTGAAGCAACTTAGCAGCAGCAGCAGAAGTCAGAAGTCTAAAACCAAGGCTGCATTCCTTCTGGAAACTTCAGAGAAGGCTCCATTTCCTTGTTTTTCCAACTTCTGGAAATCACCTACATTCCTTGATTCACGGGCCCTTCCTTGCATCATCGCATTCTTTGATTTTCATTGTCGTATCTCCTACTAATTATTCTAATCTCTTTTAAGGACCATTGTGATTGAAGGAGGAAACAGACAGAACAGGCTCCATCTTAAAAGCAGGACTCCATCTTGGGCTGGATTGTGGACTTTGAGCTATATGCCCAGTATCTATGGAAACAACATACCAACTGGAAAACCAGATCCCACCCCCCTCCCCCCGCCCCAATAGAAGAGCCCCAGGACTCATACCTAGATTCTCCATCGCCTAAAAGAATACCTTAATTATCTGTGTAACCAAATAGAATCATAAATTCTATTATGCTTATTGGGGTATGACCACAGGCCTATTGATAATTGTCCACTGTTAATTACCTAGGCTCAAGGCACGGGTTTAATGCATATGAATCACAGGTTAACTTTGATTTCATCTTTCTTTTCCTTTGTTCAGAGTAGTTTCAGAGAACTTGGGGAGGTGGGTTTGAGCACGTACACTTAGGGTATATAAAGTTTTCACAAAAACTGGTCAGGGTCCTTGGCTAAAAGGAGTCTCTGCTTTGGGCCCGCTGGTGTAATAAACCGCAATCCATTATCTGCATTGTCCTTCTGAGTGAGTTTTTTTCCCGGAACGTGTGGCTACAACACGATTATATTGAGTCCACTAGGTAATGCAGGAAAATCTGTTTAGCACAAGATCTTTAACTTAATCAAACCTGCAAAGTCCCCTTTGCTGTATAAGGTAATGTTCATGAATTTCAGGGATTTGGACACATCTCTGGGGGCCCATTATTCATCCTACCACAGCTCCAAATGAGCAGGAACCTTGTTTGTCTTGTTTAATGGTATAGGTCCAGAATCTGACACAGACCCTGGCAAATGGCAGGTACTTACCTAAAAATTGTCTAACACTGGGTGAAGGAATATTAAATCCATTGTTCACTGCAGTCTGGTAACCATGTCTGTGAAAGGACTCTCATGTGAATACTGACATATAAAATAAAGCTGCAGTTTAGAACAATGTCATTGGCCCTCATGGAATATGGATTTATTCATGTTGAAAACTCCTTTGCAAGCCAAGTTCTTATTCCAAATCAGCACTGTGACTTTGTCAGCATCTGCCCCAACCCTGAACTTTCAGAGTAAATCTTCCCATGAGATACCCTCAGCCATAAATCTTTCTCCTGGCTGTTTTCACAAGGAATAGGATTTAAATGAGGATAGGGAGCTAATCCTAAATGCTCACATTTACAGCTATATAAGGTCTTATTCTGAAATAATATACCTAATCTTAGTTCTTAAGGCAGTTGATGTTATATAGGTTTCCCCTTGGAGGCTGGGTCTGGAGGAATGTAACAAAATAATGCAGACTATTCAGAAAGGCCAGCATGAAACCCAGACTGCAAATCAAAATATTTGCAAGTTTTGTCCTTTGGAAAATTTTTCTTGGCTCAAACCAAGAACAGTGTGACATGCCATAAATTTCTTCAGGCCAGGCTGACACACACAATTTACAAACACACCCTTTCAATTTGCAGAGCCCTGTTGCTTGCCGCTATATCCTTCATGCTCAAGGGGGTTGAGGTCTCCATTGTATGGAGACCAAAGTCTCAGAGAGGAAGAGCAGCGAGACAATGGAAGCAATGCCAGGGTCAGAAATCATATCTTCTGGCTTTCTGGCCAGAGCTCTTCTTTTTCACTTCACTGCTAGACCATCTGTGCTCCTTCCAGAATAGGCTTCTCTGAGCCCAAGGGAAAGTCAGAGAAAGACTGTTTGCTGGTAGGAAGTTTGCTAAACTCAACTATAGAACTCAATTATGGGGAAAACTACTGTCTCAGGATTCCAAGATCCAACATAGAAAGAGATACTAGAACCCATCCATATATACATATAATTTGAATCCAAATCAGCCAGGGTTGCCTTGGCAGCTAGTGAAATGAAGGTGGAGGTAGGAGGAGGAGCATGATGTGGGAAGAGAGATGCAAAAACTTGGAGTGAATCACTGTCTTTATCAACTACCACATGTATCAAAGGGAAAGTCTCGTGTACAGAGCAGATTACATTTGCTGCTAACTTCAGGCAGGGCTTCTGACAAGCCGAGGAAAGGATTACTCTTTTTTATGGAAATTCAATCTAGTTTGATGCTGGAAGGTATGGATTCATCTAAAATAGCAAGTGACAGGCACAGCAACGCATCAGACACTGCTCAGGTAAACAGTGCAGTCTAGAGCCCACCCATTTCTGCAGGAGCCCTTGATGGTCATGCTCTTGCTGTTGCCATGGAAGTGCTGGGGAACCATTAATAATTTTACAGATACTTCAGGGTAGGGGCCAGGAAACTGCCTCTTCAAACTGTGTGTTGTAGACTCTTTATGGTTAATTCAGACCAGCATACACAGCAATAGATCTGCAGGCTCTGTGCACAGAGCCTGGGGGATGGAAGGGTTTTCTCATACCGATGGCCTTGGGAATGCAGTTATCCATTCTTCTGCAAGTCTGGGGAGCCCAGAGGGGAAAGCATGCACAGAAGTCAGGGTACCCCACTTGGTGTCTTTACTGTGACATCCCTGTGACTTTTAATCCTGGAAAAGACACTCCCCTCTCCAAAATGCAGGTCCTCATGCCTGTCCAATGACAGATGACAGATGTGGTGGGCTGTGATAGCTA
Source organism: Oryx dammah (assembly GCF_014754425.2). Taxonomy (NCBI): domain Eukaryota; kingdom Metazoa; phylum Chordata; class Mammalia; order Artiodactyla; family Bovidae; genus Oryx; species Oryx dammah. Next base: position 43,282,040 of record NW_024070189.1, read on the forward strand.
TTGCTATTTTGTCCTTCCCAGAATATCCTCTGACCCTTTTTTGTTTTGATAACATTCTCCCCTTTGGTGGGGACTGAATGGGAGGAATACTGCATCCCTTTTCCATGGGCCCCAGTGGTCATCTATACACACACAGCAGGTCCACTGTATCCATGGATTTGGCATCTGGAGATTCAACCAACCCAAAGGCAGACCCAAAATATTTAGGGCGAAAAAATGTCAGGTTTCAAAAAGCAGAGCTTGAATTCCCACACAGGCAGTTATTTACAGATCATTTACACACACACAATTATTTACATAGTATTAGGTATTATAAGTAAAATCAAGATGATTTAAAATACAAAGGAGGATGTACCTTAGGTTATATGCAGATTCCTTGCCATTTCATACAAGGAACTTGAGCATCCCCAAATGTTGATATCCTTGGGGGTCCTGGGACCAATCCCGTACAGATATGGAGAGACAACTATGCACCTTTGGCCTCAAGAATACACAGGAGGAAAAGGATGGGTCAATCATCGTCCCCCAAGCCCCAACCAGTAAGGAATTCAAGAAACCTGACCCAGGTGGAGCCAGTGAAACTGCCTGGTTTCTAAATCTAGCTCTGCCACTTGCTAGCTGTGTGAATTTGGACAGCTTACATAACTTCTCTAAATCTCAGTTTTTAAGTAGAGTTATTAATAGTGGCTTCCTCAGAATTTAATGCAAGAATGAGCATAAAGCAAATACCCAACACATGCTAACTATGCTACTTTCTATTATTATTTCCTGGTGTTTTTCATACAAATGTTGAGAAAGAATTCTTCTGTCTCTGGAGTTACAAAATTGATGATGGGAAGTTGACGGTGCCAGGTTACTTTGCCTGGCAGTACAGAAAAAACTGTCTGCAATACAAGAGAACAAAGATAGGCAAAAGCAAAGCTGAATGATGATCATAGAGACAGAGTCAACTTTGTTTGAATACCTTGATCCATCCAGACCTGAAAATGCTAGTTACATTGACTGATGGCTGTTCCTTTTGTCCTAAAGTCAGTTTGAATAGGGTTTCTTTCACTCTCGAGTTAATACAAGAGGATTTGATGAAATAATTTCTAAGAGTTTTCTCATTTCTGAAACCATTTGGTGGCATCATTTCATTTAACTTATTCACCATACCTTTGAAGTGAAGTGAAGTCAGTCAGTCGTGTCCGACTCCTTGCGACCCCATGGACCGTAGCTTACCAGGCTTCTCCATCCATGGGATTTTCCAGGCAAGGGTACTGGAGTGGGGTGCCATTAGGGTTATATAAAGGGGACTTTTCCTGGCAAAGAAGATAGTATGGAGATGTCTTCATTGCCAAAAACAAATTGCCCACAGATATCTAGAGGAGGGAAAGTTTAGAGGACTGATTTGAATTGGTGAGATTATTTTTTTAAAAAGGGGCCTAATATGAGGAAATACATTTGAGACCTGACCTGACATTTTAATAGGACTTAATATAGTGAATAACAGGAAGAATTCACCTTCGTTTATACTTACTGATGCTTGGGGAATATACAGAAGACGTAGTTTTATACCACTACCATAGCACATATCAAAGACAGAACTGTTGAACATGTTGATTTCTGTCACTGGAGAGTATATGGCCATAGGATGGCCTTATATATTGCTAAGGAGCAATTAATTTATTATAATGAATGAATGGTGTGACTCTGGGTAGCCATTACAGTATAAAGTTAACATTTACTTGGTGACAACTCAGCACACTCCCCATCCTAGGACATACAGCAGAAAGTCTTGTGCAACAGGAAACCAAGCATGTTCAGACTGGCTCTAACCACATAACAACAAAAACTTGGAAGTAGTTATCAAATGCCAATTGCAAGAAGAATGGGTAAGTTCATTGTGGTATGTTCACTCAGCAGCATATTATATGCCTGTCGAAAAGAGTGCAGGATGGCTACTTACAACCAGACAGGTGACTCTGAACAATATAATATTAAGTGAAAAAAAATAAGAAAAGAGAAAAAGAAATGCAAAAAAAAGAGAGAAAAACTACAAAAGATTATATTCAGCTACCATGTTAATCAACAAAATTAACTGTAATTAGATAATATATATGTTAATATTTTAATATAGAGATGTGATAGAAGTAATGAGGGAAGAAAGAGAGGAAGTAAAGAAGGAGAGAAAGATGAAAGATCAGCTCAAGATTCTGATGGAATTTCCTTTGGGGAGAAGGAAGCAGGAGATCAGAATAATGCAGAATCTCACAGGTAGGTGTTAAGTTATTGTCAACATTTTAATTTTCAAACTGGTATCAATGTAAAGAGTGTTTCCTAAGTAAAAAATTATGATTAATATAATTCTGTGCACCCAAGTTTTAGGGAGAAATTTCTGGGGAAGGGCAGTAGAGCTATAGGAAAGGGCATTTTAGAAGGCCTTTTATTGCCCAGTGACTTTCCTCTCTCCCAACTGCTTTTGGCTAGAAGCTGGAAGTGGGGTGTGTGCATGTGTGTGTACATGCATTTTTTGGTGAAGAGTAGAGGAAAGGATGACACCACCCTTATGGCAGAAAGCAAAGAGGAACTAAAGGGCCTCTTGATGAAAGTGAAAGAGGAGAGTGAAAAAGCTGGTTTAAAACTCAACGTTCAAAAAGCGAAGATCATGGCTTATGGTCCCATCACTTGATGGACAAATACGTATAGAAACATTGACAGACTTTATTTTCTTGGGCTCCAAAAATCACTGCAGATGGTGACTGCAGCTATGAAATTAAAAGACACTTGTTCCTTGGAAGAAAAGCTATGACAAACCTGGATAGCATATTAAAAAGCAGAGACATTAGTTTAACAACAAATATCCATTTAGTCAAATTTATGGTTTTTTTCAGTAGTCATGTATGGATGTAAGACTTGGACCATAAAGAAAGCTGAGCACCAAAGAATTAATCCTTGTGAACTATGGCATTAGAGAAGACTCTTGAGTGTCCCTTGGACAGCAAGGAGATCCAACCAGTCAATTCTAAAGGAAATAAGTCCTGAATATTCATTGGAAGGACTGATGCTGAAGCTGAAACTCCAATACTTTGGCCACCTGATGTGAAGAACTGACTCATTGGAAAAGACCCTGATGCTGGGAAAGACTGAAGGCAGGAGGAGAAGGGAACAAAAGAGAATGAGATGGTTGGATGGCATCACTGACTCAATGGACGTGAGTTTGAGCAAATTCAGGAGTAGGTGATGGACAGGGAAGCCTGGCGTGTTGCAGTCCATGGGTCGCAAAGAGTTGGACATGACTGAGCTGAGAGACTGAACTGAGAGGGAAGTTGGGGTAGCAGTGTAAGGTCAGGGAAGGCATAAAGAATGTATCATTTAGGGCATTTTAGGCCAAAAGAATTATGCTTTTATTCTAAATACTGATACCAACAAGGACCCTGTGAGCACAGAAGCCTTCTTGTGTCTCCCAATTCTTTGGTTATAGGAGATGGGCTTCATTTTAGCCTGCATGACTTTCCCTGCTTCAAACAGTTGCTAATTAGGAAAGATGGGATGCAGAGACAAGGGAGGAGCAGTCAAAAGAAACAAAAGTGCAGCCATGGGGCAGGGTCCTGTATCCCTCTCATATATACATAAAATATTTGTGAGTTATGGTGCAGATACTGAAACCACCAGGTGGGAGAAATTAATGGTATGTTCCCCATATGCAAGTAGACCCCAGACTGGTTGGAGCCAGAAGATTGATGATGCTGACTCCCACTTACTCCCACAGATCAACCAGAAGAATTTCCCTGAGCTGATCATGTTCTCTTTGAACCATTATTACAAAACTTCTCACTTCCCTTTCCAGGTTGGGATACACAGATTGAGGGCATTAGCCCACTGCGGACATTAGTCTACTTCACCCAAAACTCTCTCTCTGAGATTTAATTCAGTGTCAGGGTAGAGAGGTTGGATTTGGCTTCAATATCATGGGAGCCATGAAGAGCTCTTCAGCTGAGACATGATCATATTTAGTTTGTAAAGATTTTGCACCTTGGCTGCAAAATGGAGAAAGATTGGGGTTCAGGGAAGTGGTAGGAATGGAAACAGAGAAGGTGTGAAGCTCCTGCACTCTACCTGCCAAGGGAGATCTTGGGACCAGGAGGCAGCAGCTGATCACGGAGAGGCAAATCTAAGACAGTGGAGATAGACACTATGTCTTTCTAAGTTTTCCATTTTCCTTTCCTAAGAGACAACACAGGGTTTCCCTGGTGACTCAGTTGATAAAGAATTCACCTGCAGTACAGGAGACCTGGGTTGGAAAGATCCCCTGGAGAAGGAAATGGCAACTACCCCCACCCCCACCTGCCACCCCAGTATTCTTGCCTGGAAAATCCCATGGAGAGAAGAGCCTGGTGGGCTACAGTTCATAGGATTGCAAGAGTCAGATAGATGTGACTTAGCAACTAAACCACCAAGAGACAAAACAAGCAAAAACAAAAAATATCAAAAGCATTCATCCATAATTCATGAAAGTGAAAGTCGCCCAGTCATGTCTGACTCTTTGTGACCCCATGAACTATATGATCCATGGAATTCTCCAGGCCAGAATACTGGAGTGGGTAGCCTTCCCTTTCTCCAGAAGATCTTCCCAGCCCATGGATCAAACCCAGGTCTCCTGCATTGCAGGCAGATTCTTTATCAGCTGAGCCACAATTGAAGTCCAAGAATACCGGAGTGGGTAGCATATCCATACTCCAGAGGATCTTCCCAACATAGGAATTGAACTGGGGTCTCCTGCATTGCAGGCAGATTCTTTACCAACTGAGCTATGAGGAAAGCTCATAATTCTTCATTCATCACATCAAATGATGAATTTATATACTCACCATTGAACATTAGAAAAGATATATTGATTAGGAGCAAATTCATTTCACCAGAGGCTCTCACAAAAGACGTGATCTTTGAGAAACGTGAGCAAGTGGTACTCCCTTTTTTGCCCAACATGCTACAGCTGTAATTGGGAAATCAGCAATGCATGTACTCATTAGAAAGAAAAATGAATGGCTTCCTCACAATACATCCCTCCAGTTTATGACTTGGAAAGCTAGACCATAGGAATTGCCAAAAAATTTATCTAAAAGTGACCAGAAACTTTGATGGCCCTCTTCCAAGTAAGAAAGCAAGCCTCATCATTCCTGCTTTTAGCCAAAATGCATGGAACACCCAACCATTTTAATTTTCTATTCAGGATTTTGTGACAATTAAATCAGACCTTGATGAATTTGGAGGGAAAAACACCCAGCACAGTGATTATGAGTACTAATTAGGAAGCAAAACAGTGGCTCTGATGAATCTGTGCTTGGTTTGTCCCTTAATTAATTGACTGGCTGCTATTATACTTGGTGGTTGATTGGTTGAAATAGTCCATTAAAATTGGATACAGTTGGGGTCTTTTCTTCAGAAGAGTTTTCCAAGATGAGGAGTGAATGAGAAATGGTGGCATGAAAGCCATACCTGTGTTTATTTATTTATTTTGTTGACAGAAGAGGGAATTCTTTTAGCAAGTTTCTGAGCATATGTCTTCATCCAAGTACAAGATAACCTCTGTGACTCTGGGGACGTTTGCTTTAGAGACAGTGAACAACTTGCTAAATGTAAGGGGGTCCACGGTAGTTCTTGTGGCTTAAACATATACTCCACTCACACATGCATACATGAGTGTGAAAGTGCCATGAGAACTGTCATAAGCTAGACTGGCACACTCTCCCTGCCTCCTGGGTACAGGGAAATAGCTCTATTGTCCATCTAATACACGAACAGGATTGGCAGATTGATAGCCTCCTCGATTCCGTGGGTGGTGGTGCATGGCCATGGAGTGATTTATCAGGTTAATTCTGATAACAAATGAGACTCTGGCATGCTAACTAGTCATGCAACTCCCGAGCTGTCAGCGTCCCCCAGCTTCTTAGAGGGACAAGTGGCATTCAGCCACCCAAGATTGAGCAACAACAGTTCTGTGATGCCCTTAGATGTCCGGGGCTGCACGTGTGTTCAGCATGTGCCTACCCTGTGCCAGCAGGCGTGGGTAACTAGTTGAACCCTCTTTGTGATGGGGATGGGGATCTAATACATTACCAGGAAAGTGTGTCACCAAAAAAAAAAAAAAAAAGAATGCGGGAATGCATTTTCCCACTCAAATCCCTCTAATATTTTGTGGTAATCTTAACTCCTTTCCTCCTACAGAATCTTGTGACATTGATTGAGACAGCAGACGGCAGAAGCCAAGCTCAGGCTTTTCCCCTGCTGCTCAAGGACCACCCTGTCCTTCCTTGGCACTGGAGGAGCAATTGTAAAAGATACTTAAACTGATCAAAGAGCCATCTTCTGGGGACTACCTGAAGAAACTGTAAATCTGACTCTCACCAAAAGACCAGTGGAGTCACCCACGTACAAGATCCTCAGTCATTGTTTCAGCTCATTATCAGAGCTCCAGCCTCTGAATTTTCCTTGGACACCTGCATCCCCATGCCCAGATGTGAGACCTCTTCTCCACTCTGCAACCAGTGGTAAGATAAAAAGAGAGACTGACTACCCAGAGCCAAGCTGCTGCAACATCCTGCTGCTGCAAAGGGAATTCCTACTATCCTCATGACAACTGTAGTTAAGAGCAATAAATATATTTGTATTTAAATGACAATGGAATTATGATTGCTTTTTTTAACAAACCCATACTTATTTGGGATAGAGGGTGTGGTGGGTAGGAAACTAGACACTTACAGACCAAATATTTCATTTCTTAGGCTCTAAAAATGGGATGTTATGCAAAATCTATAATTGCTTTGATTTCAAAATAGGAAAGAATTCTGGGGGCATATTCAGAGACAAAGTGCAGGAACCTGCAGATAACCTGCCTAACAAACCTAGAAGTGTCCTGCTTTTGCATCAGAGATCCGGTCACTTATTGACTGGAAATGGGCTGGCAAGATCGAAAGATGGCCATGCCTGCTAAAGGACATAGTTATGCTATGAGAATATTTGTCCTAAGGTAGTGTGTGGAGTCCTACATAGGAATAAAGACAAGAAGATACGTTTTTTGGAATGGCCTGCTGTTGTTTTTGTCTCACCTTGCAGAGCAATGGAGCGTGAATTTCCTGCACAATGTCATGCCTGCTCTGCTCCTCCAGGCTCCTAGTTTTAATCAGCACAGTGTACAATGTCACTGTGACCCTGGCAAGTGGGGAGAAAGAGTGGTGAGGTTTTCTATAAACTGGTTTGCTTCAAAACTATTGCTAGGTAGACTCACAGACATAGAGGACAGACTTATGTTTGCTAAGGGTGAAGGGTATGGGACAGGGAAAGATTGGGAGTTTAGGACTAGCAGATGCAAACTAGTATCTATAGAATGGATAAACAACAGAGTCCTACTGTATTGCACAGGGAACTATATTCGATGGTAGTTTAGTCACTAAGTCGTGTCCAACTCTTATGACCCCATGGACTATTGCCTGCCAGGCTCCTGTGTCCATGGGATTTTCCAGGCAAGAATACCAGAGTGGGATGCCATTCCCTTCTCCAGAGGATCTTCCTGACCCAGGGATCGAATCTGAGTCTCCTGCATTGCAAGCAGATTCTTTACCAACTTAGCTACAAGTTCAGTTCAGTTCAGTCGCTCAGTTGTGTCTGACTCTTTGAGATCCCATGGAATGCAGCACGCCAGCCTTCCCTGTCCACTGCCAATTCCCATAGTTTACTCAAACTCATGTCCATTGAGTCAGTGATGCCATCCAACCATCTCATCCTCTTTCGTCCCCTTCTCCTCCTGCCTTCAATCTTTCCCAGGCCCAGGGTCTTTTCCAATAAGTCAGTTTTTTGCATCAGGTGACCAAAGTATTGGAGTTTCAGCTTCAGCATCAGTCCTTCCAATGCATATTCAAGACTGATTTCTTTTAGGATGGACTGGTTGGATCTCTACAAGGGAAGCCATAAAACATAATGAAAAACAATATGTCCTTCTGGTTAGTGAATAGCTTGAGAGTCTTTGATTCCCCTGCTAAGAGCAGAAAGAGAAAACTAATTGTCTAAGTAGCATGCACAGGTCTTTGCAAGAACTAGAGAATATTTCCCTTCATTCAACAGCATGAGGTTACCATTTCAGTTTTCTCTTTTCTGCCCCTCCCTCACCCCCTTTTTGTTCTTAAAAAACAGAGTCGAAGTGAAGTGGGAGAAAAAATAAGTATTATATTGAAATGCTAATCTCATTTCATTAAATGAATTGTGGAGGCTGAGATAGTGATCTGCATCCTCAAAGAATAATTTCTTTAAATACCTTGAGCTCAATATTCCCTTCTAGACAACTTTTCATCTTTCTTTAAAAAAAAAAAAAGCATTAAATTATGTTAAAGTGTCCCAATCAAGCCTGGCTTTTAGAGCATCCAAGTTTCAGAGGATGTGCTCAGTCATGAGGGTGAAGTACCAAGGCACCCCCGAAATCTCTTCTTCAAAACAGGTCTTCCCTGCCTTCTCCGCTGGCTTACATTGCCTGAAGCAGCCCCCCAAATCTGAGCAGGGCCTATTTCAGGAAACAGCAAATAAACACAGTGTTTCACATCAAATCCACTACAAAGCTGGTCAGATCACCTGCAAGCTTCTCTCAGAGGCTTTGGCCCCAAAGCTTCCATATTTATTGGGAGCAAACCTGTATCTGAAAGAGCGTTCATTATAATTCTCTAGGGAAGACAGCTACTGATCCCAGTCACATCCTTTGTAATAAGCTTGGGGTTGAGTTCCTGAAGGTATTCAAGGCCAGGTCTATTCTTGTTGTCACTATGGGTTTGTATTTGAACTTGGGGAAGTCAGATTCAAAGTTATTTTTAATTACATTTTTTTAAAAGACCCTGTAACCTAGAATGAAAGTGTGGAGAGCATGCAAGAGAATACTGACTCCCAGAAGAGAGGGAAACCCAGGAGGGAATTAAACAAAGCATGTGTTTTCATAAGAACTGGAAGAGACTGGAACAGATGGGAGGGAAGCTGTAGTATTTCTGAAGGCAGAGAATTTTATCCTAGAATAGCAAAGTGTCTAGAATATGTTGTTAGAGAGGAGGAATAGGGAGAGGTAGGAAGAGCTACTAAGGCAACAATAATAACCATATTCAGGAAGGTTCTAGTTCTTTGGTATCAAAGGAGAGAATACAAAGGCAAGCCATTCTTTCTGGGTATATATCATGGTTCTGAGTTTCTAGCAATAGAAACCAACTCCAGTTGATTTAAGCAGAAAATGATTCATTGGAAAGATATTGGGTAATTCCTGAATCACGAAGGGCTAGACAAGAGACTCAACTGCTACTTGGTCAAAAATAGCACCCAAACTCACACAGCAGGTCTATGAATTCCCCACTTTCTGCCACAGCCCAGCCCTAGAACCTCTAAGTTTGCACCACTCACACCGCAACACCCCAAGCACTGGAGAATTAGAACATTGCTAACAATTGTTCTCCTTGAGAACAGAACCTTGCTACAACCACCCACGCTGCTAGAAAGAAGTCTCAGAGATCTCTTCACAGACCACTAGCTCCTATTTAAAATCTGAGTGAGTATGTGTTAGAGTTTAGCTCTCATTCTTAAGCTCTGGCTATAGCCATAGCTGGAAAATTGACTTTCTGGCATCTTCACCCTCTCTAGTGAGACATGAGGCCCATGTTTGGCAAATTCATCCAACAAAGGAAAATATTTCCGATAGAAGAGCAAAAAAAACAAAAACAAAAAAAAACCCAAAAAAGAAATCCAAAGCTACTATATGATGAAAACTTTTTGAGTTACTAAAAAAATTAAGAGCACTAGGATAACACAGTCCTGAGAAAAGTCAGGTGCTATATCAATAATTAGGCATAGAAGTGATGAGCACTGGTTCTGGAGACAGAGACCTAGGTTTGATTTTGGCTCCAGTCCTTCCTACTTATGTGATTTTGAACAAGACCCTTTAATCTAGACCCTTTAATTCTTTAATTAAAGAATTAATCTCTTTAATTCTCAGTTTCTTTATCTGGAAAATGGGGTTAATAATAATTTGCCAATGCTGATGCCATGGCATCTGCTGTGACATCTGTCTTATTTGCCTACTTAGTATTTCTTCCCCATCATTTTGTACTAATGGTTCCCCTCTTTCCTATGGAGAACTTTTTCAGTATAACCCAAGTGGGACAACTCAACTCATTTCCATTCGTGTAAGTGGCTGCCATGATCTGTTTACACTCGAAACATTCAGGATACCAAGTGGGTAACTTTTCCATACCAAACAATTCTCCAGTTCTCTGAAGATAGCAACTGGGTATCCTTTGACTTAATTCAGTTCTGACACTAACTAGACAGAGTTATCACGGGCCCAAGTGAAGAGCTCAGTCCCTGACTGTCCTCTATGTCACACACCAGTCACAAAGAGTGGGTTCCCAGTTTACCCACATTTCTGTCTGGCTTGGCTACACATTGTTGGTTCATAATACCCCCTCCTTTTCAGGATGGATAATGGCTGAAAGAATTCAGGGAAATAATTTCATTATCTGTTTATTACAAAGGATATTATAAATGATGCAAATGAACAGCTAGATGAAAAGATATATAGAGTGAGGTCCACCTATGTTCTGAATAAAGGCAGTTCTGTTCCCACAGAGCTTGGGCTATACTACCCTCTTGGCACGTGGGTGCATTTCCTAATCTGGAAGCTCTCTGAACCTCTTTTTCTAGGATATTTAGGAAATGTCCATGATATGGGCATGACTGATTAAATCACTGATCGTTTGTGTTGGTGGTTAGCTCAATCCTTAGTCTCTCTCAGTCCTTGGAGGCTGGGGGCAGAGATGGAAGTTCCAACAAAGATCAAAGTTCCAATCACATGGCTGGTTCCTTCGGCAACTCTCCCTTATCCTGAAGCTATCTAGGGGCTTCAGCTACCAGTTATCTCATTAACACAATCTCACATGTGGTTGAAAGGGGCTGATTATGAATACCAAAAGACACTTTTCTCATGCCTATCACTCAGGAAATTTCTAAGCATTTTGGAAACCCTGCACCAGGAATAGGGGTGAACACCAAATATACATTTCTTACTATATAACACCACAGTGGCATGTGACTCAGGCCTAACCAATCACTGGCCTTAGTGCTTGGCTCAGGGCTGGGCATGGGTCTCAAGCTGGGCCAATCAGACTCCTGCTGAAACCTTTCTCCTGGAAATGCCTAGAAAAGCCATTCCTTTCCCAGGGCTGCTACACTGGTGAGAGGTGGATCTGGATCTGCAGGAGCCTTCTTTCCTCTCTAATAGAGAGAGTCCACCTGAGGTGGAGAAAAAAGATGGAGCCCTAAGGACATTGTCTGCCCTCCTCCATCCAGCTGAACACAAAGCCAGATGCTCTGTGGGTTTCCCAGTTAGAAGAGTCAATACATCCCTTTTATGCTTAAGCTAATTTGTACTGAATGTCTGTCACTAACAACCTAAAAACTCCTGAAGATTCCAGTTGTTGAAATGATTACATGAGACAATGCTAGTAATATACTTTGTAGGGTATCTAGTGGTATTTGGATCCTGACCTTCCTTGTCATAGGTGAGGGCATCAAACTTCACTCTCATAAAAAACATTACTTTTGACAGATCCATTTCATAGAAGGAATCAATGGACTATGTGTTCAAATCAACAAGAAGGCAAGAAACCTACACAAGTGCCATGTGAACTGGCAAAATGAGGGCTTGAATCCAGGTCTCCAAACTTTCATTTGAATATTCTTTCACTGATATTGTCATTGGTGATTAGCTCAATCCTCAGCCTCTCCTACTTATGGAGGTTGGGGGCAGAGATGAAAATTCCAACTCCAAAGTTTAGTTACTTTGAGGGTAAAACCACTGCTGAGTTATTGATATTTAATATTATCTAAACACTTACAAGGAGCATCCCTGGTGGCTTAGATGGTAAAGAATCTTCCTGTAATGCAGGAGATGCAGGTTCAATCCCTGGGTCAGGAAGATCCCTGCAGAAGGGGATGGCCACCCACTCCAATATTCTTGCCTGGAGAATTCAATGGACAGAGGAGCCTGGCAAGCTACAGCCTACGGGGTCACAAAGAGTTGGATACAACTGAGAGACTAATACATATGCGTGTGCAAACACACACAAACACTTACTTACTATGTGCTGGTAGCATCTCTTCCCTGTATTATCTCACTTAATCCTACAGTGTATATATTATTGCTCTCTCTCCCCCTTTTGCAATTGAGAAAACTGAGTCTTAGAGAGGTTGAGGGATCTACCAAAGTTACACAGCTATTGAGTGTCAGAGTGGAATATCAGCCCAGGACTGTCAGACTTAAAAGGCAGTTCTCTTAACTAGCAAATCATGATGTGTCCTCAATAACAAATAGTTCATGTCCTTGTTACCTCTGAAAAGTCCACTGCAGCCTAGGACTTCTATAGCTTTGACATGTAGCTTGATGTCTTAAGAAAGTCACAACTTCAACACTGTGCTTTTGCCATTTCCCATTTGATGCAAATACCTCTTTAGAGCCATATCCCACATTTTGCTCATTTTAACAGAATGTTAATTCTATATGTATTCTCCATGCCCAAGTTTAGATGTATCCAGCTGAGCATACGTAGTTTTTATCTAAATGTGCCAGATCCCAGGTGAAAAATTATTGCCTGCAGTATAATTATACATTCAGAATAATGTGTACGTTTGCTGGGGGTCTATGAATCAATAGCTTATTGTGCAATATAATGTCCACTTTTTTGACATAGACATATTTGAGAAAAGTAAAACTTGTCAACTGGTTGTATATTAATGATGAATTTGATACTTGGAAAAGAAAATAGAATAAATCTGAGTTGACATCATTGACCAAGAAGGCCTCCACAACTTTCTCATCTGTCTGCTACCCAAGATCTGAGGAAAGCCTAGAACTAGTAAAGATTGGCACAATAAAATAAGGGCTGGTTTATATGTTTTCCAAAATAGACAGTCATTTGCCATTTAATAAACATTTACTGATTATCTGGACTAGACCCGAGGGGTAGAGGTTTGAACAAGACAAGGGCCCTACTCCCTCAGAGATGACATGTGAATGGAAAGTGACAAGTAACCAAATGTACAGATGGATAAGATTGTTTCAAATAGTGATAAATGTATGAAAAAGATAAAACAGAGAGTGGGTTAGACAGAGACTAGGGGTGATGAGTCAAGAAATGGCAATAATTAGGTATTTGGTAAAGGCTGCTCTGAGGAGAAAATATATGAGCTGAGACTTGGAAGGTGAGAAGGAGTTGGCTCTGTAGAGATTAGAGGAAGAGCATTTCAGGGATAGGGCATAGCATGTACAAAAGAAATACAGTCAGTGTAACAGAAGAGTACAAAGCAGAAAGAGAGAAAAGTGTAAATGACATTAGACAGGTAAGCAAAGGTTTCATCATGTAGGACTTAGCAGGTCACTGTAAGAAACTTGAATTTTACTTTAAGTGTAGAACAAAACCATTGGAAGGATTTAAACCTGAGAGTGATGTGATCTGATTTATAAGCTTTCTGCCACTCCAGTTCAATTGCATGTACTAACTGCAAATTTAAAGTTTTGGAAGAAAAATTAGCTCTAAGTCAGAGCTGCCTGGGTACAAGCTATATTAAACTCTATAGATTTTTTTTTTTTTTTACTGGAGAGAATGGAAAAGTTCTTTTCCAATTGCTACATTCTTATAAAGTGCTTTTAGGAAGAATTTACAGTATCTGAATTGCCAACAGACTCCTGGAAAATTTACTCTTGCTGTTATGGTTAAGCAGAGAGTTTTCTGAATGACTTACTAAACTTCACTGAAAAGCAATGGCCAGGAAAGGCAGAAAAACTCTTTTTTTTTTTTTTGTAAATAGAGATCTTTATTTTGCCCTGAACCAGCCCTGGTAAGTTGCTTAGTCACACCCTACTCTTTGAGACCCCATAGACTGTAGCCCACCAGGCTCCTCTGTCCATGGGATTCTCCAGGAAGAATCCTGGAATGGGTTGTCATTCCCTTCTCCAGGGGTTCTCCCCAATCCCAGGTACTCTCCAGTAATCTTGCCTGGAGAATCCCATTGACAGAGGAGCCTGGCAGGCTGATAGTCCAAGGGGTCACAAAGAGATGGACATGACTAAGTGACTAACACACTTGAGCCCTGGTAATGATCTACTAAAGACTATGGATTGTGCTTCCTAAAGCAGTTAATGGTCACAATGAATCATCTATCCACAGTCTAATGCTGCAAGAAAGAGCAAGGGCTCTGGTTACCAGAACTAGATCCTTATCTTCCTACTTGTATAATAACAGTCAAGTTACACTCTAGTTTTCTAACCTGAACTGGGGAATAAAAATGGTATTAGTGCCGAAGAATTGATGCTTTTAAACTGTGGTGTTGGAGAAGACGCTTGAGAGTCCCTTGGACTGCAAGGAGATCCAACCAGTCCATTCTGAAGGAGATCAGCCCTGGGTGTTCTTTGGAAGGAATGATGCTAAAGCTGAAACTCCAGTACTTTGGCCACCTCATGCGAAGAGCTGACTCATTGGAAAAGACTCTGATGCTGGGAGGGATTGGGGGCAGGAAGAGAAGGGGATGACAGAGGATGAGATGGCTGGATGGCATCACTGACTCGATGGACGCGAGTCTGAGTGAACTCCGGGAGATGGTGATGGACAGGGAGGCCTGGCGTGCTGCGATTCATGGGGTCACAGAGTCGGACACGACTGAGCGACTGAACTGAGCTGAACTGATGAATTAAACGAGGCAACCCAAGTAATGCATTAAGTCTAGGACAAAGTATAAATACTTGTCATCAGGGGTCCACAGCTGAGAGGTGGGTACCTAGGCTGAGAGGTATATACCATAGCACTGTGGACGATAAATGCCACCTGCTCTATCCATTAATTAAGGATGTTGCAGACATCGAGTCATCCAGCCATCAGCCACTGCAGCCTCCTCTGACTATGTACTCTGAGGGGATTCAGGATGAAGAAAAACAGGATACTGGCCATAGATGGTTGAGGTGGAAATCAAAGAAATGATTTTTTTTTTTTTTTGGCCACAGAGTGGCATGTGGGATCTTAGCTCCTCAACCAAGGATCTAACCTGTTCCCCTTGCAGCATGGAGTCTTAACCACTGGGCCACTAGGGAAGTACCTGGAATGATTTCAATGAGCTCAGGCTCTTGATCTTCCCATACATTGCTGTTGGTGTTTTTCAGTTGTCAAGTCATGTCCGTCTCTTTTCGTGATGCCCCACCTCCAACCCCATGTACTGCAGCATGCCAGCCTTCCCTGTCCTTCACCATCTCCCCATACATAGAAAAGTGCTAAACTCATTAACTTGAGATGTCTTCCTTTTTTTTTTAACTTAACAGTAACCTTTTAATGTTCCACCTATCTGGTTTTTAGATCATACCTGAATGGTCTAGTGGTTTTCCCTACTTTCTTCAATTTAAGTCTGAATTTGGCAATAAGGAGTTTATGGTCTGAGCCAGTCAGCTCCTGGTCTTGTTTTTGCTGACTGTATAGACTTTCTCCATCTTCGGCTGCAAAGAATATAATCAATCTGATTTCAGTGTTGATCATCTGGGGTGATGTCCATGCGTAGAGTCTTCTCTTGTGTTGTTGGAAGAGGGTGTTCGCTATGACCAGGGCATTCTCTTGGCAAAACTCTATTAGCTTTTGCCCTGCTTCATTCTGTACTCCAAGGCCAAATTTGCCTGTTACTCCAGGTGTTTCTTGACTTCCTACTTTTGCATTCCAGTCCCCTATAATGAAAAGGACACCTTTTTTGGGTGTTAGTTCTAGAAGGTCTTGTAGGTCTTCATAGAACCATTAAACTTCAAATTCTTCAGCGTTACTGGTTGCGGCATAGACTTGGATTACCATGATATTGAATGGTTTGCCTTGGAAATGACCAGAGATCATTCTGTCGTTTTTGAGATTACATCCAAGTACTGCATTTCAGACTCTTTTGTTGACTATGATGGCTACTCCATTTCTTCTAAGGGATTCTTGCCCACAGTAGTAGATATGATGGTCATCTGAGTTAAATTCACCCATTCTGGTCCATTTTAGTTTGCTGATTCCTAAAATGTCGATGTTCACTCTTGCCATCTCCTGTTTGATCACTTCCAATTTGCATTGATTCATGGGCCTAACATTCCAGGTCCTATGCAATATTGCTCTTTACAGCATCAGACCTTGCTTCCATCATCAGTCACATCTGGGTGTTGTTTTTGCTTTGACTCTGTCTCTTCATTCTTTCTGGAGTTATTTCTCCACTGATCTCCAGTAGCATGTTGGGCATCTACCAACCTGAGGAATTCATCTTTCAGTGTCTATCTTATTGTCTTTTCATACTGTTCATGGAGTTCTCAAGGAGAGAATACTAAAGTGGTTGGCCATTCCCTTCTCCAGTGGACCACATTTTGTCAGAACTCTCCACCATGACCTATCTATCTTAGGTGTCCCTACATGGCATGGCTCATAGTTTCATTGGTTTAGACAAGGCTGTGGTCCATGTTATTAGATTGGTTAGTTTTCTGTGATTGTGGTTTCTGTCTGTCTGCCCTCTGATGCCCTCTTCTCAGGGCCTGCCATCTTACTGGGGTTTCTGTGACCTTGGATGGGATGTATCCCCTCATGTCCTGGCTCCTGACCTTGGATGTGAGGTATCTCCTCTTGGCCATGTGCTGCTTCAGTGCCGTGCAGCCACAAGGCTATGGTTTTACCAGTGGCCATGTATGGGTGTGAAAGTTGGACTGTAAAGAAAGCTGAGCACCGAAGAATTGATGCTTTTGAACTGTGGTGTTGGAGAAGACTTTTGAGAGTCCCTTGGACTGCAAGAAGATCCAACTAGTCCATCCTAAAGGAAATCAGTCCTAACTGTTCATTGGAAGGAGTGATGTTGAAGCTGAAACTCCAGTACTTTGGCCACCTGATGCGAAGAACTGATTCATCAGAAAAGATCCTGATGCTGGGAAAGATTGAAGGCAGGAGGAGAAGGGAACAACAGAGGATGAGATGGTTGGATGGTATCACCGACTCAATGGACGTGAGTTTGGGTAAACTCCAGGAGTTGGTGATGGACAGGGAGGCCTGGCGTGCTGCAGTCCATGATGTCTCAAACAGTTGAACATGACTGAGCGACTGAACTGAACTGAACTGAACCTGGCTTTTGTTGCAAAAACATTTATATAGCTTGGCTCCTCCCTTTCAGAACAGACCCTCAGTGCTCTCTGAGAGGCTATCTCCTGGACTTAAGTCTTCAGTATGTCTGCCAAATAAAACATAACTCTAACTTTTAGGTTGTGCCTTTTTCCAGTCAACAGCACAAACTCTTCTGTGCGTAAAGGCAAACTGAATCTTATGGGCAATTGTGCCTTTTGTGATATTGATGACCAACAATGGCCTGGGGATCAAATCTAGCCCACAACCTGCTTTTGTATGGTCTGTGAGCTAAGAAGAAACTGGAAAGCCTGCAAAGCTGAAACTATTTACTACTTGGTCCTTTTTGAAGAAGTTAGCTGACTCCTCTAACCAGCCGAATTGGCTATACTATAACTAACTAAATTGCTATTCTGTTAGTAATTCTCCCCATTTACATTGAGGTTTATTTTGATAAAACTTCAAATTCCCAGGTGGCGTTTCATATTCCCCTGGGTATTTGGCCTGTAGTTGTACCTACTGTACATGCTGGGTGAACTGTAATAGGTGGATTAGGACCTTGTGGTCACCCCACCTACCATCTTAAGGTCAACTGAACAAACAGAATGATGTGCATTTTCCTACTCAATTCTTAGTGGGAGAATTCTTTATGTACTACCCAGAATCATCAGCTAAGACCACATTGTTATTGTTTAGTTGCTCTGTGGTGTTTGACTTTTTGTGATCCCACGGACTATAACCCACCATGCTCCTCTGTCTATGGGATTTCCCAGGCAAGAATACTGGAGTGGGTTGTCATTTCTTCCAGGGGATCTTTTGGACCCAGGAATCGAACCCGAGTCTCTTGCATTGGCAGGCAGATTCTTTACAACTAGCGCTACCACTACTTTATTTAAATAATTGTTATAAATCACCAATTAAAGAAACACACCAAGTACTTGCAGATTACTTCTCACTGGGCATAAGAGTTTTCCAGCAGTAACTAATATAATCTCATTTGTATCTTCAAATAAGACTTCCATCTTAAGCACATGGACACCTTATATTTAAAGAAACATAAAAACCCTACAGGATCCCTGACACATTCTCTATCAAAAGCTTTGGCAGGCATTTTCTGTTTAGCCTTTGATCTTCCTGTCAAAAGATGTCTGTCAGTGAGCAAATTGTCAGGCAAATGCCTGTCCAAGTTCCTTGCTCTTGGTCTGTTTCTCCTCAGACACTCAGGAGAGGTCTCTGCTTTAAAGAGAGAGAAGTCTTAGTGAAAGTGCTATGCCGCTGGTGTACATGAAATCTACGGAGTCTTTCTCTAATTGGAAAAAAAAGTCATTGTCTCGAATGGTCTTTGATCTCTATATTTTTCCTTATTGATAAGCCCTTTTTTCCTCACCCTGTAACATGAAAAAAGTACCTCTGCTGCTATATGCCAAACATTATACTGCATGTTTCCTGCGTATCATCTCTTTTAACCCTTATTCAAGCCTGTCACAGTATGCATTGTCCCCATTTCACAGCTGTGTATACTGAACTTGGAGAAATCAATTTGCCTTCGGTCACAAAGCTTATAAGTGACATACCTGAGATTTGAACCCAGAGCATCTAATTCCCAAAATTGTTCTTAAAAACTACAACCCACTGAGTTTGGTTCTTTGCTTTTGTCTAAATTTAACTTGGGTTTATCATTCCCAATTTCCTTTCCAAGATTACCCAAAGATAGATAATTTAAATTATATACAACAGACATGGAGTTTTTTTAAAAAGAACAGAAAGGATTTATTAGAAAACAATTTATTTTTTCCAGAAATCTGCTTGGACAGTGTTTCATAGACTTTGTGAACCAATAACATATGTTTTCTCTAGGATAAGACTGATAGATTTTAGGACACTGCTAGGCTGTTTCTCACTCCTTAGCACTTGACAACTGGCTAAAGTGTCCCACATTTGTGTTATTAGAACACAAGGCAATGAGAAGGCATGGATCCTCTTCCATATTCATTCCTTGGAGTTCATTCAAATCTGTCGCAAGAATCTACATTTCATTGTTCTAATACCTATCAACCTGTTTATAATCTGATAATGAATATATGATAAATAATACCATTATTCCAAAAGCACATTCTACTGTGCTTATGGTATCTTTATGGCATTTTTATTTTTAAACTAATTTTATTGAAGTTAGTTTGCATACAACAAGATGCAGCTATTTTAAGCCTACATTCTGGTATGTTTTGATACATGTATGTTCCTTTTTAAACACTACCTCCATCAATATAAAGAACATTTCTATTATTCCACAAAGTTGCCTCACAGTCCTCTGTAGTTAAGCCCTGAGGAAACTCACCCCAGATTCCCACTAGTATTAGTTTTGACTATTCAAGAATGATTTCACATCAAAGGGCTCATAGAGTATATATGTTACTATTTTAGAGGTCTTTCACTTATCAGAGTAACTTTGAGATTAATTTATGTTAAAAGGCAGAAGAACGAGAGATCAAATTGCCAACATTTATTAGATCATAGAGAAAGCAATGGAATTACAGAAAAACATTTACTTCTAATTCATTGACTACACTAAAGCCTTTGACTGTGTGGATCACAACAAATTGTGAAAAATTCTTAAAGAGATGGGAATACCACCTTACCTATCTCCTGAGAAACCTGTATGCAGGTCAAGAAGCAACCATTAGAACCAGACATGGAACAATGGACCGGTGCAAAAGCTATGACAAACCTAGATAGTGTATAAAAAGCAGAGACATCACTTTGCCAACAAAGATGTATATAGCCAAAGCTTTGATTTTTCCAGTAGTCATGTATGGATATGAGAGTTGGACTATAAAGAAAGCTGAGCGCCGAAGAATTGATGCTTTTGAATTGTGGTCCTGGAGAAGACTCTTGAGAGCCCCTTGTACTGCAAGGAGCTCAAACCAGTCAATCCTAAAGGAACTCAACCCTGAATACTCATTGGAAGGACTGATGCTGAAGCTGAAACTCCAATACTTTGACCACCTGATATGAAGAGCTGACTCATTGGAAAAAAAAAAAAACCCTGATGCTGGGAAAGATAGAGGGCATGATAAGGGGGTGACAGAAGATGAAATGGGTGGATGGCCTCACCGACTCAATGAACATGAGTTTGAGCAAGCTCTGGGAAATAGTGTAGGACCAGGAAGCCTAGTGTGCTGCAGTCCATAGGGTTACAGAGTTGGACATGACTTAGAGACTGAGCAACAACAACAAAGTTATGAACAAAGTTGTATATCAGAGTACAAGTCATTGGATAACATGTATTTTTATCCCTCTGTGTAAATATCTATGAGTGGAATGGCTGGATTATATTGTATGTCAATTTTACAAGAAACTGCTGAACTATTCTCAAAAGTAGTTCTTTTTAACGGCTGAGTAATACTCCATTGTGTATATGTACCACAGCTTTCTTATCCAGTCATCTGCTGATGGACATCTAGGTTGTTTCCATGTCCTGGCTATTACAAATTGTAAAGTAAAATAAAAAATAAATTAAAAAAAAAAAGTAGTTCTGCCATTTTACATTCCCACCAGAAACATATTCCAAAGCCTCAATCTTATGTCTCAGATAGTGGATTTAAACTTCATGATATTTCTGTTTTGTCAGTAGAAATGCGATTCTCAAACTGAGTGATTCAGGAGAGAAACTGTCCTCAGTGCCAATTTCTGGGATGCTGTAAGGATAAATAACATTACCTTGACTGTTAAAAATCTAATTTTATTGGTTAATGTCCAAGGGAGAATGCTGACAGGTTTTCAAAGAATGTGACTTAAAATCCAGACTGTGAAAACGACACAGACTTAGGTTCTCTGTTGCTTAGAGACAGGACTTCGATGAGAAACTACAGTTTGAGTCACGGCCATAGAACAAAGGCAACTCAGGATGACGACTGAGTTTAAAATGTGACCCACCTCAAAGCATCACCTGCTGCCTGCAGTCTGTCTTACTCAGGCACTCAGGGTGGCTTTAACTGAAGATCCCCTACAGGAGGGCAGGGCAACCCACTCCGGTGTTCTTGCCTGGAGAGTCCCACGGATAGAGGAGCTTGATGGGTTACGGTCCACGGGGTCACAAAGAGCTGAACATGACTGAAGCTACTTAGCATGCATGCACATGTAGGGCACTGTTACTAAATACGAACTGTGTGAGAGGATGGCAAATGTTGACCCTACACCTAACCCTAACTCTGATCCTAGGACAAGGCTCAAGAAGTCCAATTCATCATTGGGTTCACTTCTAATAACTGCAGCGCTTCCTGCCTTGGGCTTAGGAGAGAAGCCTGACAAAATAGTGTTTGCTTAGGCAATAATTTAGACTTACCTTATTTGTGATTACTATAGTGATGACTATAACTACAAGGTATCATTTTACTTTATTTAAATTTTATGAATTGGAATGTTTTTTACACTAACTTTTCCCAATAAAGTCCACTATGAAACCAAAAAAAAAAAAAAAGAAGTCTAGTCTGTGCCTGTAATAGAACTCTACAACTTGTTCCCATCAAGGGAGTGAGGGAGTGGGGTACATCATGGGGCAAAATGAAAAAGCAGTGTCTGTGTTTGGCCTTGGCAAAGAGCAGCCTGGCCTTATGTCAGATAAAGGCCAAAATCTGAACCAGAAGGAAGAAATGCTATTATTACAGTGTCGCAGAAGCACTTGTGAGAAATGGCCAGCTGTTTATAAGGCAGCATACTTTATACTTGTATAGCAGTTCCCAATACTGAAACCATTTCATATATATATATATATCATCTCACTTAGTCCCCACAACATCTTGCAGGCCAGGGTGGGGGCAAGCTGATTAGCTTAATTAATTAATCAATATTGATTAATATTGCTATTTGACAGAAACACAATGAGGTTCCAAGTAACCCAACGACTTGCCCTACTTCCCACAACCAGATTGGCAGACTAGTACCGGAGCCTTTGTTTTTTGGTTCCCATTTTTGTTTCCCAGTTTTAACTCTTCTTGCTGCCTATCATGGGTAAACTAGGTGACGAAAACATAACTTTATCAACCTTCACCAAAATTCCCTGGAATATACTATTTTTATTTCATAATAATGATTAAAGAAAAAAACCAATAGCAATGGCATTTATTGAAGACTACTTGCCAGATACTGCACTAAGTGTTTTCCATAAACCCCTTCATGAATCCTCTTCACACAAGCCTATGAACTAGGAACTATTATTAAGCCTACTTAACATGGAAGAAACTGAGTTGAAGTGATGATAAGTGGACAGGAACCCAGGCCAGACTTCCTCCAGGCTCTTAATCAATAAAATACACTACCTCCTGCTATAAATTCAATTTCTTACATTAAGGTGGGGCCCCTCCAGCTCCATAAGATTTGACATTGTAGCAAGGAGGCTGGAACACAGGGCTCACTGTGAATGTACAGACCAAACTTCTACATCACCAACTAATGAGAACCCATTGTCATAGCAACAGACTTATCAGATATTCCAGCTCAAGCACACAGAAGTAACATTCTCAAATGATCTACAAGGGAGCGTGCCTTCATTCAGGGCCATCATTCCAGAGTTCATGTGAGTTTTTTTAAAAATTCCACTTGTTTCATTTTTTAGTTTAAAAGTTCCCTGGAAAGCCCGAGAAGCAGAGAGGACAGTCATGAGAGAAGTAAGACACAAAAATCATTTGGTATAAGAGATACAGGATAAAACAAAGTTTCACAGCATGTGGGCCCATTCTCCTAACATGGGAACCTTTCATTTTGTATCTGTTTACCCCCTAGAACTAAATTCTACCTTGATTTCCAGGCAGTCCTACAGTATAGAATGCCAAGTGGCCTATAAGAAACAAGAATTCTGTTTCAAATATAATTTTCTTCAAGGGAACCCAGTTCACCTGCTGAATCCATAAGCCAATGGTAAAAAATATATTTCCATCTTACTGGTAGCAGATGAGGGTAGTTGAAAGGCACAAGACATACTTATAAATTATTCAATGTTTATCTAAAATTTAAACTTAATTTGGAATCCTATATTTGTATTTGCTCAATGTGGCAATCCTATTTGAAGCCAGACTAAACAAGGTTCAACTTTAGCTCTATCATCTGCCATCTGACGTGTTCTTTTAGGTTGGTTATCATCAGCCTGTATATGAATATATCTAGTTCTTTAACATGTTCATTACTTCATCTACAAAACAGGGTTAATGTCTGTTTCTATCTTCTAAGTTTGTGCTAAGAATTAAATTTTTAAATACCTAGCATGTATCTGGAATATACTAGGACTTCTTATATGTTTATTATTATTATTATTATCACTACTAATACCAGTCATATTTAAACCAGTAAATGAAAATGATCACCGACATATTTCTACTAAGAATAATAAAAAAGTACCAAACATCTTTCTAGAAACATAAATGATGTGATGAGTCAATGACACTTGACTAATAATAAATAGCAATTGATTCAGTTCAACTTAGTAAACATTTGTTAATTTCCTGAGATATGCAAGGACAGAGCTAAGCACTAGAAAAATCATAAGCCGTCAGAGCTAAAAGGAAACGTACTCGATGATCTCATTTAATGCCGCTCACCTTACACATGAGGAAGAAAACAAGAAACCAGGGCAGTAAACAAATGATTACCCAGCATCATAAGGTAAAAATGGTGGCAGAGCCAGGACTGACGGCCATCCTCCTGATGCTGGATGCAGAGCAACTTTGATTCATCTTCTCTGCCTGCATGTGCAAAGAGTCCTCATCTCCTGAAGTGCACATTCTGGTAGGGACATACCAAACAGCGGCAAACACTGTTTTTCTTTCTTTCTTTCTTTTTTTGCTGTGGATGCACTAAAGTAGAGCCAATTTTACCTAACCATTTTATTCTCAAAAATAAATCCAATAAATTAACAGAAAAAAAGAAAGAAGAGAAAAGCAGGGGTTGTTATCTTCATTATTCTTAGCAAAAATAGAAGTCAATTGGCAGATATAAGATTTTAAGTTGAGTTAGAATCTGAAGTAAGTGGTAGACCTCCTGCCTTCTTGCCCTGGAGCTGGGTGTCCCACCCATAAAAGGAGTGAAACTTATTGTGAAGCAAAGTGAACCAGCAGGTGTTTCCCAATGAAGATATCTTTACACAAAACTGCACAGGAAATCGGAATGAGCCTGGGGATCAGGCAGAAGGAACCAACCAACACAGTTGGCCGAATATCAAAAGAGCCTCATCACAAAAGCCAACGACCTTCTTCCCCAGAAGATCCTGAAGAAAACCCAGACTGAAACCAAATGCCAGAACAACAGAGTAATCAGAGTTTGTGGATTCACACATTTCAGAAATGCGGGGCAAGGATATATTAGAGGACATAGAGGGAACGAGCAGCCCAGCTGGCCTCAACCCAGGCCTGCTGCTCTGATGTCCTTCTCTGCAACACCATCCTATGGTCCACTCTTCTCTATTCTGGCCTATTCCATCCCGGCCTGGTACTTCCCATACCTTATCTGAGTAATTCATTCGGCATATTTTTTAAATTGTATTTACCATTTTAACCACTTTTAGGAGTATAATGAAGTGAGTTAGCAGCAGCAGCAGGAGTATAATTCAGTGGTACTGAATTGTATGCTCACAGTTATGAAACTATAGCCAATATCTGCTTTCAGAGCCTTCCCATCATCCCAAACAGAAATTCTACACCCATTAAACAATGACACTCTATTCTGCTCCCCTCAGTCCCAACCACCAATATATTGTCTCTGAATTTGCCTTTTTCTAGGTACATTATACACTAATTTTCTTTTTGTGTTTATTTCAATTAGCATAATGTTCTCAAAATCCCTCAATGTTGTAGTATGTGTCAGAATTTCATTCCTTTTTAAAAAGCTAAATAATGTTCAATGGCAAGTATGTATTACACTTTGTTTATTCATCCATTGATGGACAGTTAGGTTACTTTCCACCTTTTATCTATTCTGATTAAAAAATATGTGAAGTGAAGTGAAAGTCACTCAGTTGTGTCTGACTCTTTGCGACTGTGTGGACTATAGTCTGCCTGGTTGCTTTGTCCATTGAATTCTCCAGGCCAGAATACTGAGGTGGGTAGCCATTCTCTTATGCAGGGGAATCTTCCCAACCCAAGGATCAAACCCAAGTCTCCCACATTGCAGGCAGATTCTTTACCATCTAAGCCACTAGGGAAGTCCAAGAATCTTGGAGTGGGTAGCCTATCCCTTCTCCAGCAGATCTTCCCCACCCAGGAATCAAACCAGGGTCTCCTACATTGCAGGTGGATTCTTTACCAGCTGAGCTACCAGGGAATACTAAAAAATATAGAAACGACCTAAATAGACATTTCTTCAAAGCAAACACAAAGATGGTCAACAGGTACATGGAAATGTACTCAATATCATTAATCATCAAGGAAATGCAAATCAAAACTACACCTTATACCTACTAAAATGGCGATTATCAAAAACGCAAAAGAAAAACAACCCAAGTATCTATCTATAGATGAATTGATAAGGAAATTGCGTGTGTGTGTGTGTATGTGTGTGTGTGTATATATATATATATATATATAGAGAGAGAGAGAGAGAGAGAGAGGAGAGAGGGAGAGAGAGGGAGAATGAAATATTATTCAGCTATAAAGAAGACTGAAATCCATGCCATCTGTGACATGGATGGGCCTTGAGGACATTATGCTAAGTGAAATAATGTCTGAGAAAGAAAGACAAATACCATATGATTTCACTTATATAAGGGATCTTAGACAAATAGAAAGAGGCTCAGAGATACAGAGAACACATTGGTGGTTGCTGGAGATAGGAATTGGGGAGGTGGAGAAATGGAAGAAGATGGTCTAAGAGGTAAAAAAATAAAATAAAATAAATTAGTTTAATTTTTTTTAAAAATAACAAGTGTTAGTGAGGATGTGAACATAAGGGAAACCTTGTACACTGTTTGTGGAAATGTAAATTGGTGTAGCCACTATGGAAAACAGTATGCTGCTGCTGCTGCTGCTGCTGCTGCTAAGTCACTTTGGTTGTGTCTGACTCTGTGTGACCCCATAGATGGCAGGCCACCTGGCTCCCCTGTCCCTGGGATTCTCCAGGCAAGAACACTGGAGTGGGTTGCCATTTCCTTCTCCAATGCATGAAAGTGAAAAGTGAGAGTGAAGTTGCTCAGCCGTGTCCAACTCTTAGCAACCCCATGGACTGCAGCCCACCAGGCTCCTCCGTCCATGGGATTTTCCAGGCAAGAGTACTGGAGTCGGGTGCCATTGCCTTCTCTGGGAAAACAGTATGGAGGTTCCTTTAAAAATTAAAAATATAACTATCATATGATCCGGAAATCTCTGCTCTGAGTATAAATCTGAAGGAAACAAAATCAGGATGACAAAGAGTTATTTGCACCCCTATAGTCACTGTAGCATTTTTCAAAATAGCCAATAAACAACATAAGTGTCCATCAACAGACAAATGATGAAGAAGATACATATATACAATGGAATATTATTCAGCTCCAAAAATGAAGGAAATTCTGACATTTGCAATGACATGGATGGACTTTGAGGGCAGTATGCTAAGTTAAACAAGTCAGAGAAAAAACGGCAAATAAATATGATCATGCTTATGCATATGGGATCAAAAAAAAAAAAGCTGAATTCATAGAAACAGTAGAATGGTGGTTGCCAAGGGCTGGAGCTAAGGAGAATGGAAAGATTTTGGTCAGAATACACAAACTTCCAGTTATAAGATAAATAAATTCTTGGGATGTAATACATAGCATGGTGATTATAGCTAACATAACTATATATTTGAATGTTTACAAAACAATATATCTTAAATGTTCTTACCACCATACACACACACACAAAAGGTAATCATGTGAGGTGATGGAGGTGTAACTAACCTTATTGCGGTAATCATTTTGCAATATATGCATGTATCAAACCATCCTGCTGTATCAAATCTCATTTTAAGATCAAACTTACACTCAGAGGTTAAAGCGACTGCCTGGAATACAGGAGACCCGGGTTTGATCCCTGGGTCGGGAAGATCCCCTGGAGAAGGAAATGGCAACCCACTCCAGTACTCTTGCCTGGAGAATCCCATGGAGGGAGGAGCCTGGTAGGCTACAGTCCATGGGGTCGCAAAGGGTGAGGTTCCTGAGAAAATGATGTTTAAGTTGAGTGTTGGAAAATAACCAAAGCAGTGGTCATCAAACTGTGGCCCACAGATAAATCCATCACCCTCCACTTTAATAAGTAGTTTTCCTGAAACACAACCATTTTGACTAGGTTACATACAACCTATGGCTATTTTCACGATTTAAGAGCAGATGTGAGTAGCTGTGACAAGGACCCATATATGGTTCACAAAGTTAGAATATTATTATCTGGTCCTTTACAGGAAGTATGCTAAAAACTCACCAAAAGTCACTGAAGAAGAGATACTAATTAGATGGGGTGTGTAGAAGGAGAGGCCACGGCATGTGCCTCAGCCCTGAGAAGGAGCGCACAGCAGTCACAGAACTGTGCATAGCTGTGTTAGCTTCTAGGGCAACCGTAACAAGTTATCATAAATTTGGTGGCTTAAAAAAAAAATTATCTCCAGAGACTAGAAGTCTGCAATAAAAGTGTCAGCAGGACTGGTTCCACCTGGAGGCTCCGAGTGAGAAATCATCCCATGCCTTCATCCAAACTTCTGTTGGCAACTCTTGGCATTCTTTGACTTCTAAATTCATCACCCCAGTCTCTACCTCCATCTTTACATGGCCTTCTCCTCTTTGTGTCTCTCTGTCTTCTCCTTCTCTGTCTCTTATAAGGAGCCCTGTCAGTGCATTCAAGGCCCACCCTATCTAGGACAATCTCAGTTCAAAATTCTTATTACTCCTAGTGATATTCACAAAAAGCCTTAGTTCAAGTAAGTTCACTTTCTGAAGTATCAGGTGAGTCCACACTAGTAGGCAAAGGGCACACGAAGTCCAGTGTGTTGAAAAATGAGATGAGAGGTGAATAATCTCAGGCGATGAACCTAGAGATACTGACAGGTATCAACTCTCACTGGCCCTTGAAGAACATACCAGTGGTCAAGGAGAATCCTGTAAACCTTGGAAGGAGGGGGAACAAGAATATCACTATGCAATCTAACACAATTTTTTAAAAAAAGTTCATGTAAAAGATCCTGTTTTAGTTGGATAAGCCCCAAAAGGACTTCAGAAACACACTGCCCATCATGTTTTCTTCCAAATGGTCAGATTAACGAACAGCAAAAAAATGTTTGACAGAAAAATTAATATTTGAATCATAAAGTCTTAAATTAAAGCCATCAGGATCTTTGAAGTATAATTTGAGTATTGTGGACACTATTTTTATCTAGTAATTCACATTGTCTTTTATTTTCAGATTCATTTGTCAAAGTCTGACTCATTTAGACACGTGTTCTCAGGCTTGCCCTCCTTCTTCCCCAGGACTAAAGCCATGTTTACCCTATCTGTTCTACCCATATCATTCATTACCGCCAAGGATGACCCTTGAAGGAAGGTCTTAAAGCCGTGTCCATCCCATGCTAAGAACACTGCCTCAGGTCTCAGCCATCACTAATCCAGCTTGACCTTGTCTCTGAGTTTGGTAACTCCACAGCTTCCTTCACTTCACAGACTCTGTCTGCTCCTTGCAATGCAGTTCTGGTGGTAGGAAACCTGCCTTGCTTCAGGGAATGAAGTTCTGAGTTGATAATTTCTTTTGTATGCTGCCAGCTCAATGTTTGAATCTTGCCTTACTCTCAATCGGTATCCCATTTAGGTTTGCAAGGATTATTAATGGCAAGATTGTTGCTGGGTTCCTACTAACATCCCATAAGCTTCTGCAGCAAGTGCAAATGGTAGACCACAGATCAGAGGCAAGAAATGTTAATTCCATTTCTTTTTTTGTATGTGTATTCAGTCATGTCCAACTTTTTGCAGCCCCATGGACTGTAGCCTGCCAGGCCCGTCTGCCCATGGAATTTTCCTGGCAAGAATCCATTTCTTGTTAAACTGAACTTAATGTCTCTTCTGAGCCTTCCTTCACTGTGGTGAAAGCTGAACTTAATTCAGGATGTCCCAAACATCCTTTTCCCCAGGGATACTTGGGACCATGACATAAGTGGGGAGGAACTGGTAAGGGCCATGGTTATGTATCTGTGTTGGCATCCTCAGAGATAACTTATTCCAATCCTTTGCAGATCTGGCTCTGCTGATTGTGGCCTCCCCTTGATCCAAGCCATATCTGTGCCAGTCTGTGATCTGGGGAGTTTGGCGGTTCAATCTAGAGACTTCATGCAGTCATTTCTGCTCCATTGTTCCTACATCATTCCAGGTACAAGGGATTGCTCAGCTCTTACTTGCTCCCTGGGGTTTATGCAGAGACGGAGGGAGTACATCCTTGCTTTTGGATTCCTCAGATCCCTCTTGTGATGCTCTCTCTACCTCCAGCCCAAAACTCAGGGGAGGGGAACATAATGTGAGGTCTCGCCCCAGGTATCCACCCAAAATCAAGTCTGTGTTTCTTCACTACCACCCTCTAGTCAGGTGACAATTTGATCCAGTTTCAGAGATAAGGAAACTGAATATGTGACTGACTGTGCTTTTCTAATTTTTGTTGTTGTTGTTGTTGTTTTTTAATCTTATACTTGAACCTTGGCTTTGGAAACTCCAAAGCCAGAAATATTATTCTTTTATTTTCTAGTTCTGCTGCCCATCCCCTTCTTTGAGAGTAGAAGAGGTAAAATAGTCTAGCTGTTGCATAAATGGAAGAAGGGCTCTGAGGTAAGACAAAATAAAGGGGGGGACATCAATTAATACATCCAAGTAATATCCTACTGCTCTCCCCTTATGCAACCGCTGGTGGAACTACATACTCTCAAAAAATGGAATCCTGTCTGATTGCTTCTTCTATCATCCCTTCACGCATTCTTTCATGCTCTACTCTTTTGATCCATGTATATTGAGCCCAGTGATATGATAGGGATTTGCCTGGCACTGGGGATACAGAGTTGATTCCAAACACAAGGATGCTTTCACAAAGGAGCTCTCTGTTTAGCTCAGGCCCACTCAGTCTTGTCACTACTGACATTTAGGACTGGACAGTTGTGGTGAGCTCTCCTGTGCATTGCAGGATGTTTAGCACCATCCCAGCCTCTACTCACTACATGGAAGTATCAGCCCTCAGTGTGGCAATCAGAAATGTGCAGAGACACTGCCAAATCCCCTTGGGAGGCAAACTTGCCCTCAACTGAGAATCACTGCTCTAGCAGGAGAAACAGGCACATACATGTATAATACAGTGAGGTCAATGCATGGATATAGGCACACACAGGTTGGCATGGAATCCTAAAGAAGGCATCCAGGCCACCCTGGGGTGAGCTGGGGTGAAGTGAGACAGTGATGCCTCAGCACCTACTGTTCTGAACCACAGCCCACATTGTCATTCCACATTTCTGCTGGGTCACTCACCACTTGCTTACTCATTCAGTAAATATTTCTGAGAACTGATTCTAGGAGCTACACACTGGACATGTACAGATTAGTAAGATATGGCCCCTGCCTGCACAGAGGCCATATATTATTACAGTTAAGACTACAGGACCTAGCATCAGCATTCTTAATTTCAAACTCTAATTCTTGCACCAGCTCTGTGACATCGGGCAAGTTATTCAACCTCTCTGATCTGCACTTTTTAATTATTTACAATGAGGATAATAATGGCAAGTACCTCTTAGAGTTAATGAGATTAAATGGGATAATTATTGTAAATCTCTTAGCATCTGGTCTGGCAGATGGAAAGCATGGAATAAATGTTAGCTTTTATGACTGTCCAAGTTATATATTATTGTGGGAAGGTCTTGTTTCAAGTTATAGCCTCTCATCAGTGCCAGTACAGTTAATTGGACTATGTCTGGTCGTGTCCTGATATGTGACAGGCAGAGATGCAGTTATTTTGTCCATCATTGGATTTCCATTAGAATATCATTAAGATTAAAAGTACTATAAAATCTTAATTAGGACATTAATTTCCACTGTAATAAATTAAATTTTCAAGTCAACAGCCATAACTGTAATAAACAAATAAGAAAAAAAGAAGAAGAAAAAGGCTGAAAACGAAACCTCAGAGTTTCAGATTTTAGCCTTATTTCTCAGTTGATATTTTCAGTTAAAATTTGCTTTCCTTCAATTTTAATACACAAACATTAGTTTGGAGACTCTATCTTCTCTTCGGCTTTACACAATTCCTAGAGCATGTTTGAGCATAACAATTACCCCAGCATAGAGAAGCTTGGGGATGGTTTAATAACAGTCTTCAAATACATGAAAAGTTATTATACAGAACATGATGACCAGCTGTTCCCTACTTACACAGAGGACCAAGAAAAATAAATAGGCTGAAAATTACAGTGGCTGACAATTTGAGGTGGATTCACTGAAGAACTTTGCAAAGTATAAAGTCACTGTAGAAAACCTAAGAAAAGAAGTTAGGAAATGTGGTATAGCAAAAAGTACTTGACATAGATTTCAGGGGATGTAGTTTCTTATGCCAGATTGAAACCACTGACTTTCTACAAGGTTCCAAGCCTCTGAAGCTGTTTTTTAAACCACAGAGTCTTCCACACGTTACTTACAGATGGGTCATAGCATAGCCTGAATTTCCCCACGACTCGACAGCGATGAATAAAAATGAGGTTATTTTAGAACAGAAGTCCTCAACTGGGGGTGGTTTTGGCTCCCAGAGGTCATTGGGTAATGACTGAAGACATCTAATTATCATGACTGGAGAAGGTCAGGGATGCAGCTAAACATCCTACAAAGTATAGGATAACCTGCCCTCAAATTACACGCATACTACAAAGAATCAACTGGTTCAACGTGTGAGTACTGCCGGACTGAGGAACGCTACTCCAGACTAACAAGCTAGCTTTCTCAAGTTTGTGCAACTACTTATTTAAGCCTATATCTAGGGTCCAGGTTTTGCCAGGTAATTTGAGAGCCTTTGGGTACCGTAGGGACTGTTATTCACTAGTATTTCTAGCTTTCTGTCTCCTGGGTCATGGTAGGGCTGCATTTTCCCACCTCTTTTGAAATGATGGGTAGCCACATGACTTGCCATAGCCATTAAAATCTCAGTGCAAGTGACATGCTTCCCTTGTAAGGCATATGGGTAATTAACTGTGTTCCTTCTACTACAGTTGCCGTCTTGGAAGCACAGGTCATAGTCATAGTGAAGTCTTCATCCTGCCAGTTTCCCTAGTCACTGTGATGAGCAGTGGTTGGACATGTTAGAAGGAAACTTTCCCCATAGTTGGGCAGATCGAACATATGACTATTACAAAGATGAGAAGTATGATTGAAAGAGCAATATGTTAGGAGTGTAGGTTGTCAAGCCAAATCTCTTTCACTCAAACTTACCTCTATTGCTTACTAGCTGTGTGATCTTCTGTAAGTTTTATAACTTCTCTGCCTTCCAGTTTTCTCATGTGTAAAATGGGGGTAATAATAGCATCTTCCTTTGACATCAAATGGGAACATGAACACAGAGCACTTAGTAAAGTGTTTACTCATTTTCTAAGAACTTCTTAATATTAAGTCATTTATTTCTCATAACAGCTGTGTGAGATTATTATTAATTTTCCCCCCATTGTACAGATGAGGAAACTAAGAATTTAAGTAACGTAAGCACACAGAATTAGTAGATGACAGAGACAGTGTCCAGCCTGAGGTTGTTTGGCTACAGAGTCCATGCAATTAACCATGACACAATTACATGATGATGAAGATGATGTCATTTTCTTAAAAATACTGTCTGCTGGACCACATTTACAGATTAACATAAGGCTCAAACTCAATCATCAGAGAGTTCGCAGATGATTAGGGAAGATAAGACATGAACTTTAAAAATGCCCAGGCAAGGTAAAATGTGGTAAGTGCCATAAAAGAGATAAGGACAAGTACTTGGCAATTTTATTAAATCTCCCATTTAACCCTCAGTTAACCTGAAAATTCAATTAACCAGACGTATTACCCATATGTTGCCATTAATCAAGGTTTTATAGTATAAGTTGAACTCATTTAACCCTAATAAGCAGATGATTGCATACGGATTACAAGAGGATTTAGAAGCACAATAATTCAGAAATCAGCTCCATGGCTAAGTGTTTTCCTAAAAGCAAAGGTAACATTGCTGAGCAGAAAGGGAGGAATGGGGAAAACAGTAAGTGTTTAGCACAATGCAGTAATGAAGAGGAGACGATGCTGGTTGGTGAAGACTAAGTAGGTCAGAAGAGAAAGAAAGAGCCCTTGGCATCACTGATGTTATCTGGGTAACGTCTGTCAGAACAGATGGCCCTGCTTTTCCAGCAGACAGTGCAAAGGACAGTAACTGGTGAGGCAAGGTGTGCCTCTCTATATAAAACCAATTGTGCAGGAGGACAAATCCGCTCCTCTTGAGCCCCCAAGCAGGATTATAAAGAACGTAAAAGACAATGAGATTTAGGACATGGACAGATGAACCACAGAAAATATTATGACGCTTCCTTTAAAAAACAACCTCCTTTTCTTCCAGTCTGGGAAAATCCAATTCATCCTTCAAGATCCAAGTCAAATGCCCTGGAAACTGTTCTCTAAATGTTTTAGAAAGAATTATGTTGTTTCTGTATTCAGGTGGTTCTTTATTTTTATCTTCCTTATACTAGCTTTTACATGGCAATGTACAAATAAGCTTCTCTAGAAAGGAGAAGACAAGGCAGTCCTGAGAATTATAGAAAGTTTTATCACAATCAATGTATATACCACCTAATGCAAAGGTCTGGAACATTTCTCTCTATATATACAACTATGTTCCTTTTCAAGATTTTTGAGCCACATGTCAATGCTTGTGAATTAGTAATACTTGGTAAGCATATATCTCATTGTAAAAATTAATTTTATGATGTTCCTTCCTCAGTTTTCTTAAATAATGAAATGGGATCATACCCCAAGCCAAATCCAGATTAGATAAGTAAAGTTCTGTTAGTAGGAGACAGAGAGGGAGTGGGGTGCAAAGCTCAGATTTCATTTATGAGTAAGACCAGTTGTGTTGACATGTGACAGTGACAAACCAGAAATTCACTGAAATGAACCTATTTCCTCCAGTTTGAGAGCATACTAGTTCATGCTGATGACAGAGTTGTAACAGTCTCCTTGAAGATGCTTTCTGAAACAAAAGGCAAAGAAGAAAAGGAAAGATACACCCATTTGAATGCAGAATTCCAAAGAATAGAAAGGAGAGATACAAAAGCCTTCCTCAGTGATCAATGCAAAGAAACAGAGGAAAGACTAGAGATCTCTTGATAGAGATTTCAAGGGAACATTTCATGCAAAGATGGGCGCAATAAAGGACAGAAATGGTATGGACCTAACAGAAGCAGAAGATATCAAGAAGAGGTAGCAAGATTACACAGAAGAACTATACAAAAAAGGTTTTCAAGACCCAGACAACCACTGGGTATGATCACTCACCTAGAGCCAGACGTCCTGGAATGTGAAGTCAAGTGGGCCTTAGGAAGCACCACTGCAGACAAAGCTAGTGGAGTTTAAGCTATTTCAAATCCTAAAAGATGATGCTGTGAAAGTGCTTCACTCAATATACCAGCAAATTTGGAAAATGCAGCAGTGGTCACAGGACTGGGAAATGTCAGTTTTCATTCCAATACCAAAGAAAGGCAATGCCAAAGAATGCTCGAACTACCACACAATCGCACTCATCTCACACGCTAGCAAAGTAATGCTCAAAATTCTCCAAATCAGGATTCAACAGTATGTGAACTGTGAACTTCCAGATATTCAAGCTGTATCTAGAAAAGGAAGAGGAACCAGAGATCAAATTGCCAATATCCACTGGATCATCAAAAAAGCAAAAGAGTTCCAAAAAAATATCTACTTCTGCTTTATTGACTATGCCAAAGCCTTTGACTGAGTGGATCACAATAAACTGTGGAAAATTCTGAAAGAGATGGGAATACCAGATCACCTGACCTGCCTCTTGAGAAATCTGTATGCAGGTCAGGAAGCAACAGTTAGAACTGGACATGGAACAACAGACTGGTTCCAAATAGGAAAAGGAATATGTCAAGGCTGTATATTGTCACCCTGCTTATTTAACTTACATGCAGAGTACATCATGAGAAATGCTGGACGGGATGAAGCACAAGCTGGAACCAAGATTCCCGGGAAAAATATCAATAGTCCCAGATATGGAGATGGCACCACCCTAATGGCAGAAAGAGAAAAAGAACTAAAGAGCCTCTTGATGAATGTGAAAGAGGAGAGTGAAAAAGTTGGCTTAAAGCTCAACATAAGAAAACTAAGATCATGGCATCTGGTCCCATCACTTCATGGCAAATAGGTGGGAAAACAATGGAAACAGTGGCAGACTTTAGTTTTTTGGGCTCCAAAATCACTGCAGATGGTGACTGTAGCCATGAAATTAAAAGACACTTGCTCCTTGGAAGGAAAGCTATGACCAACCTAGACAGCATATTAAAAAGCAGACATTACTTTGCCAATAAAGATCCATCTTGTCAAAGCTATGGTTTTTCCAGTAGTCACGTATGGATGTGACAGTTGGACTATAAAGAATGCTGAACACTGAAGAATTGATGTTTTTGAACTGTGGGGTTGGAGAAGACTCTTGAGAGTCCCTTGGACAGCAGAGAGATCCAACCAGTCCATCCTAAAGGAAATCAGTCCTGAATATTCATTGAAAGAACCGATGCTGAAGTTGAAACTCCAATACTCTGGCTACCTGATGTGAAGAACTGATTCATTGGAAAAGACCCTGATGCTGGAAAAGATTGAAGGCAGGAGGAGAAGGGGGCAACAGAGGATGAGATGGTGGGTTGGCATCACTGACTCAATGGACGTGAGTTTGAGTAGGCTCTGGGAGTTGGTGATGGATAGTGAAGCCTGGTATGCTGTATTCCATGGGGTTACAAAGAGTTGAACAGCTGAGCGACTGAACTGACTGACTGAATCCCACTCACCTGAAGTTTGGTTTCCCTATTCCCATATCTCATGATATTTTGTACCTCCAGTTTGGGACTTTTGTTTGCTATGGCCAAGTCTGCCTCCCCAACAAAACTGTGGCCCTTGTTTGCCTGAGAATTAAACTTTCCTTGTATCTCTTGAGCTTGATTGAAAAGATGAGCTTGCCATCAGTTTTTCTAGTGACAACCTAAGAGCTAGGTCAGACCTGTCCTCTCTTCCTAGAGAGCAATGAAGGTGCTCATTCTTATACACAGGAATGCATGTGAGCTCATCCATGTCTTCATTAGAATCAAGGAATCAAGGGTGTTGTCTACTGTGGTTATCTCTTTATTCTTGGTGGACTCTAAAATAACTGAGGCCAGAAATACTTTAAGAAATGTTAAAAATTAATATTAGCAAATTTGAGGCCAAGTGTTCTCTTGCAGCATCATTTCCTAGCTACCCTCCTAAACCAATTTCATCCAAGTAATGTTGCGAATATCTGGTCATGGATGACTACTGAATAAAAGAATTCCTGGATAGGCATCTCCCTTCTAAGACTTGTAACAGGCATATACCTAATGTTGCAGATGAGACCTAAAGCAGATCAGTAATTTTTCTTGTAGTGTGTTGTGTGAGTGTATGTGTATGCAACATGAACAACTCAGAGTTGTTTCTGCTTCTTACAATACCATCTTCACCTTTTCATTAAAAAGATTTTTATTACCAAGCATTCATTTCATTCTATTAAATGCTCAGTAATGTAAACTGATATTTACGCTTACTATAATAAATGTAGACAGCATATTAAAAAGCAGAGACAACTTTGCCAATAAAGGTCAGTCTAGTCAAGGCTATGGTTTTTCCAGTAGTCATGTATGGATGTGAGAGTTGGACCGTAAAGAAAGCTGAGCACTGAAGAATTGATGCTTTTGAACTGTGGTGTTGGAGAAGACTCTTGAGAGTCCCTGGGACAGCAAGGAGATCCAACCAGTCCATCCTAAAGGACATCAGTCCTGAATATTCATTGGAAGGACTGATGTTGAAGCTAAAACTCCAATACTTTGGCCACCTGATGCGAAGAGCTGAATCCTTGGAAAAGACCCTGATGCTGGGAAAGATTGAGGGCAGAAGGAGAAGGGGACGACAGAGGATGAGATGGTTGAATGGCATCACTGACTTGATGGACATGAGTTTGGGTAAACTTCAGGAGTTGGTGATGGACAGGGAGGCCTGGAGTGCTGTGGTCCATGGTGTCACAAAGAGTCAGACACGACTGAGCAACTGAACTGAAACTGAACTGAATAATGAATCTTACGCCATGTTTCCTGTCAGGACATACAAAATCAAGCTGGTACATAATGTGACCTCAAATTCTTAAAGAAAAAAAAGAAAGAAATTCCTTCCCCTTGTATTACTTTCCAATATGTACCTTCACATGAGGCGTGTGTTACAAATCCCACTGCTATTATGAGGGGATAATTGTAAACAACAAGCATGACATTATTTGGTAGGCAGCCCTGGAGATAAGACCTGTCAATCCTTAAATAGGATAATAAGCTGGAAAAATTCACTTGGAGATTAAGATATTTATTTTTTCATTCAACAAATATTTAGTAGTGCACCATCATGTAAAGGGACTCCAGTAAGGCCTTGCTCCTCTTCTGTGACACGTGCAATTTAGAGCTAGAGATTGCCAAATTAATCTTCTTTCCTCTTACATTTTGCAGAAATGATGACTGAGGTTCAGTTTTTGTGACTTGCCTACAACCTGTGTCCAGTAAATAATAAAGGCAAAACAGTGGATAGAGAAAGAAGTAATCACTTGAAATATGTATTTGGTACAGTTATTTTAACATTAATATTATGAGTACTATAGTTAAATTTGTCTTCACCACCTCTAATAATTTCCTTCTATACTCTGCCCACTGAACTCCTCCAAGGAATATTTTAAATAGAGTACCAAAAATGTTCCAAGTTCCATGACTATGTTAGGAATTTTATAAAATAGTATCCAAGAAGGAAATATAAATTAGTCCATAGAAAAATATTAAGAGACTATGGTTTCCACTTATGGTTAAAAGGGTGATTCTGGTATTGGTCACAAAGAAATTTAGACAAGCCTTCCTGCTGAGGATAGAAAGAAAATACGGGCAAGGTAAGAAAGTGTCTCCTTAAAGGCATCTGAGAGGTAGTAATATTGTGAAAAATTATTAGACCAAGATCCTGGAGAAGAAAATGCAGAGTTAGACATTTAGTGTCAATTTGACCATAGTATATTTACAAACTGGAATAGACATTAGAGGCCGAGTATTACTTTTGACAGTCCCCTGGAGTGTTTTCACACAGAAAACCCAAAATAACCTATGAGTAACACAATGAGTATAGCATGTCCATGGGCAGAAACTCGGTGTTAAAAACACTAACAACAGACAGAAAATAAAATTTAAACACAATTATAATACCTTTAAGAATTTAATACTTTGGCCACCTGATGTGAAGAACTTTAAAATGTTTTCAAAGAACTTTCAAATGTTTCAAATGTTTTCATTTGAAAACACCCGGATGCTGGGAAAGATTGAAGGCGGGAGGAGAAGGGGACAACAGAGGATGAAATGGTTGGATGGCATCACCGACTCAATGGATATGAGTTTGAGTAAACTCCAGGAGTTGGTGATAGACAGGGAGGCCTGGCATGCTGCAGTCCATGGGGTTGCAAAGAGTCAGACACGACTGAGCGACTGAACTGAATACCTTGTAATTATTCTAATAAACTATATCCAAGATCAGTGCTCTGGAAATCATAAATCAGTGATTCTCAAAGCATGGTTTTGGGATGAACACCATGAGCATTACCTGGGAACTTCTTAGAAATGCAAATACTCAGGTCACACCCCAGATATACTTGCACTCTGAGATGGCCACCCAGCAATTGCAATTTTAACAAGCCATCTAAGTGATTCTGAGGCATGCTGGAGTTTAAGAAGCTCTGCTCCAAGGCATTATCAAGAGAACTTAAGGAAGACAAATAAACTGGGCGATATACCATGTTTCTGGATTAAAAGTCTCATAATATGATAAAGTTAAGTTTTTTAGCTAAACTCTAAAGTAATTCCAATCAAAATTCCAACTGATGCTTGTGCATTCCGTGTGCTCATAACTTGATAACCTTATATGTTAAACATTCATGTGGAAATGCCAAGGGCAAAGAACAGATAGGAACTCTTGAAGAAGATCAGGTAGAGAGAACTTGCTGAACAGATAGATCAGGTAGAGAGAACTTGCTGAACAGATATTCAGTTCAGTTCAGTTCAGTTCAGTCACTCAGTCGTGTCTGACTCTTTGCGACCCCATGAATCACAGTACTCGAGGCCTCCCTGTCCATCACCAGCTCTCAGAGTTCACTCAAACTCATGTCCATTGAGTCGGTGATGTCATCCAGTCATCTCATCCTCTGTTGTCCCCTTCTCCTCCTGCCCTCAATCCCTCCCAGCATCAGGGTCTTTTCCAACAAGTCAACTCTTCACATGATGTGGCCGAAGTATTGGAGTTTTAGCCTCAGCATCAGTCCTTCCAATGAACACCCAGGACTGATCTCTTTTAGGATGGACTGGTTGGATCTCCTTGCAGACACTATAAAACTTCAGAAGCTAAAACAAAGAGAGAGAGAAAGAGAAAGAAAAAGCCCACAAATACACCCAACTTAAAAGATATATATATTTTTTATCATCAAATTTTCATGATAGAGAGTTTTTTAATAAATGGTGCTAGGTCAACAAGATATCTCTGTAGGAAGAAATGAAACTTGAACCTACCTCACACCAGAAACAAATACGTGATTTAAACAGAAATGTCTAAACAATAAAACTTCTAGAAGATAATAGAAAAGGATACCTTTTCCTACTATGAGGAATACCTTAAACAGAACTCAAAATAAAGAAATTGATAAATCAGACAAAACCACATTGGAAAATATCACCTGTGTGAATGAAAGATAAGCATACATCTATCTTGCATTTTCTTTTCTGTGAATTAATCACCTCAAATTCTTGCCCATGTGTACAAAGAGATTATGGAAGGATGAACATAGCAGCATTACAGGTAATAACCAACATCCAGAAACAACCCAACCATCTATCAACAACAGAATGAATATATTGTGATATATCTAAATAACACCATGAAGATAAATACACTACATGTACATCATGGGTGAAGCCCAAAGTCACAGAGATGGGCAAAATAAAATAGAAATTATTCCATTTAAATAGTTTGAAATGAAAAAAAAAACTAGCCTGCAATATTTAGGGATGCTTAAATAGATGATAAAAATGTAAAATATTAGTGTCTATAATAAAAAGCAGGACAGTGGTTACCTTTGTGGAAGGAAGATTATTATTAGAAATATGGGGTCCTTCTGAGGTGGTTGGAAGGTACTATTTCTTTCTCTTTCCTCCCTTACCTCTGGCCAAAATAATAAGAACTATAAACAAGAAATACGTCTTTGAGGAAATACACCACGATCATCATCATCGTTTGAGCACCGCTGTCTAAGTGCCGTATGCCGTCATCTGATTCTCACAGTAACCCTATGAGGCGGTACTACTATAAGTGTCATTTCAAAGATAAGTAAACTGAGGTGCTGAGATATTAACTAATTTTCTCAAAGTTACACAGCTGAAAAGTAGCTACGCCAACAGCTCAAACCCAGAGAAGCTGACTTCAGTTCCCACACAAGCCCATGCTGTTAACCCAATCTCAAACAGTGGGAGTTCTGATGTCAAACACAGGATTGTAAGGAAAAGGGAGCTTTTTCTGGTGAGCATTTCTTCTTCTCTCATGAGACTCCACGAAGACAATGGTGTCTGTTTGGTCTCTGCAGCTACAGACCCATAGAGGCCCTTGTAGGAGACTGATTCCTTGAAGTGTGAAGGTCCTCCCAATTTTCGAGAGATCTCTTTGGGAAGAAAAGAGCCTAGCAATCTCCACGGAGAAAAACTCATGATTCAGAGGAAAAACAGAGACTGTCTCAGAGTGTTCACCCTGAAACATCCTTACTTAATGGCACAGCAACAAAGTAACAGAGCTAGGAAAAGGAAGAGCCATAGAAGGACAAGGCTACCTGCTTCTGGAGGGACACCTACATCTGAGTTAGAAAAGAAGACGACGTTTCTTCAGGCAGCTAAGGGGAAACAGTGATAGACGTACAGGGAACGTACGTTTTCCAGCGTGCAGGATCCACAGCCCTGGCTGCCCATGGAAATGATGGGGGTGGGGTACAGCAAGTGGAATCACACGAGGTGACCCCGGCAATGTTGTTAGGGGTGTAGGGACATAGCTTTACATTATGTGGAATCCCACAGGGAGATGTGCTGTACTGTGCTAAGTAGTTTCAGTCATGCCCAACTCTGTGCGACACCGTGGACTGTAGCCTGCCAGGCTCCTCTCTCCTTGGGCTTCTCCAGGCAAGAATATTGGGGTGGGTTGCCATGCCCTCCTCCAGGGGACCTTCCTGACCCAGGAATCGAACCTGTGTCTAAGTCTCCTACTTTGGCAGGCAGGTTCTTTATCACTTGGAGATAACTATTCTTTTATCATTTTCCTTTCAATTTTCTGACTATTATAAAGTCTCAATGTGACATTAGTATGGTTTTAACAACTCTCCGACACCTACTACTACTTCTCGTAACAAAGAGATTTTGGCAGGTGGAAGAGTATTTAACTAGAAGTGAAAAACGTTCTTTCATCTTCATTGTGTTCACTTTTATGGCTTCCTTCTATTTATGTCAACAATTTTTTATTTGCAGAAATAAAAAGTTCTTTTTTCAAGTAAATTTATGTATGAAAAATATGTGTTTTACAGAATTATTATATAAAAATTTATAGAGGTCATATGCATATATGGCAAAAAAAATTGTGATGATATTGTAAAGTGTGGGTAGTCTTCTAAACTCTTCGAATAATCTATATCCTGTCCTCAGTTGGTGTTATACCCGGCAGTTGTTGGTCTACACTGGGAACATCATGTCCGTTTCTGAAGAGCACTCTCTAAAAGAGATGAAGACACACTGAAGACCATCCAGAGTGACCAGAGAAAGACCAGAACACACAGTAATAACCACAGCATAAGATCTTGAGCATAATGGAAGCCTCTGCACAGGGCCATATGAGCTGCTGTGAAGAATCTAAAGAATTGTCATGTGGATGGACCTCTGTGGGATCTGGTCTTTGTGTCCACAAAAGATAGACACATTTCTAACTTTCTAGACATAGCTAACTTGCAAAAAACAGATTTTTGTACAATATACAAAACATTCTTGTAGCCTAAACCATCCACAGGTAGAATGTAATAGTAAAAGAATAAGCTTGGGCTTCCCTAGTGGCTGAGATGGTAAAGTATGTACCATACTTTGTGTCTATAATGTGGGAGGACCCAGGTTTGGTCCCTAGGTTGGGAAGATCTCCTGGGCTAGGGAGTGGCAACCCACTCCAGGAGTTTTGCCTGGAGAATCCCATGGACAGAGAAGCCTGGTGGACTACAGTCCATGGCGTCACAAAGAGTCAGACATGAATGAGTAACTGAAACGACTACTACTATTGCTACTAGGGACCAGAAGGTGTATAGGTTCCAGTCTTCCCACCAATAATTCCTGGTAAACAAGACTGCAGACAGAACCTTAACTCTGAACCTTGTATTATTTATGTATAAGGAGAAAAAGCTGGACTAGATGAAGGAAAGTGGGTAGGTTCATCTTGATAATCCTGATTGCTTGGAATGCTGCCTGAAACTTCTTGTGGAAAAAAATTTTGAGGCCATATTTTGAGTCCTTCATATGGGAAGAAGGACTGATTATCAACATCTACCCCAGATCAGAGAGGTGAATCACCACATTTCTGATTGCCTTGGACCAGATGATCATTACAATTCCTCCCCACATCAATTTCACATGACTTTTTAAAATTTACCAATAAGTGCACTTCCAAAAAGCTATCCATTAAAAAAATTTTTTTTTAATTGCTGTATTCATTGGAGTAGACT
The DNA here is from genome assembly GCF_014754425.2 of Oryx dammah. Taxonomy (NCBI): domain Eukaryota; kingdom Metazoa; phylum Chordata; class Mammalia; order Artiodactyla; family Bovidae; genus Oryx; species Oryx dammah. Next base: position 43,325,271 of record NW_024070189.1, read on the forward strand.
TTGTTTATGGATATTAATGCCTTCTATTTTTACGGTATTACTCCAGAGTGACAAATCATGTAGCCAATTATACCATTCTGTTCTCAGAAGCAGGCTTACATAATTATTCAAAATTTACCTGTCCTTTAAGGTTTTGAGAAATGTGCTGGTTTAGTTGGACTGCCTGATTAATGAAAGGAAACTTCTGTTCTTCCACTCTTGTAGGATTGGCCAGCACTTCTGAAGTGTGAACAAAGCCTTCATTCACTGTAAGATGATCATGCCCTCATAACAAGGGGACTTCCTCCCCCAGACAAATCGTGTTAGTATCTAGTACATCCGCCTTTACAGTGAGTATGTGAGTTCCATTTCATTTTATTTTTCTCTATAAACATAATATGCAGAATAATAGATGATCCAGCTTGAATGCCATGGAGAGAGAATGCATTTGTCAAGGGCCACAGTAGACTCAGCTGATGCCTAGTTCGGCTAGATTGTGACCACACTTCATTTGTCATCAGCATTCTGCTTAATTTACCACAAGTGTCATCTCCCAGGGCTGTCGGCCTGGAAAGATGATGCCCCTGTTGTGTGGGCTTTATGGGTACTGAGCGTTGAGGGGCCGGGGCTATAGGGAATGAGCTATCATTCATAATTTCCCACACTGCTTAGTTGAGGCAGACAGATGGGAGCCTGAGGAGAAGGGGAACTTGAAGCTAAGTAGATGGGCAGGCAAATATCCAGCAGCATCTGCTGCTGGCTAAGATGTTTCTAGCTACTTGTCTTAAAGAGCCTTCAAGCTACTTATGACTTGAAGTACAGATCTGCACTGTCCAACACTACAGCCACATGTTGCTACTGAGTATTTGGAACATGGCTAGTTCAAATTGAAATGTAGTGAGTGTATAAAGTACACACAAGATTTTGAAGACTTAGAACCAAAAACAGAATGTAATTATTTTTATATTGATTCTGTGTTGAAATGACCATGATACTGACAAACTGGGTTACATTATACAAATACTTAATAGATTCTTACTTTTTTAAGGTGGCTATCAGAAAATTTAAAATGATATAAGTGGCTTCCACTAGGTTTGTAATATTGTGTTGTTGTTGTTTAATTGCTAAGATACATACAACTCTCTGTGACCCCTTGGACTGTAGCCCACCAGGCTCCTCTGTCCATAGGATTCCCCAGGCAAGAATACTGAAGCAGGTTACAATTTCCTTTTCCTGGGGATCTTCCTGACCCAGGGATCAAACCCGCATCTGATTCTTTACCACTAAGCCACCTGGTAAGCCCCTAAAATGTTGCTTTAAAGTAAAAAATTCATTAGCCCTCATCCCTTTATTCTACAGAGAGGAAAACAGAGAGTCTGACTAGGTAAGCAGTTGATATGGTCACATAGCTGGTGAGTGACAGAGCTAGGATGAGTCATCACATGTCTGATTTCCAATCTTGACCCCTTTTATTCTACATAATCTCCTAAGAAGTGAAAGTCACTCAGCTGTGTCTGACTCCTCTTTGTGATCCCATGGAATTCTCCAGACCAGAATACTGGAGTGGGTAGCCTTTCCCTTCTCCAGGGGATCTTCCCAACCCAGGCATAGAACACAGGTCTCCCCGCATTGCAGTTGGATTTTTTCCCAGCTGAGCCACAAGAGAAGCCCAAGAATAATGGAGAGGGTAGCCTATCCCTTCTCCAGCAGATCTTCCCAAACTAGGAATCAAACCGGGTCTCCTGCATTGCAGGTGGATTCTTTACCAACTGAGCTATCAGGGAAGCCCTCATCTCCTAAGAAGAAGCACCCAACTCTAAGAGTAAGGAGGTGTGGATATCTTTTCATGTTCAACCTCTTACCTGTGAGGGACAGTGCTAACTTTTCTATGCCTCAGTCTCCACTTTACTAAAAAGTGCAAACACATTTACCATGTTGATAGGTAAATCAAATTATTTCTTAAAAGAGCTTCAAAGATCTTCAAAGACAACACAGTTTTTGGCAGTTTTTTGTGCAGAGTTTAAGAATGCAAACACTGGAGCAAGATCACCTATCTGTGTTTCAGTTCCAATTCTATTATCACCATTTTGGATTAGTTATTTAAATTATGTGTTTCTTGGCCATTTGTATGTCTTCTTTGGAGAAATGTATATTTAGGTCTTTTGCCCATTTTTTGATTGGGTTTTTTGTTTTGATGATATTAAAACCCGTGCTGTTTGTAAATTTTGGATACTAATCCTTGCTGATGATATCATTAGCAAATATTTTCTCCAATTCTGGGGGTTGTCTCTTTGCCTTATTTATGATTTCCTCTGTTGTACAAAAGCTTTTGAGTTTAAATATGTCCCATTTGTTTATTTTTATTTTCATTATTCTGGAAGACAGATCGAAAATGATATTGCTGCAACTTATGTCAGAGAATGTTTTGCCTATGTTCTTCTCTAACTGCAGCCATGAAATTAAAAGACGCTTACTCCTTGGAAGAAAAGTTATGACCAACCTAGATAGCATATTCAAAAGCAGAGACATTACTTTGCTGACTAAGGTCCGTCTAGTCAAGGCTATGGTTTTTCCTGTGGTCATGTATGGTTGTGAGAGTTGGACTGTGAAGAAGGCTGAGCACTGAAAAATTGATGCTTTTGAACTGTGGTGTTGGAGAAGACTCTTGAGAGTCCCTGGGACAGCAAGGAGATCCAACCAGTCCATCCTAAAGGAGATCAGCTCTGGGTGTTCTTTGGAAGGAATGACGCTAAAGCTGAAACTCCAGTACTTTGGCCACCTCATGCAAAGAGTTGACTCATTGGAAAAGACTCTGATGCTGGGAGGGATTGGGGGCAGGAGGAGAAGGAGACGACAGAGGATGAGATGGCTGGATGGCATCGCCAACTCAATGGACGTGAATCTGAGTGAACTCCAGGATTTGGTGATGGACAGGGAGGCCTGGCATGCTGCGATTCATGGGGTCGCAAAGAGTCGGACATGACTGAGCGACTGAACTAAACTGAACTGAAGGGCTTTATAATGTCCTGTCTTTAATCCATTTTGAGCTTATTTTTGTGTATGGTGTTAAAGAATATTCTAATTTCATTTTTTAACATGGAGATGTCATTTTCCTGAAACCATTTGTTAAAAAGACCATGTTTTCTTCATTGTATATTCTTACCTCCTTTATCATAGATTAATTGAGCACAGGTGCATTGGTTTATTTCTGAGTTTTCTATTCTGTTCCATTGATCTATATTTCTATATTTATGCCAGTACCACATTGTTTTGATGACCATAGCTTTGTAGTATAGTCTGAAGCCAGGGAGTCTGATTCTTACAGTCCATTTTTCTTTCTCAAGAGTTCTTTGGCTATTTGGGGTCCTTTTGTATCTCCACACAAATTTTAAGATTTCTTGTTCTAGTTTCATGAAAAGTGTCATCGGTAATTTGAAAGGAATTTCACTGAATCTGTAGATTACCTTGGGTAGTACAGACAATTGTCATTTTGACAATATTTATTCTTCTAATCCAGGAACATGGTATATCTTTCCATCTGTGTCATCTTTGATTTCTTTTATTGGCATCTTATAGTTTTAGAGAACAGGTCTTTTGTCTCCTTAAGTAGGTTTGTTCCTAAGTATTTTATTCTTTTTGATGTGATGATAGGTGGGATTGTTTCTTGAATATCTCTTTCTGATCTTTCTTTGTCAGTTTATAGAAATGTGACAGATTTCTGTGTATTAATTTTGTAACTTGCAACTTTACCAAATTTATTGAGGAACTCTAGTAGCTTTCTGGTAGCAATGTTCAACATTGATAATTATTAGAGAAATGCAAATCAAAACTACAATGAGATATCACCTCACACCAGTCAAAATGGCTATTTTAAAAAATCCACAAAAATAAATGCCAGAGAGGGTATGGAGAGAATGTAAATTGGTACAGCCACTATGGAGAACAGTATGGAGATTCCTTAAAAAAATAAAAATAGACTACCATATGACCCTGCAATCCCACTCCTGGGCATATATCCAGAGAAAAATATGGTCCAAAAGGATACATGCACCCCAATGTTCACTGCAGTGCTGTTTACAGTAGCCAAGACATGGAAGCAACCTAAATGTCCATTGACAGAGGAATGGACAAAGATGTGGTACATATATACAATGGAATATTACCCAACCATTAAAAAGAAGGAAATAATTCCATTTGCAATAACATGGTTAGACCTAGATATTGTCATTCTGAATGAAGTAAGTCAGACAGAGACAAATAAATATCACACAATAGCACTTATATGCAGAATCTAAAACAAAATTATACAAATGAACTTATTTACAAAACAGAAACAGACTCACCAACTCAGAGAATGAATTTATCATTACCAGGGGTGAAAGGTAGGGGGAAGGAATAGTTAGGGAGTCTGGGGTTAATATGTATGCACTGCTGTGTTTGAGATGGATACCAACAAGGACCTACTCTTTAGCAAAGGTAACATTCGTCAGTATTATGTAACAACCTAAGTGGGGAAAGAATTTGAAAAAGAATAGATATATGTATATGTATAACTGAATCACTTTGTTGTACACCTGAAACTAATACAACATCATTAATGAAATATGCTTCAATATAAAATAAGTTATAAAAATTCTCTGGGTCTTAGCCTTCCCATGTGTAATACAATATACCCTATGGGTTTAGATTAGTTAATGCATAGAATACACTTAGAACAGTGCTTGGTATTTGGCAAATACACAAATAGTGTTAGCTATTATTATTAGAGAACATTCCTACAAGAAATTTTCACCCAAGTTTTTTTTAAGTTAAACACATAAGAACTGTTCTTAAATGTAAGCTTATGAGTGAGCATTTACTCTGTGTGATTTTAGAGATTGGAGAATGACCCAGTGCCCCTGAAAGAGGATCAGTTTCACTGTCTCTAAAAATAATAATACTCTTTACCTTTCTGGATTGTTGAGAGAATTAAATGCCTACTGCACTGCCTGAAAATAAATACTAGTGTTCCATTTAAACAACAACAAAAGCTCTTTCCTGTCCACTAGTACACATCATGATACCACCATTAGATATGTATTTCTTCAGTTTAAAGCTTTGGTTTTGTTTCATGACACTGCCTATCTTTCTTCCTTCTCACTCCAAACATACACAGAATCCTGTCAATTTCACACAAATCTCTAGACACTGGCGTTCCTCTCCCTTCAGTTCTCTTACCTTCCAAACACTGACCAAACAGTCCACACCAGTGGCCTCTTTTCTTTCCATGAATGATCGTCTGAAGCCTCAAGTCCCTGAACTAAGTCTAAACCATGTCTCTCTGAAGTGAGTTCTCAAAAGCATAAGATAACAGTATGGCACTGCCTTTCCTCAGTCTTTTTTTAACTTTCCTTCACATCCTCCTTTTAATTCTCTTTGTTGTCCTGCTACTTCAATGACCACTCATATTCTTTCTCCTGCTTTGTTCACTCTTCCCCTCTCTCAGCTCTATCTTCCTTAAGGTCTAGCATTCTCCTCATTCTGCCTGCTCTACCCTGCTGACTGAATTTTCCCCATGGTTTCAACCTCACTGCTGTACATATGCTACAAGGCTCTCTCTCCTCTCCCTGTCTGTCTCTCTCCTCCCCACATCCCCTTGCCTTTCTCACTCCCTCTTTCTACCTGTTTTAAGCCTCCAAGAACATGGTCCTTCTTCACATGAAACCCAAGACAAAATCTCATCTTCCTCCCTCAAGCTCCTCTCAAATGCCTGAGATTTATTTATTAGTGACCATACTATATTCTTCCAGTTTTTCAAACCTGGCATTTTCTTAGATTCCTCACACTGTATTAGGACAAGTCTGCACTTGAATCCTCACTTCATTTCATACTAGCTCTATTAGTCTGAGTTCTCCAGAGATACGCACTCAGAGAAAGAGAAAGAAAGAAAAAAAGAGTATAGTTAATTTACAATGTTAACTTACAGTGTTAATTTCTGCTATACAGCAAAGTGAACCATTTATACATATATCTACTTTTTTCAGATTCTATTCCCATATAGATCATTACAGAGTATTGAGGAGAGTTCTCTGTTCTAGTGATGGTTTTTCTAGTAGTCATGTATGAATGTGCAAGTTGGACCACAAAGGAAGCTGAGCACTGAAGAATTGATGCCTTAGAACTGTGGTGCTGGAGAAGACTCTTGAGAGTGCCTTGAACAGCAAGGAGACCAAACCAGTCGATCCTAAAGAAAATTAATCCTGAATATTCATTGGAAGGACTGATGCTAAAGCTGAAGCTCTAATACTTTGGCCACTTGATACAAAGAGCTGACTCTTGGAAAAGATCCTGATGCTGGGAAAGATTGAGGGCAAGAGGAGAAGGGGGTGACAGAGGATGAGCTGCTTGGGTGGCATCACGGACTCAATGGACATGAGTCTGAGCAAACTCCGGGAGATAGTGAAGGACAGGGAAGCCTGGAGTGCTGCAGTTCATGCATGGGGTCACAAAGAATCAGACACAATTTAGCAACTGAACAACAGTGACAACTCTTTTATAGATTCTTTCCCCATATAGTCCATTATAGAGTATAGAGTTCCATGTGCTATACAATGGGTTCTTATTAGTTTCCTATTTTATATATAGTAGTGCAGATATGTTAATTTCCGTTAATCTCAATTTACCCCTCCCCCACTTTCCTCCTTGATAACCATTGTTTTCTACAATTGTGATTCAATTTCTATTTTACAAACATGTTCATTTGTACCATTGCTTTTTAGATTCTACATATAAGAAATATCATATGACATTTTTCTTTTTCTATCTAACTTATTTCACTAAGTATGACAATCTCTAAGTCCATCCATGTCACTGACAATAGCATAATTTTGCTCTTTTTGTGGCTTTGTATATATGTACCATATCTTCTTTACCCATTCCTTCATCAGTGGACATTTAGGTTGCTTCCATGCCCTTGAATCAACTATAGTCCAATAAAGGTTAATTTAAAAAAAATAAAGTCTATGTCTAAAGTCATTATTTTAAAAAATGAAAAAGAGAAAAAAAGAGAGGAATTGGCTCATGCAATTATAAAGGATGAGAAGTCCATGATTTATTCTCTGTAAGATGGAAACCCAAGAAGCCAATGGTGTAGCAGCTTGGGGTAAGTCCAGGGACTTGAGAACCCAGAAAGCCAACAACATAAGTCCCAGTCTGAGTGCAAAGGCTTGAGAACCAAGAGAGTTGATGGTGCAATTCCCAGTCCAGGACAAAAGACCATTGTTCCAATTCACATAGTCAGAGTTAGGGCAAATTCTCGCTTCTTCCAATTTTTTATTCTACTCAGGCCCTCAGCAAATTGGATGATGCCCATCCATGTTGAAGAATCCAATCTGTTTTATTCAGTTTACCAACTTAAGTGCCAATCTCATCCAGAAACATCCTCACAGACACAACTGGAAATGTTTACTCAAATACTTGGAACCTTCTGACTCATAATATTGACTCATAAAATTAACCATCACACTAGCTATGTAGCTTTGATAAGTTGCTCAACCTGTCTGAGTTCCAGCTTTCTCATCTGTAAAATCAGGAGATTAAATGAGATAGCATCTTCATGATACTTAGCACATCCTTTTATCAACTTGAATATCTAACTCAAACTAAATTTCTATCTGAATGCTAGCTTGTTCATTGAGATGTATTGTCCATGGTGGTTCTCCTTCCCCTCATGAATAAAAAATACTCATTCATTGTCAACCATTATTTATATTATTATAACTCCACACTTAACTTTTAGAATTAACTTCTAGGTTCTTTGACACTTGCAGTAACTCGTCATGACTTATATAGTTTTCTTACAAAATGTTTTTTATGTCTCGTCATAGTTTTCCATTTCCCATTCCTACCATTTCCACAAGAATTTTATAATTTTATATCAAATTTGTATCCAATTCCCAGCAATGTATTCTTCTTCTAGTCCTTCTTTTCATTTAGCAACTTTGCCAGACTAATTTCCCTAAAACTCTACTAGATTATTGATCCTAAGAGCTGGGGCTTGGGGAAATGGAGAGTGACTGTAATAGGTACAAAGTTTCTATTGAGGATGATGAAAATGGATAGTGGAATTTTAATTTGGATGCTCTGGATTAGATAGTAGTGATAGTTGCAGAACCTCATAAATGTACTAAAAAGAGTCACTAAACTGTATAAACAGTGAATCTTATGGTATGAATTGTATCTCATAAATAAAAATAAAAGAGAGGATAAAAGTATGTCAGAGAGTGCCTAACTTATAGACATTGAATAATTTGCTAAGCTTCCCTTTGCCCCCATTAAAAATGGTAAAGCTAGGATCAAAATCAAGTCATTATGATACAAAGACTATGCTCTTCACCACTCCACCAATATTGCCTCTCACATGACAGCAGGATTCTCCTGGAAAAGAGAAACAGTGAAACAAGCCCTTCTGACGGTTCTGCCTTTCTGACTAAAGCGCTGCTTACTTGAGCATATGATCTGTTAATGGTAACTACAGAACAAAGTTATTCATATCTTTTGCTCAATGAAATAACCTGTTGAGATTGTATTAATAAATCAAACCAAAGACACGAAAGATTATATAAGATAATTTAGAGGAAGGAGTAAAAAGAATTAGAAAAGTGTGGGGAATACTGATACTGCTTTTGCCTAAACAAAACATGGTAAACATTGTTTTTGCCAAAGAGATTATGGAAGGAGTTTAAAAAATCAAATTAAATTTGAGGGACAATTGGTTTGACAAATAAGTCTTCAGCTAGAGACTGTGTATTAAAGCAAGGATTAAAGAGAAAGAGCAAATATTTCTGGAGTTCCAATCATGATGTAATGAATCAGATACACATGGCTTCACAACCCTCCTCTGCAGCTTTCTCAGCCAAATAACCTTGGCCAAGTTACTTAATTTCTCCTATCATCTATTTTCTCTTGTGTAAAATATAGACAACAAAAAGTCATCATAAGGTTATTATTGTTATATAAAGGGCAGAAAATAGGTACAGTAAATGGTAGCTTTGATTAGTTACTATATAGGCCAGAATATGTCCTCACCATTTGGGAGGGGGTTAATTGACAGTGCTGGAGGGACAGCAAAGTTTCCCCATGTCAAGCTCAACTCCCTAAATACAGATAGCTCACCCCCTAGATCCCTGATCCATCAGGAATTTTTTACTTATAATTCTAAAAGCTCACAAGGAAGCATCTTTATTTTCCCCGACGGAAAAAAATATATAAGAATATAAAGATGGGCTTTTCTTTCAAATGGCAGACTAAGCTGACATAACAAATCCCCTCTTCCCACCTCAAATAGTGAGAAATTTTTAAAATTTCTCTTTCATGATGATTTCAGTTGCAGACACCTTTAGTAAGGGATTTAACAAAAGTTCAAAGAACATTTAAGCGATAATTTATGCAAAATGTTTCAAAGATTAAAAAAGGAAGACAACTATCCAATGGATTTTATGAAACTAAGATTTTTTTTTACTAAGGTAAGAAAAGGACAATATTAGAAAATAGGATTGATGACTGACTTAATTATATACATGAATATAAAGAAAATACTCATTGACTGAATCCAGCAGTATTTTAAATGTAATAAATCACAACCAAGTATATATTATCTCATGAATGAAAGATGATTCCAATATGAGAATATCTAAATAAAAATAATCATACAGACTAATGGGGAAAAACAAATGGTCACTTCAACCCATCCAGAAAAACAGTAGACAATATTTTATGTATTTTTCTAATAAGAGTTTTTACCAAAGAAAAACAAAAACTATAATTCTTATTTTAATAAAAGTTTCAGAAACCTTTTAGAAACCTGCAGCAAATATAATACTTAATGATCAAACTTTAGAAGCGTTCCCATTAAATTCAGGCACAAGACAAAGATTCTCATCATAATGTCTATGATTATTTTACTGAAGGTCTTAGCTAATGGAGTAAGACAGAGGAAAGGAACTGATACTAGGATTAGAAACTTTTGTTACTTGCTAGTGATTTTTCTACATACAAAATGAAAGGTAAAGAAAAAATTCAAACTGCCAGAACTTAATAATTCAGCAGGGCTTCTAGATATAAAAATCAACTATAAAAATTTATAACTATTTCTATATTGTCAATAGTCAATAAATATAAGAGAAAACTGTCACCACTCAAATTAGTGATAAAAACTGAGAACTAGCTCTAATAAAAGAAGTTTAGCACCTTACGGAGAAAATATTTAAATGTTACTAAAGTTCACAAAAATCTCAATAAATGGAGAAATAATCAGGTTTGTGGGTGAAAAGATTAAACACCTTAGATATGAAGATATTCTCTGAATTAATCTGTAAAGCTAAAGACCATTATAATTAAAACCAAAAAGAATTCCTATAAAAATACAATGAGGGGTATAGCGTTAATGTATGTATAGGTGAATGGATCAATAAACAGTATAGGAAACCTAGAACACAGACTAAAGCTTTGGCAAGTTAGAATTTAAGAAACATAGCATCAAGGGGGGTTCATGTTTGAGAACGCATGTACACCCATGGTGGATTCATGTCAATGTATGGCAAAACCAATACAGTATTGTAAAGTAAAATAAAGTAAAAATAAAATTTAAAATAAATAAATAAATAAGAAACATAGCATCACAGATATGAAGGAAAAGCAAGATTATGTAAGGAATGCTATTCTCATTTGGAAAAAAATAAACCTATCTTTCAGACTATACACAAAGATTCCAGTAGATTTAAGACTTACATGTTAAGAACAAATTTTAGATCTTATTTGATGAAGTATAGAAGGAGGTCTTTTTAACACTAAAATTGGAAAGGGTTTATGTAAACAAGATCAAAAAAGCAAGTTAAAAAAGAAAACAATTGTTAAGTTTGATCATATTGAAATTTATCAGGGGTGATAAAAGTACCATAAACTATAAAAAGATTAGTAACTGACTAGAAGGAGTTACAACACAGAATAAGGATTAGTGAGAAAAATGCATATGGGTGCCTAATGCCTACAAATGAATAAGGAGAAGAAAATAAAATGGGAAAAGTAACAAAAGATACAAAAAGAAAATCAAGACAACAAAGAACCATAAGAAAAATGTGCAACCTCACTCACATCAAGGAAATTAAGGTTATATGGCACTTTTCCACACATATAAGATTAATAAAAATAAAGATAAGTACAGTAATACCAAATATTGGTAAGGATGTGGGCAAACAAACAGGATGATACAGTATTATAATTACTTGAGATAACAACTTGGTGAAATCCAGTGAAATTTAAAATGGGTATAATCCATATCCAATACAATTAAGCAAGAAGCAAAAGTAACTAGAAAGCTTCATGTTTATAAAATATACTCAGCAATTCTGTCTCTAGGTGTGTACCACAGAGAAACATTTGTCCATGTGTACCATACATTATATGCAAGGTCATATTTTGAAGCAAAGTTTGTAATGTTCACTAATAGAAAAACTGATAAATTGACTAATAAATTATGGTACCTTCATAGATGGACTACCAAATAAAGTAACCATATCTATACAGATGAATAGATTCCAAAACCATAATGTTAAATGAAAATTTAGCAACTTGCACAATGATATAAACAGTAAGTTAGAGATTGTATAATTTAAAACAGACAATAAATACCACAAAACATTTCTTGGCAATATAAATATATACAGTCAAAAAAGGGATTGGGAGGAATTCCAAGTAGTATTGCCTCTGGAGATAAAAAAAGAAATACAGAGAGAATATAACTGAAGAAAGACCCAGAAAAAGAAGAGAGAAACAATAAAGCACAAGAAATATTTGGACATATGATGGCTGAGGATTTTCCAAAAATGAAGAAAGACATCAACGCACAGATTTAAGAGACCCAATAAACTTTTGCTTGGGGTATAGGGAGCTACAAAAAGCATTTCTTCCTTATCATAACAACACAAAAATCAGAAAAACTGCACGTTCATGATTTTTCTTGAACCCATCAGAAAGCTAGAGACATAAGGTAACAACAAGTCTGAAAACTAAGCAGTCATGTGCTTGCAGGAGAGGATGCAAGCACTCGCCTACCTGGAACAGGCAAAGCTTGACGCTGGTAAGAGAAATTCAGCTGGAGCTGTCCATGAATTGGTAAGGCCAAATGTGGGCTGGCAATATGTAGAGGCCCTTGGAGCTGGAAATACAGGAGGGGTTTATATGACCCAGTTGCACTGACCGTTTCTTCTCCACAGACCTTATTGTGATGTGAAAGTCATTCAGTCGTGTCTAACTCTTTGTGACCCCATGGACTATATAGTCTGTGGAATTCTCCAGGCCAGAATACTGGAGGGGTAGCTGTTCCCTTCTCCAGGAGATCTTCCCAACCCAGAGATCGAACCCAGGTCTCCCACAGTCCGGGCAGATTATTTACCAACTGAGCCACCAGTGAAGCCCCATAGACCTTATCATGCACATGCGAAAAAGACCAGTGGGAATCCTGAGAGGGTGTTCATTCTGATACATGTTGAGGGCCAGGGTGAGGAACTCCGCCCATGGCCAAGGTCATGAGCAAGGAGGCTTGGCATATGCAAAGGCGTGATCAAGCCTCAGGAAACCCCCTGTTCCCGAGCATCTACCCCAAAACCATCCAAGGCAATAAAAATTCCTGGGCGTGACAAGAGTGTTTCAGCTTACGACTCCTCTGAAGGTTATCTAGCCCGCCTGTATAGGTTCATCCAGGCCACATGTGATTGTTTACAGCCTCCCAATCTGAGAGGCACGAGATGTTTTAGACTTACTAAAGGCAAATTCTTTCGGGGAGTTAGAAATTATCAGTATAGTGGGTTGGTTAGGAATTATATTGGTGAAGGGTTTTTCATTTGTTGTGTCAATAATTGCTGCTAATTCCCTGCTTTGGGTGGGACAAGGATGTCTCAGGTCAAACCTCTCTGCTGACAGACTAGCTTGTGTGACAGGATTATCCATACTCCTGCCACATGATTGTTTACTACCTCTCAACCATAAACAGCACAGAGAGTTTTGGAGTATTTTGAGAGTCTTAATTAGCATAGGGCTTTTCTCATTGTTGAGTCAATGATTGCTGCCAGGCCTCCATATCCTTAGGCACCTGGGAATATATTAATCAATGTATTTGGAGTATAGAAAAGGAAATATAGTAGTTTTTGATGTTAGCAATACTAGACTTTTTTTTTTTAATTTATTTATTTATTTTTAATTTTTACTTTACAATTCTGTATTGGTTTTGGCATAGATTGACATGAATCCACCACAGGTGTACATGCGTTCCCAAACATGAGCCCCCCTCCCACCCCCCTCCCCACAACATCTCTCTGGGTCATCCCCACGCGTCAGCCCCAAGCGTGTCATATCCTGCATCAGACATAGACTGGCATTTCGATTCTTACATGATATTATACATGTTTCAATGCCATTCTCCCAAATCATCACACCCTCTCCCTCTCCCTCTGAGTCCAAAAGTCCGCTATACACCTCTGTGTCTTTTTTGCTGTCCTGCATACAGGGTCATCATTGCCATCTTCCTAAATTCCATATATATGTGTTAGTATACTGTATTGGTGTTTTTCTTTCTGGCTCACTTCACTCTGTATAATCGGCTCCAGTTTCATCCATCTCAGCAGAACTGATTCAAATGTATTCTTTTTAATGGCTGAGTAATACTCCATTGTGTATATGTACCACAGCTTTCTTATCCATTCATCTACTGATGGACATCTAGGTTGTTTCCATGTCCTGGCTATTATAAACAGTGCTGCAATGAACATTGGGGTACATGTGTCTCTTTCAATTCTGGTTTCCTCTGTGTGTATGCCCAACAGTGGGATTGCTGGGTCATAAGGCATTTCTATTTGCAATTTTTTAAGGAATCTCCACACTGTTCTCCATAGTGGCTGTACTAGTTTGCATTCCTACCAACAGTGTAGGAGGGTTCCCTTCTCTCCACATCCTCTCCAGCATTTATTGCTTGCAGATTTTTGGATCGCAGACATTCTGACTGGTGTGAAGTGGTACCTCATTGTGGTTTTGATTTGCATTTCTCTAATAATGAGTGATGTTGAGCATCTTTTCATGTGTTTGTTGGCCATCCGTATGTCTTCTTTGGAGAAATGTCTATTTAGTTCTTTGGCCCATTTTTTGATTGGGTCATTTATTTTTCTGGAATTGAGCTGCAGGAGTTGCTTGTATATTTTTGAGATTAGTTGTTTGTCAGTTGCTTCATTTGCTATTATTTTCTCTCATTCGGAAGGCTGTCTTTTCACTTTGCTTATGTTTTCCTTTGTTGTGCAGAAGCTTTTAATTTTAATTAGATCCCATTTGTTTATTTTTGCTTTTATTTCCAGAATTCTGGGAGGTGGATCATAGAGGATCCTGCTGTGGTTTATGTCGGAGAGTGTTTTGCCTATGTTCTCCTCTAAGAGTTTTATAGTTTCTGGTCTTACATTTAGATCTTTAATCCATTTTGAGTTTATCTTTGTGTGCGGTGTTAGAAAGTGATCTAGTTTCATTCTTTTACAAGTGGTTGACCAGTTTTCCCAGCACCATTTGTTAAAGAGATTGTCTTTACTCCATTGTAGACTTTTTGAGTTAATGAATTTTCTCTTTTGTAATAGATCACTGTGCTTTGTTATAGATCACTGTGTCCTTGCCATGTAAAAATGTAACTTGATCACTATCTTAAGACTAGATAGATCTTAAGGGGAGCATTGGTGAAAGGATTTTCATTTCTTGGGCTGATGTTTGCTGCTAAATCTCCATATTCCCTGCCCGTATAATGAATATAACTAACATATAGGAGAAATAAGTATTAACCTTTAAACATATAGGAGAAATAAGTATTAACCTTTAAGATTAATCCTGTTAACCTTGGGTTAAATAAATTCCTTTCTTGATTGTAACTCACTACACCCTCACCCTATAGGAATGCAACTTTATCTGGAGGGTGGTGCCTGGTTTAAGAAAAAACACCCTTGGAAGAAATAAGGTTTTTGGTTATCAGAAAGAAAGGATCATAGAATGTCAGCAAGTCTCACTCATGGCCAGAAGATGATGTAATATCCCTAAGACTCCCGCGTGACTCTGTATTCATCCCTATGTGTAACAAAAGGTATATAAGCAAACCCCAAAATAAAGAAATCGGATCAGTTTCCAGAAAGACTGATTCCACCATGTCGCTTCTTTCTTGCTCCCGTTTCTCTGGCTGAATTCAGCCTCTTTTCTCCACTAATTCTTCTACTACACTATCCGTTTCTAATCTCTCTATATATCTGTAATTAAATGTGTATTTTTCCAAAGATGCGACGCTGTCCCCCCGCCTTTGAATCACCCTGGATCCACTGGGGCTGGACCCCGGCAGATACAGATGTGGGGAAGGGAAAAGGCACAAAGCCTACTCCAATCCTTCTTCCTTTCTGCCCTACAAAACTGGGCAAGGTAACAAGCAATGACGTCCCCCCAGTACTCAAGTGAAACCCCACTGAAACTGAGGGAAAGGAATAGGAAAACATTTGTTTATGCTAGAGGGAGAGGCAGCACAGATGAGCCCAGAACCAGAGTTGCAAAAGGGGCAGGAGCTTTGAGATGATTGCAGCCATGAGACCCACAAACTCAATACACCTGCAAAAGACAGGTCTATTCAGGACAAAGGATGCTCATCACCCAACCTTCAACCAAAAAGCATCCAGTAACCAGCAATAAGGGAAAATTCTGGGAAAGGGAGGCAGAGGATTGAAAGGGGCAAAAGAGTAGAGAGAAACCTACCCTGAGGTAATATGCAAAAGAAGACCTAAAGTTGATGGCAGAGCCCACATTAAGGAAAACCATCCAGCAAACTACTTCCCATCCTAAACAAGGTATGGCTTCAGGAGGATAAAATCTGGTACACAGAGCAACTATAACAACCGCAGGCCCCAAACTCAGTCATCTCCCTAACAATTAGCTCAAAATCCTACAGTAAAGGTAAAGATTGTATTCACAAAGATGATTGAATGAAATCCAAAATTCATTCATGATTAAAAAAAACACTCAGGAATAAAATTTGAATTGATTTTGAATTGAATTGCTTTTGAATTGATGCTTTTGAACTGTGGTGTTAGAGAAAACTCTTGAGAGTCCCTTGGACTGCAAGGAGACCCAACCAGTCCATCCTAAAACCCAACCACCCAATCTTAAAGGAAATCAGTCCTGAATATTGACTGGAAGGACTGATGCTGAAGCTGAAGCTCCAATACTTTGGCCACCTGATACAGGGAACTGACTCATAGAAAAGACCCAGATACTGGGAAAGATTGAAGTCAGGAGGAGAAGGTGATGACAGAGGATGAGATGGTTGGATGGCATCACCAACTCACTGGACATGAGTCTGAGCAAGCTCTGGGGGTTGGTGATCGACAGGGAAGCCTGGCGTGAGGCAGTCCATGCGGTCTCAAAGAATCGGACACAACTGACTGATGGAACTGAATAGAGGAATAAAAAAGTAACCTCCTTTATCTCATAAGGATTTTTTTAAAATAAAGTATAATAGCAACTGAAAAATAAAATATTGAAATTCTCTCTTTGAGACTAGGAGAAAGGCAAGGGTCTCAGATGTCACCCATCTTTTCAATATTGTACAGGTTGTCCTAGCAAATAGAGTTAGGCAAGAAAGGGATATTAATCATGCAGAGGTTGAAAAGAAGGAAACAAGACTGCCATTATTCATGAGTGCTAGGATTATGTATGCAAACTATCGAAATTATCTATGATAAATTAATATACCAGTAGGCTTTGCAATATTCAATTCAGTCGCATAGTCATGTCCAACTCTTTGCGACACCGTGAATCGCAGCACGCCAGGCATCCCTCCCGAAGTTTACTCAAACATGTCCATCGCGTCAGTGATGCCATCCAGCCATCTCATCCTCTGTCATCCCCTTCTCCTCCTGCCCCCAAACCCTCCCAGCATCAGGGTGTTTTCCAATGAGTCACCTCTTCGCATGAGGTGGCCAAAGTACTGGAGTTTCAGCTTCAGCATCACTCCTTCCAATGAACACCCAGGACTGATCTCTTTTAGGATGGACTGGTTGGGTCTCCTTGCAGTCCAAGGGACTCTCAAGAGTCTTCTGCAATACTACAGTTCAAAAGCAACAATTCTCTGGCGCTTAGCTTTCTTCACAGTCCAACTCTCACATCCATACATGATCACTGGAAAAACCATAGCCTTGACTAGATGGACCTTTGTTGGCAAAGTAATGTCTCTGCTTTTAAATATGCTATCTAGGTTGGTCATAACTTTCCTTCCAAGGAGTAAGCGTCTTTTAATCTCATGGCTGAAATCACTATCTGCAGTGATTTTGGAGCCCCCAAAAATAAAGTCTGAACTGTTCACTGTTTCCCCATCTATTTGCCATGAAGTGATGGGACCGGACGCCATGATCTTCGTTTTCTGAATGTTGAGCTTTAAGCCAACTTTTTCACTCTCGTCTTTCACTTTCATCAAGAGGCTTTTTAGTTCCTCTTCACTTTCTGCCATAAGGGTGGTGTCATCTGCATATCTGAGGTTACTGATATTTCTCCCAGCAATCTTGATTCTAGCTTGTGCTTCTTCCAGCCCCGTGTTTCCATTAGGTACTCTGCATATAAGTTAAATAAGCAGGGTGACAATATACAGCCTTGACGTACTCCTTTTTCTATTTGGAACCAGTCTGTTGTTCCATGTCTGGTTCTAAGTGTTGCTTCCTGATCTGCATATAGGTTTCTCAAGAGGCAGGTCAGGTGGTCTGGTATTCCTATCTCTTTCAGAATTCTCCAAGGTTTATTGTGATCCACACAGTCAAAGGCTTTGGCATAGTCAATAAAGCAGAAATAGATGTTTTTCTAGAACTTTCTTGGTTTTTTTGATGATCCAGCAGATGTTGGCAATTTGATCTCTGGTTCCTCTGCCTTTTCTAAAACCAGCTTGAACATCTGGAAGTTCACGGTTCACATACTGCTGAAGCCTGGCTTAAAGAATTTTGAGCTTTACTAGTGTGTGAGATGAGTGCAATTGTGTGGTACTTTGAACATTCTTTGGCATTACCTTTCTTTGGGATTGAAATGAAAACGGACCTTTTCCAGTCCTGTGGCCACTGCTGAGTTTTCCAAATTTGCTGGCACATTGAGTGCAGCACTTTCACAGCATCATCTTTCAGGATTTGAAATAGCTCAACTGGAATTCCATCACCTCCACTAGCTTTGTTCGTAGTGATGATTTCTAAGGCCCACTTGACTTCACATTCCAAGATGTCTGGCTCTAGGTGAGTGATCACACCATTGTGATTATCTAGGTCGTGAAGCTCTTTTTTTGTACAGTTCTTCTGTGTATTCTTGCCACCTCTTCTTAATATCTTCTGCTTCTGTTAGGTCCATACCATTTCTGTCCTTTATTGAGCCCATCTTTGCATGAAATATTCCCCTGGTATCTCTAATTTTCTTGAAGAGATCTCTAGTCTTTCCCATTCTGTTGTTTTCCTCTATTTCTTTGCATTGATCACTGAGGAAGACTTTCTTATCTCTCTTGCTATCCTTTGGAACTCTGCATTCAGATGCTTATCTCTTTCCTTTCTCCTTGGCTTTTTGCTTCTCTTCTTTTCACAGCTATTTGTAAGGCCTCCTCAGACAGCCTTTTTGCTTTTTTGCATTTCTTTTTCTTGGGGATGGTCTTGATCTCTGGCTGTTGTACAATGTCATGAACCTCTGTCCTTAATTCATCAGGCACTCTGTCTATCAGATCTAGTCCCTTAAATCTATTTCTCACTTCCTCTGTATAATCATAAGGGATTTGATTTAGGTCATACCTGAATGGTCTAGTGGTTTTCCCCACTTTCTTCAATTTAAGTCTGAATTTGGCTATAAGGAGTTCATGATCTGAGCCACAGTCAGCTCCCGGTTATTTTTCCCGACTGTATAGAGCTTCTCCATCTTTGGCTGCAAAGAATATAATCAATCTGATTTTGGTGTTGACCATCTGGTGATGTCCATGTGTAGAGTCTTCTCTTGTGTTGTTGGAAAAGGGTGCTTGGTATGACTGAGCATTCTCTTGGCAAAACTCTATTATCCTTTGCCCTGCTTCATTCCGCCTTCCAAGGCCAAATTGGCCTGTTACTCCAGGTGTTTCTTGACTTCCTACTTTTGCATTCCAATCCCCTATAATGAAAGGACATCTATTTTGGGTGTTAGTTCTAAAAGGTCTTGTAGGTCTTCATAGAACTGTTCAACTTCAGCTTCTTCAGCATTACTGGTTGGGGCATAGACTTGGATTACCATGATATTGAATGGTTTGCCTTGGAAATGAACAGAGATCATTCTGTTGTTTTTGAGATTGCATCCAAGTACTGCATTTTGGACTCTTTTGTTGACCATGAAGGCTACCCCAATTCTTCCTAGGTATTCCTGTCCACAGTAGTAGATATAATAGTCATCTGAGTTAAATTCACCCATTCCAGTCCATTTTTGTTCACTGATTCCTAGAATGTTGACGTTTAGTCTTGCCATCTCCTATTTGCGATATTCAGTCAGTTCAGTTCAGTTCAGTTCAATTCAGTCGCTCAGTCATGTGCAACTCTTTGCGACCCTATGAATCGCAGCATGCCAGTTCTCCCTGTCTATCACCAACTCCTGGAGTCTACTCAAAATCATGTCCATCGAGTCAGTGATGCCATCCAGCCATCACATCCTCTGTCGTCCCCTTCTCTTCCTGCCCCCAATCCCTCCCAACATCAAGGTCTTTTCCAAGGAGTCAACTTTTCACATGAGGTGGCCAAAGTATTGGAGTTTCAGCTTTAGCATCATTCCTTCCAATGAACACCCAGGACTGATCTCCCATTAAAAATCCAAGAATAATAATATGGCCCCCAAATGTACTGGGCAAATATCAATATCATTATTAGGAAAAATAGACCAACTGACAGTCTGAGTAGATCTAAATATACCTCTCCTAGTAATCTGACAGAACAAATAAACACAACATCTGTGAAGATACTGAAAATGTGCACAACACTAGTAATGATTCATGGTCTAATGAATATATGCAGAAGATCATAGTCAATGACTGCAAGATGCAGTCTTTTCAAGCACATGTGGAACAATTATGATCCTGTCCTGACCTGAAGGTGCTACAAATGTCAATGGACTAAAAAGACAAAGTTTCTGACTCCAGTACAATTAACTAAAAAATGAAAGTAACTAGAAAACTTCATGCTTTTACATTAAGAAATATACTTTAAAGGACCCACCAATTAAAGACAGTGAAAAATAAATTAGAAAATATCTTAATAAAATACTAATTAAAGTGCTATTTATCAAAATGTGAGATTCAGCCAATGCTGTATTTAGAGAGAAACTTATAGCTTACATATATATATTACAAAAAGACTACAAATTAATGTGTTAAGCATCCATTTCAAGAGGTTACATCCAGAAAGAAAAAATAAACCCAAAGGAAATAGAAGAAATTCAGTAAAGTGGACCAACAAAGCCAATATTATATTTTTGAAATGAGTAATAAAATTGATAAGACTCTAGTGAGATGATTAAGGCAAAACAGGAGAAAGAACAGATATATATAACAGTAGGAATATCACTATGGGTCTGAGAGCAATTTAAAAAGAGAGAACTACTTTAAGACAACAAATTTGAAAATTGTGACGCAACAGATAAATTCTTAGAAAAATACAAGTTAAGAAAACTGAATCTAAAAGAAATAGGAAACCTGACTCACTCTACAACTGTCAAACAAATTGAATCCATAATTTAAAACCTACCCCAAATGACTTTTACCATTTAAGGCAATACAATACTAATCTTTCACCAACTTCTCCAAAGAACAGAAAAAGAAGGAAAATTTCCAAATTCATTTAACATTATCTTGATTTAAAAACCCCTGTCTGTGATATAATGAGAAAAAAAGTAAGCAAATCTTACTCAGGAATATAGAAATATTTTTAATTGACACATTTAATAATTTATAAAAAGGGTAAAAATTATAACCAATTTGATGTTTATTCCAGTAACACAAGTTTGGTTTAATTTTTTAAATATCAAATTTTAATAAATATGCTACAGTTTTATACAATGATACACATTACAAGAAGCTGGTGAAGGCATACAGAATCATTTTATACCATCTTTTCAACTTTTCTATAAATCTAAATTATTCTAAAATACAAAGTTAAAAAATCAGTAGGTCACCACATTAGCATGAAGGAGAAAAATATGTGAGTGCTTCAAAAACTTAAGGAAAAACTATTAAATCAAATTCAAAATTCATTCATGATTTAAAAAAAAAACTCATCTAGGAATAGAAATATAACTTCCTTTATCTAATGAACATTGTCTTTTTAAAATCTAATATCTAATAGCAACTGAAAATAAAATATTGAAAAATTCTCTCTGAAACTGGGAGAAAGGCAAGGGTGCCCGATGTCACCTGTCTGTTACATATTGTACAGGTTGTCCTAGCAAATACAGTTAGGCAAGAAAAGGCTATTCATGCAGAAACTGAAAAGGAGGAAACAGAGCTGTCATTCTTCATGAGTGCTAGAACTGCGTATGTAAAAAATCGAAATTATCTACAATTAATTAATACAATGTACCAGTGGATTTTGCAATATTACTAAGCATTAAAAATCCATTAATTTTCTATATACTAGGAACAAATTAGAAAATGAAAAGGTAAATGCCAAGAAATATATCTAACAAAAGATGTACAAGACTTCTCTGCAGAGAAGTTAAAGAACATTAAGAGAAATAACAGAAGGATAAACTATGTGGACATCTCAATGCTGTAACAGTGGCACTCCTGCTAAACTGATCTATGGATTTAAGGTAATCTCAATCAAAATGCCAAAAAATTTGTTGGTGGGATTGGAAAAGTTACTTTTAAAATGTATATAGAAATGAAAAGGACTGATAAAATTCTTGAAGAACTTGCATCACTTAGTATAAAGATTTAGTATAAAGCTATATAACATTCAAAAAAGTATGGTATTGGTTCACATAGAGAGATAGGCCAATGGATTAGAATAAAGAGCCTCTTGAGAACCACATCAAGATTCTTTCAGTGCCACTTAAAAAAAAAATTTCATTTATGACTGCACTGGGTCTTTGTTGCTGTGCACAGGCTTTCTTTAGTTGTGGCAATTAGGGGCTACCCTCTAGTTGCAGTGTGCAAGCTTCTCATTTCAGTGGCTTCTGCTGTTGCAAAGCACGGGCTCCAGCGTGTATGGGCTTGAGTAGCTGCAGCCTGTGAGCTCAGTAGTTGCAGCTTGTGGACTCTAGACTGTGGGCTCAGTAGTTGTGGCACATGGGCTTAGTTGCTCTGTGGCACATGGGTCTTCCTAGACCAGGCACTGAACCCAAGTCTCCTGCACTGGTAGGTAGATTTTTCACCAACGGACCACCAGGGAAATCTCAGCGCCACATTTAACTCCAGTTTGCTATTTCTTAACTGACATCTCAGGTGTGCAGCCTCTCTTGCTCTCGCTTTGGACTCACACTGCATACCTGTTTCTGCCTGCCCTAGAACTTGCATAATGCCAAGGCACACAGCACTCACACTCACACAACCTGCAGGCATAGGGGAGTGAACACTCATGAAACCAGTCTTGGTCCATGGAGAACTCAACTGAGAAATCTTTCTTCCTTTGGTTCCCGGGCAGGTGAGTTGCATTTTGTAAGGTTTCTTAAAAGTATTGAGCAGAAATGATCTATAGCAGTGGCCAGTTTGATTACACATCCTTGAAATGGCGTTCTTTGTTTTCTTATTTCGGTTCCCCAGTCTTGTACTTCTGCTACCTGCGGTTCCCAAATAAACCACCTTGATGCAAACTACCTCAGGGCTCTGTTTTCAGGAAAACCCAGATGAAGACAGTTTCCCTACTGAATAACAGGGTAAGTCTGGCTTTTACAATATATGGTGCTGGCACCATTGGATATCCATACAGAAGTAATAAAATCTGACCCCTACTTATACCTCATTTGAAAAAATCAATTTTTTTGGTGGATTATAGATCTAAGTGTGAGAGGCAAAACAATAAAACCTTGAAAAGTTAGCATGAGAAAATATTTTCATAACCTCAGGGTAAGGAGAAGACTTTTAAAGAGAATACATCACTACTATAAAATAAAAGTTTGATAAATCTGACTACATAAAAATTAAAAAAGAACATCTGTTCCTCAAACAATATCATTAAAACAAGGAAAATATAAGACATAGAGTAAGAAAATACATTTGCAATGCATATAACTAACAAAAGGCTTGTATTCAGAATATAAAATTAAATCCTATAAATGAATAAGAAAAAGTCTGGTAGAAAAGTTGGAGACTTGAACAGTCACTTTACCAAAGAAGACATCCAAATGACTACCAGATATATGAAAATGAATTCATTAGTCACCATGAGAATGCAAACTAAAAGCCACTGTACACATCTACCAGCCTGGCTAAAAAAAAATTTAACCAACAGTTCCAACTGTCACCATAGATATGGAATAAGGGAAACCCTCAAATTCTGCAGATGGAAGTATAAATTGATGCCACCATAGGAAAATTAAGCATTATCTACTTAAACTGAATATATATATTACCTATGATTTAGTAATTCTACATCTAGAAAAGTATGTCCATCCAGAAATGCATAGTCATGTGCACCAAAATACTTGGACAAGAATGTTCACAACAGAACAACCCCAAAACATAACAGCAATAAACTGAACAAATCAATGACTGTATATTCGCACAACAGAGGGCAGCAAGGAAAAGGAAGACACTATAGCTACACACAACAGGGTTGATTGTCACAAACATGATATAAAAATTCAGTCTTCAGTGTCATCCCAAAACAGCCCAAACCATTGTGTTTACAGATACATATTCTGGTGTTAAAACGTAAAGAAAAGAAAATGACTTTCACAAATCAGAATAATAGTTGCCTTTAAGGGGAAGGAGGGAGTTGTGGTTGAGACCAGTCATTTGAGGGGCTCATTGGTGCTACCAGGACTTCCCTGGGGGCTCAGATGGTAAAGTGTCTGTCTACAATGTGGGAGACCTGGGTTCGAGCCCTGGGTTGGGAAGATCCCCTGGAGAAGGAAATGGCAATCCACTCTAGTACTATTGCCTGGAAAATCCCATGGAGAGAGGAGCCTGGTAGGCTACAGTCTATGGGGTCACAAAGAGTTGGACACAACTGAGCGACTTCACTTTCACTTTGGTGCTATCAATGCTATTTCTTGAACTGAATTCCAGTTATACAGATAAGTACATTATAGTAATTCATTAGTATCGTCTCTGGTGGCTCAGCAGTAAAGAATCTACCTGCTAATGCAGGAGACACAGGTTTGATCTCCAGGATCAGGAAGATCCCTGGAGAAGGACATGGTAACCCACTCCATTATTATTGCCTGAGAAATCCATGGATAGAGGAGCCTGGCAGACTATAGTCCATGGGGTCACAAGAAGTTAGACGTGACTTAGCAAATAAACAACAATAATCCTTTAAGCTGTATGTTTTCTCTTCAGTGAATGTGTAGTATTTCACAGAAGGAAAACTTTAAAACAAAGAGAGGGAGGCAGCCCCAGTCCTACCACATACTGGGTTTTCACCAAATTCTAACACATTGTTATTACGAAGCGAAAGTCTAATAAGCAACTGAAAGCTGTGGTATAAGACGTGGAGAGGCTTTAGTCATAAAAATTCCTATCACCATTGCCCACATAACAGAATTGTCCCAATTCCTTTACACTCTTGATGACATTTTTGAGGCTGAGTGGCTCAGAATAGTCGAGTGATTTCCCAGATCAGAAAGCTACTAAATACCTTTTGCAGGACTTGAACCTAAGTGTTGAGTCCAGTGTTCTTTCTCCTAACTCCAGGAAGAGGACAGTGAGGAGGAAAAAGAAACTATAGGAAGGGTGATTGGGCAAGTGGAAAGTGCTGGTGTTGGGATTTGTGTACCCAGTCCTAAAAATTGGTGATTGTTTAGGTTTTTATTAGCGTACATTTGTGGATTTGCTTTGTTTTTGCAGAGGACAATCTTGCTAAGGCCATTTAACACACTATTAACCAGAGACATACTAATGTACATGCATTAGTTTCTGTAAAAATCTCCTGGTCAATAACATGTTAACTAAAGAGACAGCAAAATGGGAAGAAAGGCTATGGTCATTTGCCACAAGAGAAGTTTTCTCTCTGGGTTCTGGGTGCTCGAACCTGGGTTATGACTAGGGTGAGGTCAGGTTGAAGTCTCAGCTTCTGTTTATCTCTTTTAATGACACCTATTGCTGCAATAATAATCACCCTCCAGAGTTTTGTGTGCTGAAACTCAATCTCTTCAAGACTTCTTGAGAAACTGTTATATCTTACCTATGAATAAATTACCCACCAAGAATGCACTTCAGTCTTGGAATAATGTGATATGCCTCGACCCCATTAAACTACATCAATGTAACTACACAAATGCTAATTGTAATACTCTGTTATTTGCACACAGAATCAAGGGGCAATGTCCTGCCTTAAGAGTTTAATGGCTCTAAAGCAGCAAGAGGCAGACTTTGTTATCCCTCTCTGGCTTTTCAGCAGCTGGTGGCCTCTGTAGGAAAATGCAAATGCAGAGGCATAGTAGTTGAACCTTGGGTATGTTTGCATTTACACCTGCTGATTAAATCAAAGGAAAAAGCTCTGCTTCCCAACTGAAAATCTTCTAACCTGGAAGCCCAGTTCAAGCAGAAGCCAAGAACATATTGACAGGTGACCTGATGCATTGCTATCCAACAAACATAAAATGAGCCAAAATTGAAAGCAATATATATAATTTTAAATTTTCTAGTATTTTAAAAAGATAAATAGGTGAAATTAATTTTAATGATTTATTTAGCCTATTGTAACTAAAAGATTATTATTTCAATATATAATCTATATTTTCAAAGCTGAATATTTTAATTGCTATTTTCATATGAAATCTTCAAATCTGATGTGTTATTTTAGACTTATAACTGTAGGGAGGAAAAATCCTTTTCCTCTTTCCTCTTAGGTCAAGTTAACTGAGACCTACAAATTAAACTGACAAACTATATGCTAACGGGAGAAAGGTATACAAGTTTTGCTTGATGCTAACATTTAAATTTTAGCAGAGGCTTTTGCAGAAAAGACATGAAGACCAAAAGGGGTGGTGAGACTTAGGGTCTTATGACCATTTTAACAAAAGATTTTAAATGTGAAGTGATTAGACTTAAGGAGTATAGGCTTCTTTAGGAAGTAAAGTTGTGGGGAGATAAATACATGGTGGAAACTAATTGAAGATAGGGGTTATTTTAGTAAGGTTTGTTTGCACAGACTCATCTCCATGCCAACTTTCTGTACAGAAGAGAGGAGGAGGAACACCTTCACAAGGGGAAATTTATGCCTTGGCAGGTTACATAAATCCTCTAACCATTAGTTGTCTTATCTGTAAAATGAGGATAGCAACAGTATCTACTGCTCAGAGATTCTGAGCATTAGATGAGATGAGGCATAAAAAGTGATCAGCACAATGGTTTTTTTGAATGCCTTGATTGAGAATGGTTAGCTCTAGCTTCATTGTAAGATAATCTGTTGTTACAAATTGTTGTACAAAGCATTTCCTTTGTATTATTTTCATGAGATTACACTAAGGACCAAGGATCATTATTTCTACTGTACAGATAAGGAAACCATGTCCAGTAACTGGTCCAGAGTTAACAGGGCAATATGCCGCAAAGCATGGCTCAGAGTCAAGTCTTTGAAGGCATGCTCACTGCTACTTTCACTAAAGTGCATTTGCTGTGGCAGGAAATGTGTTTGCCTATTTTTAATCTTGTCGCTTACTGGGAAGAGTCTTCCCAATGGCAAAATATTGAGCAGCAGAAGTTGGAGAATCTTACCTTTCATGACAAACAATCAGCATTTACGGAGCACCTAGAGGGTGTGAGGCCTTTTACACCAGGAAGATATGCTCTCTTAGCGAAACTCAGAACAGGTCTTTGTGAAATTTGTCCTCAGATTAAACATTCAAATGTACAAGCCCTTACAGTGAAGCCATCGGTTCACCTTGGGTGAACTATCATGAGGTGAGTTAGAGAGTCTGAACAGTTCTTCAGGCAATGTGGCTCCGGTACCTAAAGTAGTATAGCGTATGCCAGGTTGGAGGAGATGGTGGAATGCTCTTCTGGAATTTCATTTTCAAGTTGAAGTCTAAATTCTTTGTTTCCCTCTCTGAAATTGTCAAGGCACACAGCCTTAGTGTCTTTTGTAAAGTAAGGGCAGATTCTGACTTTCAATAGAGCCAAGAAACATTTCAGGGCAAATTTAAGTCAGAAAAATCATGCCAGGAAATATTCCCCCAAATATGAGATAACTATAAAAAACTGGGTCCTGTTCAAAAGGACTTAAGAACTGCCATTATCAATGCTACCTTTCCTTATTTTCCTTTCTTAGGAATATTTCTGTAATTAAATGGATAATATGGATTATTACCAATCACAATCAGTTTCCAGAAGACACATATTAATCTAAAAATATGGAATTTATAGCATGTAATTCAAATTTTAATACAGTACTCTTTTAAAACTTGTGTATATATAATATATATACATATATATTACATGTTATATATAATGACCATCACTCTAGCAAAAATACAGATTCTGTTGGGGCATATGTTTTAGGTAGGTATACTGCTGAGTGGGAAAAAGTTGATTTCAAAATGGCTTTTTCAATGTTACCTTATTTCTGTAAAACAACAACTACATACAAACATCAATTTTATCTCTGTCTATCTATCTGGAAAAAAATGACACCAAAATACTAACAGTATCCCTCTGGGAGGGGATACTGAAGGGAGGGCAGATTTTTTTTGTCATACAACTTTTTATTCTAACTTGAACAATAGACATGTATTATTTGTAGTACATATTTCAAACTATTGAAAAAGAACGACTCAGAAGCATTTTGGACACTTGGTGACTTACAGGTAGCCAGCTCCCTCAGGGAAAGTAGACTCCATCAAAACCCTTGATGCAGCACATCTCTGGGAGAAAAAAATCTATGCACGTGTGCAGATGTCCATCTTCAGCAAGGCTCTCAGAAGAAACAAATAGGCTAACTGGGGACTACTAACAAGCTATTCACTAACCAGGAATTCATTCGGGTAGCCTGAATGACGTTGTCCCCATGACCCACATCGAAAGTGTGTTTCAGCCTAGCTAAGTCACATGGGAACGTTTCCTCACCAGTATAGCGATAAGAAGACGTAACTGTTCACAGGCTATGTGAGGATGAGATGAGATACCATGAGTGAGATGTCTAGCACAATACCTGGAAGAGAGCGGAGGTGCTTAATGAATAGGAGCTGTCTGCAGCCAGGCCCAAAGTTGCCCTCTAATCCCCAGGGGAGAGGGAAGGAAAAGACAAGACCCCCAAATTCCCTCTCCCTTGTAAACAGACAAAATGACTTTGAAACCTCTACTAGCTTGAAAGTCTCAAGTGGAGCCTGTGAGCCTGGAAATTCTGTTAGAATCCCAAAGACTATAAATAAGAAAAAGAAAAATAATTTAGAAAAACTAACTTACTCTGAGCCATAAAGTTCAAGAGCTAGAAAGCTGAATTTATTCTGTTCACAGGGAAAAAATTAAAATTTTGATAACACATTTAGAAACAAGCACTAAAAACAGATAATACAAATCCACTCAGGAGAAAGTAATTGTCATAGAAGAAAATTCTACATAATAATAACAATAACAATAACTTGGCTTGGAAAAGCTAATGTAACCAAATTCACATAGGTAGAAAGTGGCAACAGTGGGATTTGAAGTGAGTTTGATTCCATCAGCTTCCTTTTCTTATTATAGCCATAAAATCCTCAGATTTGAAATAAATGTTAGAAGCCTAGTCAGTTTCTTCATTCTTAAAATGGTATTAATAATAGCAGACCAAGGAATTGTGTTTTAGTTTGTAACTTATCTGCTAAAATATAATTAAGGTCACTAGATTTAGGAAATAAAAATACCACATGTCCCATAAATTTGAATTTTGATGAACAAATAATTTTTTAAGATTAGAGTATAGATATACTTGGGCTTCCAAGGTGGTGCTAGTGGTAAAGAACCCATCTGCCAATGCAGGAAACGTAAGAGATATGAGACACGCATTTGATCCCTGGGTCAGGAAGATCCTCTGGAGGAGAACATAGCAATCCACTCCAGTATTCTTGCCTGGAGAATCCCATGGACAGAGGAGCCTGGTGGGCCACAGTCCATAGGGTCATGAAGAGTTGGACACAACTGAAGCAATTTAGCACATGCACACACACACACACACACACACACACAGATACTTACACTAAAAATAATTCATCATTTTCCTGAAATTTAAATTTAATGTGATGTCTTGTATTTTATCTGACAACTCTAAATATGATGTCAGCCCAGCATCTACCTATGATCTAACCAAGAGAACAGATTTCCTTGAAATGTTTGAAAGGTGTAATTCAAGGCAAAGGAATGACATTTTATAGTTTTAAAATCATAAAGAATCTGTGAAACCCTTTACACTTGACTAATAACCTCCTTTGATTCCAGTCCTCCCAAACCGACAGTCAAAGAAATTATGCCACTTGCTCAATGTCATATAGCTAGTAAGTTAAAAAAGAAACCTGACATTTAAATTTGGGTAATCTAAAGCGGCTGCTGCTTTTGCTAATAATGGTAAGTGCAACTGTAATTTATTAAGTGCATACAATATTGCTTATTGGGTGTTGTGGTTACACTTCATAGATCATGTCTCCCTTTATGTGAGGATAAACTTCTGCACAGAAAAGGTTCTCACTAAAGGCTGTTTAGAATCTTCCTTCTCCCCAAATTTGCCCCTAATTCCAAAATGATAATGAGTAACTAAATTGAGCATTAGCACATTCTATATAATCTAATACAAACTTGACAAATTCCAGGGAAATTACTTGCAAAACCATCATCTGTTAATATTTACATATTTGCCTCCTCTCTTAAAAGGCTCTGGGACACACTTAGAAACAGGTGGTATGACTTGGTCTCCACTGCATCACTATCCTTCATTGAGCCTGGTATCAGCAATTTGCAAAGAGAAGGGATTTTGTTTTTTAAGTTTGTTGAATGAATGAACAGAAATATAGAGAGTATCAATTCTTGACTCTGGAAGAGATGAGAAGACATCTCTTTTCAATTAATGATTTAAAACTATTACTGAGAGATTTTTTTTAAAGAAAAAAATAATAGATTGATCGATAAGTACTGTTACTTTTGTAATATAAGCCTTGGTTCCCTAAGCTTGAAAAAATATTGTTAGGGTAGAGGGGAATAGAGGCAAGAGCTAGTCTTTTGTTTAATCTCAGTATGTGGTTCTTCAGTGGACGATGCATTTCATTGTGCAGCCTACAAATAAATGGAAAGGAATCCTGGAAAGAGCCCATCTGCTTCTACTGCCTTGTAAACATTTGTTCTTAAGAGACTTCAAGGTTTTGACTGGTACTAAGTTTTAGGAGATGGCTGAACTGAGGGAGACTAATGAGTTTGTAAAATCGCTTAGTCATCTCCAAACTTTTGCAATGCCAAGCACTGTAGCCTACCAGGCTCCATCGTCCATGGGATTTTCCAGGCAAGAGTACTCGAGTGGGTTGCCATTTCCTTCTCCAGGGTATCTTCCTGACCCAGGGATCAAACCCAGGTCTCCTGCATTGTAGGCAGATGCTTTACCATCTGAGCCACATGAGTTTAAACTTGCCAACTTATTTCCCTGGTACAGAAAAGGGTAAGAGAGAGGAGGGGGATGTGGGGAGAGAAGGAAGGGAATCTAGGGATGGAGAATGATTCAGTGAATATCAGGGGGGAAACGAATTCAGAAAGAGTCAAGAGCGTACGGTCAGGTCCAAACTCTGCACCCTGCTAGGGACAGAATTCAGTGAAGTCATTTCCTCCCTGAACTCAGTTTCTTCATCTGTAAAATGACTAGAACAACATTTCCCAGGAGAATGGATTCTCAGAATCCATAGGATATTTCCAGGTGGTGTGAAGAAGAAAAAAAGTGCATTTCTGTAGTTAACTAAATTTGGGAAATGCTGGATTAAGAGAAAGCAAAATGATGTTTTAAATTCTTTTATTTCAGAATTTTCATTCTTTGAGGTTCAAATATGCCTTCTTTTCTCATCTTTAAAAGGTTTTAATAGTGCCTCCCCATAGAGGATTCAGTTCAGTTCAGTCGCTCAGTCGTGTCTGACTCTTTGCGACCCCATGGACTGCAACACATCAGGCCTCCCTGTCCATCACCAACTCCTGGAGTTTAGCCAAACTCATGTCCATTGAGTTGGTGATGCCATCCAACCATCTTATCCTCTGTCATTCCCTTCTCTTCTTGCCCTCAATCTTTCCCAGCATCAGGGTCTTGTCAAATGAGTCAGTTCCTCACATCAGGTGGTCAAAATATTGGAGTTTCAGCTTCAACATCACTCCTTCCAATGAACACCCAAGACTGATCTCCTTTAGGATGGACTGGTTGGATCTCCTTGCAGTCCAAGGAACTCACAAGACTCTTCTCCAACACCACAGTTCAAAAGCATCAATTCTTCGGTGCTCAGCTTTCTTCATAGTCTAACTCTCACATCCATACATGACTACTGGAAAAACCATAGCCTTGACTAGACGGACCTTTGTTGGCAAAGTAATGTCTCTGCTTTTTAATATGCTGTCTAGGTTGGTCATAACTTTCCTTCTAAGGAGTAAGCGTCTTTTAATTTCATGGCCACAGTCACCATCTGCAGTGATTTTGGAGCCCCCCAAAATAAATTCAGCCACTATTTCCACCATTTCTCATCTATTTGCCATGAAGTGATGGGACGGGATGCCATGATCTTTAGATAGATGTTACCTTCCATTATTATGGCTGTCATTGCCATTATTATTACTATCTGAAAAGTAGACTGATAAAGAATATAGCATCCTCCAAACTTGGACTCTAGACTTGATTTTCTGAGGGAGTATCTCACTGAGGGCTAACATTTCTCATTATACCATCTGAGAAATCCTGATCAGAAGGACCCTAAAGCCCCTTTCGTCTCAGATATCCTGACTCCACAGTGAAGTAAACTAAACACAGCCTGCTCTACCCAGAGCAAAAGCACTCAGACTCATAATAAGTACAAAATGAAACGTATTGAATGAACAAACAAACAAATGAAATTTTTTAAGTTGAGAGCCCACACATTTTATCTAGTCTGAGGCCCAGATTGCAGCCCCAACTCCCAGCTAAAAGCACTTTTGAGTCTGTGGTTCCTATATTTGAAAAGGGACATATGAACTTCAGTATATCCACAAATGCTCAATGCCATACCCTCCCAAGCTAATTTGCTCATAATCATTTAAGCCATTAGCTGTTTCATTCATTCACTCATTCATTCATTCAGCAAATATCTATAAAAGTTCCCCTATGTTCCACGCATTGTTCTAGCAATGAGGATATTACAAAGATGAATCATTCATAGAGCAGACCTTCACAGTAATTAGAATCTCCTTGAGGAGAAAAAAAAATACGCACAGTAATGGTCATTTAAGGTGAATCATGCTGAGCGGCAGTAGTTTAAAGCAGTAGTGGATTATAGTCAGCTTTGAGAAGCAGGACAGTCTTCAGGAGAAAAGCATATGGCATTAAAATGAACTTAAAGACACAGAAGTAGACTCACAGACATAGAAAACAAATTTATGGTCACCATAGGGGAAGTAAGGGAGAGTGATAAATTAGGAGTATGGGATTAACAGATAAATTCTACCATATATAAAATAAAAAACAAAGACTTATAGTATAGCACTGTATAGCACTGTAATAATCTATAATGGAAGAGAATCTAAAAAAGAATATAGATATATTATATGTAAATAATATATATATAACTAAATAACTTTGCATACAGCTGAAACTAACATAACATTGTAAATCAACTATACTTCAATTAAAAAAAAAAGAAAACCACATTACTTGCATGAAGACATTCAAGACTTAAAAATAAAATTTGACCTTGAAGGATATGGGCGTGTGGACCTTTTAGGCAGAAGGATCTCCTGGGCAAAGAATTCCACATCATATCAACAGCGTAAATCATATCATGTAACCAATCACATGTCAGGGCCAAACAGCATGTGAAGCCCTGGAAGGACAGCCCAGGTCTGCTACATGCTGGTCACTTGGATAAAGCAGCTAGCCTCTCTATTGTCTTTATCATTTCTAAACTGTGAATATTACTGTGAGATGAGCAAGCAATAGTAATAAAATTTATTTAGCAGTTGCAAAATCCCAAGCACTATTTTAAGCCCTTTGTATGTATTGGCTCCTTTAATCTCCACAAAAAACACATTTCTCGGGTGAAGCAATTTGACCAAGGTTAAAAAGAAATGAGGATTGAGCCTAGGTTTTTCCTAATTCTTGCTGGCTACAGACCCAAGTCAAACCCTAATTATTAATATTATCTCCATTTCACCAGTAAAGAAACTTAGCAAAGTTGAGAAACTAGCTGGCTTGAAGTCACACAGCTGATAAAGGACAGAGCTGAGGTTCAAACTCAAGCCTGTCTGTGCTCTTGGAGCCCATGCATGCTCTTATAACACCAAACCAGTAGCAAAGGTGTATAAGATAACTTATGATATGCCAGGCACTGTTCTAATCATTTACACAGATTAACTAATTTATTCCTTACAATGACCCTGGGAGGCATGTATCAGTGAGAAAAGTGAACTAGAAAGGCATCAGGTAATTTATGGAGGTCTACATAGCTTCGAATTGGTGCATCTGAAAACTGGACTCAAGCTGTCGAGCTTCTGAGTCTGGGTACATCCTCTATAAAAAAGGGAGGGGTAGGGAATTTTCTGGTGGTTCAGTGGCTAAGACTCCATGCTCCCAAAGCAAGAGACCCGGGTTCAATCTCTGGTCAAGGAACTAGATCTCAGATGCCACAACTAAGATCAAAAATCCTGTGTGCCACACCTAATACCTGGTATTGCCAAATAAATAATTTTTTTTTTTAAAAAGTGGAGGAGGAAATGAAAGCATTTTGGAAGTTCAGAAACCCTTTCCCCTCACTCAGAAGACTCTTTAAATGATCTAACTTTCAAGGTTAGCATGTCTAAAATACAAAGTGCACTCTTGAGAATCACTCCTTTTCTGATTTGGATCATTCATATTTTCATTGCATGAACTGAGTAGGAGTTGAGGAAGGATTTCATCAAATGAATGATGTGGAATTTTCCATACATTCAAATTGATTTTGTCTATATGTACCCTTATAGAACACAGTTTAAATGTTTAAAATAGGATCATGCACCCAAGCGTATAATTGTGTTTGTGCACAAACACTATATGGGAAGAAGTGGAGGTAGGTATTAAAAATATGATAACTGAGTTAAAACGTATAACTTAAAATTAGAAAAGATTAAAGTTTCCAAAGCTTAAATGAAAGGAGTCCTATGGAGCCTTTTTATTTCTACCATTTTGTGTTCTGTAACCTTCTTTTTAATGGTAGCTATCATCTCAACTGTGATGGGCATTTTCTTAAGCTAGAAATGATCATTAGCTCTTAGAATTACAAAATGCCAATAATTGTCTGATAATCTGTCTCAGTTAAGCTATTTCCTGCTGCTCTCTTTCCCTGTTGTTATTCAGAGTGTGAAAAACACTTAGCAGGTGGACTTTATGTTGAAAACTGGAGGAAAGATGTATTTCTGCTAATAGCTTTGTGCAAGGGTTGGTTAAGAAATAAGAGCTAGTGTTAAACAACAAGATAAATGTGCAATTAAGGACAACTGTGTAGGAATTAAAGAGCAGGAAAATATTACAGTGAGTCTAAGCTAATAGCATGAAAATAAAAACTTTCTACTCTAGAGGCAATCTCCTGCTTCCTTGTTTTATGTCTTGTGTCTTTTTCAATTAGTTGTACATCATAGAGAAGGACATGGCAACCCACTCCAGTACTCTTGCCTGGAAAATCCTATGGGCGGAGGGGCCTGGTAGGCTGCAGTCCATGGGGTCGCAAAGAGTAGAACATGACTGACTTCACTTTCACTTTTCACTTTCATGCATTGGAGAAGGAAATGGCAACCCACTCCAGTTTTCTTGCCTAGAGAATCCCGGGGACAGAGCAGCCTGGTAGTCTGCCGTCTATGGGGTCGCACAGAGTCGAACACGACTGACGTGACTTAGCAGCAGCATGGGAAAACAAAAGAACAATCTATCTTTCACTTTCATTTGAAACTGCAACACGGGGAAGTTATTGGTAGAAATAAAGAAGTCATTTTAAAAGTATATTATGTATATTGTACATTGCATGTTACATATTGTAAAGTATTAATAATGATATTTATTTAAATTTAATAATATTAACTAACCATTCCCGAGAATGACTGTACCAGGCAGTGTGTTGACTTCATGTGCATTAGCTCATTCAAGCCTCACAATGTATAAAAAAGAGTGGTGTTAGCCAATGAGGAAACCATGGCTTTGAGAGGCAATGTCCTTTAGGAAAGGTCATACAGGTGATGAGTGGTGACACAGGATTCCAGCCCATGACATTTGACCCCAAACTTGTTCTTTTAATGGCCATAATGCATGCCAGTTTCACCTGTTCTACTTTCTCCAGGCTTGAACAACTCACTTGAA
Organism: Oryx dammah; assembly: GCF_014754425.2. Classification (NCBI taxonomy): domain Eukaryota; kingdom Metazoa; phylum Chordata; class Mammalia; order Artiodactyla; family Bovidae; genus Oryx; species Oryx dammah. The sequence continues at coordinate 43,360,982 of NW_024070189.1, forward strand.
ACAGCAGAGAAACCTGATAATGGCTAAGTTACACCTGATAGTTGCATAAAGTGGTGCTTCTCAAAGTTGAAGTGTGGAACATAGAGAAGTGCCTGGAGCTATGAAGCTACAGGGTTTAAAATGATGTCCCTTCCTGGAATGTTAAAGTTAGTCAGTGGGTAATTAAAAACAGTATTTTTACATTGAAACACATATTATGGTATAGAATTCACACAATATCTTAAGGTAAAATGTGATGAGAATTTAAAGAAATCTTGGGGTCAGCCGTATCTCCCAGAAGGGCTAAGCCCACACCCAATCCTGATTCCTGCTTCTCATGTCACCATCACATCTCAGCCAGGGCAGCATCCCTCTTTCTTCAGATAACAGCATCAAGACTGTCCTCTTATGGAACCTCTCATACACGGTCACTCTTGGTGACTCAGTGCTTGACCCCGTTCCCAGCTCTAACGAAAGCCTGTGATCTAGGTTTGACCTGAGGCACCCAACTATAAATAACTGGGAAAGAGAAATCCTGGTGGTTCAGCTGGTAAAGAATCCACCTACAATGCGGGAGACCTGGGTTCAATCCTGGGTTGGGAAGATCCCCTGGAGAAGGGAAAAGCTACCCACTCCAGTATTCTGGCCTGGAGAATTCCACAGACTATATAGTCCATGGGGTTGCAAAGAGTTGGACACGACTGAGGAACTTTCGAAGAAGGCAATGGCACCCCACTCCAGTACTCTTGCCTGGAAAATCCCATGGATGGAGGAGCCTGGAAGGCTGCAGTCCATGGGGTCACTGAGTGTGGGACACGACTGAGCAACTTCACTTTCACTTTTCATTTTCATGCATTGAAGAAGGAAATGGCAACCCACTCCAGTGTTCTTGCCTGGAGAATCGCAGGGACAGGGGAGCCTGGTGGGCTGCCATCTCTGGGGTCGCACAGAGTCGGACACGACTGAAGCAACTTAGCAACAGCAGCAGCAGCAGAGGAACTTTCACACACACACACTCAGGCTGGGAGGATGATAGCCTGGAGCTCCTCTAAACCATCTGCCCAGTACCTGAGCAGAGCTTGCTGAGAATGATGCCAGCATGGAGCAAATCAGAGGCAAGAGACAGAGCAAGACCACATCCTGCTGAAATTGTCTGAACCCTGGCCATACTTGAGGCAAAATCCTGAACTCATTAGCTATAAAAACAGATAAACTCTTTAGGGGCAAGTCCTCTGCCACTTGCCAACCAAAATTATCCTAATACAATGTCCATCAATCCCTTTGATCATTATAGAAACTCACATATCAAAACTGTTGACCGTAAGGTGGAGGAAAATTTTCATAGCTGGTGGTGGTGTTTCTACTACTTCATCTGTGCATCACAGGAGAGGAAGGATCAGAACCTCAGAAAAAGGAGAGGCTCATGGAAATCAATCGCCGGGACCTCCACTTACACGCGTACATAAATCAAGTAATGAAATAAAAATGATACATCAAGAAAATGGGCAGGATTCCCAGAATAAATAACTCTTTTTGTTGCCATCATAAGGCAATGGTAGCTATCCTTGGATAGGAGTGACCTACACAATGAGACAAAGATAATAAATGTGACTAAGAAAATCATTCTCCATTTTAGCAAAAAGAGAGAATTTAAGAATGATGCATACACACACACGTATATATATTTATATCTAACTGTTCTATTCTTCAAAGGACCTGAGTTTAAAATTAACTGTAATTTTAATTGTTGGGTCTTTTAACTTTGAAACTCACTACATTTTAGCTCTAATAGCAGAGTTGTGTCAAAGGAAGACCAATGTCAAAGAAAGCTGAAATTTCTGAGATCTAGTCTCAGCCCTGTTCATTACTGCTGTGTGGTATTCGGAAAGTTCATTGGCCTCTTTGACCTTGAAGGAATCCCCAAGTTTGGCCCAAACATAATAATGCTTCCTTCCCAAAAGTCGACACACACTTATCACCTTTGGAGACTAGTCTCGCTTTTGCCCTGCCTGAGTCCAACCAGTTACCTCCAAGCTGGCTGTTCCACCTGCACGTGTCCCAATCTTGGCTATTGGGACATCTATTTCAGCATCTATTTCAAGATTTACCTACCCTGGAAAGTCCTCTTTACTGTTACAGTGTACATATCTCTTCATTCTGAGTTTTCATATCATAGAGTATCAAGGAGGATGTCTACAATTTCATCTCATTGAATCCCATCTTCCTCCCATCAATCTTTCATTTCTGTACACTCAAATGCTTGCAGGAGTGGGGCTGGCTGATATTCATATAAATGCTTGAGTAGTATGGGGTGTAAGAAAATGGGGTGAAGTATGTAACTGAAAGTAACACTTGCCTAGCTAGCATGATTTCTAAAATATTACACATACACAATAGCCAAACCAAATGCACACGCAACCATGTCAGACTAATGGACCACCACTACAGACACCTCCTCATATCATCTCAGCCATGACATGATCAAGAATCCTAACTGAAAACTGACATATGATAGACACTATTTCCTACTCCGTGTTATTTCAGCTGTATTAGAAATCCTTTGGGCTTCCCTGGTAGCTCAGATGGTAAAGAATCTGCCTGCAATGTAGGAGACCTGGGTTCAATCCCTGGGTCTGGAAGATGCCCTGGAAATGGTACCAACTCCAGTATTCTTGCCTAGGAAATCCATGAACAGAGAAGACTGGTGGGCTCCAGTCCATGGGATTACAGAGTTAGACATGACTGAGTGACTAACACTTTCACTTCACTTTCGAAAACTATTTAAGAATCAGTTAATACCAGAGTCTTTGCTGATTTGGAAGCACTCAATTATCTCCAATCTCTTGTATTGTTTCATAATTATTTTAAATGCATGCTTGGTCTTATTCCTCAAATCTAAGCTCCTTGAGATCAGAATGCAACCCACTGTACGGCATACAAGGTTAAATGATGGACTGCTTTTCTTCACTTGACTCGTGTACTCCGTACCCTGACCATGAGAATATCTCATTTGAAGAGACTTTCTTTGGAGGCCTATTTTTTAAAAATGAAAAATGAAGTAGTGAAGCAATTAAATCCAAATTGCTCACCCGCAAGATGTGGGAGAGGCTCTCTCATTTCACTCAGAAATGTTGATTGTGGTATGAATTTTTTGTTTTGGTATCTCTGCAAAGTGAAAATTCCTCAAGCATTCATCACCCAGCAATTACACATAAATGTCGCAATTAAGTTTCTCTTTTCCCAAGCTGGTGTCAGGAGAAAAAAAATAAATAAATAAACCACATTAAATACACTTAGGCAAGGCAGGTTAAAAAAAACACTTTAATGGGCCAAAATTATGTCAGTGATTCTCAGCTTCTGTTAGGGAGGAGAGGAATCATGATCATGGCTATTAGACTGGTGGCCTTAACATTTCATGATCAAGGTGCTTTCCTCTACAATGTCAGTCAGCTTAGGGCATGCTGTCTCTTGTTGCTGTTGTCTAGTTGCTCAGTTGTGTCTGACTCTTTTGCGACCCCATGGACTATGGCCCACCAGGCTCTGCTGTCCAGGCAAGAATACTGGAATGGGTTGCCATTTCCTTCTCCAAGAGATCTTCCTAAGCCAGGGATCGAAACTGCTGTCTCTCTCTTTTTCTTTTTAATTGAAGAATAGTTGCTTTACGATATTGTGTTGGTTTCTGCCATACATCAACATGAATCAGCCATATGTCCCCTCCTTCTTGCACCTCCCTCCCCTCCCACCTTATCCCACCTCTCTATGTTGTCACAGAGTCCCAGTTTGAGTTCCCTGAGGCATACAGCAAATTCCCACTGGCTATCTATTTTACATATGGTAGTGTATATGTTCCCATGGTACCCTCTCCATTCATCCAACTCTCTCCTTCCCCCCTCCCATATCCACAAGAGTGAGGCTCATTTAAGTCAAAGCAGCCACCCCATGCCAAGGGTGCAGCATCCTCAGCAAGTGACCAGTGAAGAGATCATGCTTACTCTCTGTTGCTAAAATGGAATGAAGGAACTTTTTAGGGTTTGTAAACTGCTTTAAAGAAAAAAAAACTGTGTTCATGCCCAGAATAGAGTTGATACTTCAGTATTGATCTGCAAATACATGTTGCATAAGTGAATTACCTCCTTTGTTAGGATTTATATTTGGTAGTTCAGCAAAAAGAAGGAAAACAGAGATAGGGAATGTAGAAATTGATAATCAAATGACATTATTTTACTGTGGAATGGAAAGGAGACTTGCCATTGCTTTTTTTTAAAGTTGTGTATACAGGTATTTTTTTCAATGAGTTTTCTCAATAAGAATGAAAATTTCCCTAGAATATCTTATCTCTTATGTGCATGACCTCATTAACATCAAGAAATTATGCTTAAGGAAAAAATATTGACATATTTGGCTACTTATGATAATAACAATAACGGTATTTACAGAGTACTTATGTTCAAAGAACTTTGCTTTCATTTTTATGATTAATCCCTCTAACAATCATTTGAAATAACCAATATTATCCTCTGTTTTACAGGTAAGAAAAATGAGATACAGATTAATCATATTACCCACAGGATATAATTACTAAATAGTAGCATTGGGATATGAAACCCAAGGCAATCTAAGTTCACAGATAGCAAATATAAACATTCTATTTTTTCTTTTAAAATCCCACCTTTACTGCATCAGCAGGTGTTCCAGTGACTTGCTTTCTCCAGACATGTGTTCTTAAAGAGGCAACTACCTTAAATTCACAAACTGGCATCTCCAGGTCTCTCTTCCAGGGGATAAAATTCTTCTGTCAGATATCACTTATTAGCAGAGCAATTTGGTCAACTATGTTTTGGAAACTTGGACATAAGCCCAGTCAAGCCGGTTGCTCTCCTGCAGAACCACTCAGAGCCTTCAATATGCCACAGCACAAGGAACTCTACTCAGCGCTCTGTCATGACTAAACTGGGAAGGAAATCTAAGAGCAGATACATGTATACGTATGAATGACTCACTTTGCTGTACACTAGAAACTGGCACAAATTGTAAAGCAACTATACTCCAATAAAAATTAATTTGTAAAACTACAAACTCCTCAGCAGTGCCTACCAGACTAGATGTGTCAAGATCCTGCTTCTTAGGACCTTCTGAAACCCCAGCCACTGCACTCAGCTCCCACCCCCACACCCTAATCACACTCCCCCATCTTCAGTACTTCTCACCAGCCCATCGCTTCACTCCCTTGGAGTCTTAGCACTCCCCACACTCTCCCAGCTCTGTGCTCTACCGACTCCTCCCTGGAAACCTTCAGGTCTTAGCTGAAATGTCAGTTCCTTTAGAAAGCCTTTCCCTGTCTGAAGCCCATATGGCTCACTCTGGTTGTCTTTCTCCTGTTATTTCTTTTATTTCATTTACACATATTGTTCATTTATTTACATGCTTGATTATGAACTATTGACAGTTTTCTGAATAAAATGTCCATGAAGAGCTAAGGTCCAGAAGGACTCCATCTTACACGGTGCTGGATCCTTACAACTTAGGGCAATCCCTGACACATACAGATGCCCAGTAAGTGCTTATCAAGAGAATGAATAAATCCCTAGGAGGCAAACCCAATCTTCTCCTTTCCTAAACAAGTCTGACCATGACCATCCCCCTATTTTGTGTATTAATTGAATTATAGTTGATTTACAATGTTGTGATAGTTGCACCTGTGTAGCAAAGTGATTTAAATATGAGTGTGTGTGTATACCCATATATACACACAGATGTATATACATTCTTTTTCAGATTCTTTTCCATTCAGTTCAGTTCAGTTCAGTCGCTCAGTCGTGTCCGACTCTTTGTGACCCCATGAATCGCAGCATGCCAGGCCTCCCTGTCCATCACCATCTCCCGGAGTTCACTCAGACTCACATCCATCGAGTCAGTGATGCCATCCAGCCATCTCATCCTCTGTCTTCCCCTTCTCCTCCTGCCCCCAATCCCTCCCAGCATCAGAGTCTTTTCCAATGAGTCAACTCTTCGCATGAGGTGGCCAAAGTACTGGAGTTTCTGGATTATTAAAAGATACTGAATATATTTCCCTGTGCTATATAATAAAAACTTCTGTTTATCTATTTTATATACAGTAGTGTGTATCTGCTAATCCCAAGATCCTAATTTAATCCTCCCCCCTTTCACCTTTGGTAACCATAAGTTTGTTTTCTGTGTCTGTGAGACTATTTCTGTTTTGTAAATAATTTTATTTATATCATTTTTTAGAGTCCACTTGTAAGTTGTATCACCTTATATTGTCTTTCTCTGTCATCTTACTTCATTTGGTATGACAATCTCTGGGTCCTATGTTGTTGCATATGGCATTATTTCATTCTTTTTCATTGATATATGTACCATATCTTCTTTATTCATTCATCCGTCAGTGGACACTTAGGTTGCTTCCATGTTTTGGCTATTGTAAATAGTGCTGCAATGAACATTGGGGTTCATATATCCTTTCAAATTAGAGTTTTCTCTGGATATACACCCAGGGTTGGGGTTGTTGGATTGTATGGCAACTCTATTTTTAGTTTTCTAAGAAACTTCCATGCAAGTCTCTACAGTGGCTGTACCACTTTACATTCCTACCAACAGTGTAGGAAGGTTCCCTTTCCTCCACATTCTCTCCAGCATTTATTATTTGTAGACTTTTTGATGGTGGCGACTCTGACTGGTGTGAGGTGCTACCTTTTTGTAGTTTTGATTTGCATTTTTCTAATAATTAACAATGTTGAGCATCTTTTCATGTGCCAGTTGGTCATCTGCATGTCTTTGGAGAAATGTCTATTTAGGTCTTCTGCCCATTTTCCTACTTTTTTTTTTTTTAATTGAGCTGTATGAGCTGTTTGTATATTTTGGAAATTAAGCCATTATTGGTAGCATTGTTTGCAAACATTTTCTCCCATTCTGTAAACTGTCTTTTCATTTTGTTTATGGTTTCCTTTGTTGTGCGAAAACTTATAAGTATGATTAGGTCCCACTTGTTTATCTTTGCTTTTATTTCTTTTGCATTGGGAGACTCACCTAAGAAAACAATGGTAAGATTTATGTCAGAAAATGTTTTGCCTATGTTCTCTTCTAGGAGATGTATTGTTTCATGCCTTATATTTGAGTCTTTAAGCCATTTTTAATTTATTTTTGTGTATGGTGTGAAGGTGTGTGCTAACTTCACTGATTAACATGTGGCTGTCCAGCTTTCTCGGGACCACTTGCTAAAGAGACTGTTTTTTCCCTATTGTGTGTTCTTGCCTCCTTGGACTCTATTCTATTCCATTATTCCATAGATCTGTTTTTGTCCCAATAGCATGCTCTTTTGATTACTGTAGCTGTGTATTATTGTCTGAAGTCTGAGAGCATTATGCCTCTAGCTTTGTTCTTTTTCTTCAGGATTGTTTGGCAATTCCAGGTCTTTTGTTGTTCCATGTAAATTTTAGGATTATTTGTTCTAGTTCTGTGAAAAAGGTCATGGATAATTTGAAAGTGATCACATTAAATCTTTAGATTGCTTTGGATAGTATGGTCATTTTAACAATGTTATATCTCTGATGGTCAGCTTTGGTTTAAGGACTCCATATTAGTTTTGCCAAATTTTCTTGGAATCAAAATGCCACCTAAGAATCTTCCACTCAGCCAACCTTCCTCACTTTCTTCCTTCATTCCTTCTCTTACTCTAGTTCATAAGGGACAGTCCTACATGGCATTGTGATAGCTCTTGAGCTTTCTTAGCCTTCTTTCACTCCATTCTCATTTTCCTCCATAGGTATTTTCCCGAATTAATCTCTTACAAATCTAAACTATTGTATTCATTTCCTAGGACTGCCTCAACAAGGGTGAAAACTGAGTGGCTTAAACAATGTAACTTAGTTTCCCACACTTCCAGAAGCTCGGGATCCCAGATCAAAGTTGCAGCAGGGTGTTTTATTTCTGAAAGTTGTGGGGGAAAACCTGTTCCAAGCTTCTCTCCTAGCATGTTGTAGCCTTAGGTGTTCCCTGAATTGTCTTCTTCCTATATCTTTACATCATCTTTCTTTTGAACATGTCTGTCTTTGTGTTCAAATTTCCTTTTTATTATGACACACTCATATCGGGTTAGAGTTCATCCTAATGACCTTATCTTAACTAGATTATCTGCAACGTTCCTACTTCCAAAAAGATCCCATTCACAGGTACTGAGGGATGTAGGACCTTAACATCTTTTTTATTAATTTTTATTGGAGTATAGTTGCTTTACAATGTTGTGTTAGTTTCTACTCTACACCAAAGTGAATGAGCTATGCTTATACCTATATCCCCTCATTTTTTACTTTCTTTCCTTTTAGGTTACTTCAGAGCATTGAGTAAGCTTCCCTGTGCTATACAGTAGGATGTCATTAGTTATCTATTTTATGCAGGGTATCAATAGTGCATATATCTTTTGCGGGGACACAATTCAGTCCACAAAACCTATTTTAGTGTGTTCTTATGGGAGAACCTGAGCTAATTCAACAAGAGAATTCAGAAATTTCAGTAAGTCTATTTATACTTAAAACATGCATCAATTCTAGAATTACCATTTGTCCTAGCTGTATTTTTAAAAATGGAAAATCCTGTATTCTTTAAGCTATAAAAAGTGTTAGTTAGACATATTTAATCTTTAAATTAATCTAATGGAACATAATTATACTAATTAGATGCATTTAAAATTTTGATCAGAAATACCTCACAATATTAATTTTAAAGTACAGCTATTTTAAGATAGGCCAGAGAGAGGATAATTTAGTTTTTCCTTTATTTTGAATAATAGTGAGATTTTACTTGGTCTAGCTCTGCTTTTCACAAACTGTGTTTTGTGAGATATAATAGCTATTGAAAAGTAGCAGGGTAGGTGGAGATCAAGATGGCAGAATAGAAGGATGTGAAACTCCTTTCTCTCAAAAATACATCTATACGTGGAACTATTTTCATAGAATACCTACTGAATGCTGGCAAAAATTTTCATATAATCAAAGGTGCAAGAAAGATCGCCATATAACTGGGTAGAACAAAAAGGGAAAATAATGGAATTGGGATGGGACATGCACCTCTGGGAGGGAGCTGTGAAAGAGGAAAGGTTTCTTCACCCTAGAAGCCCCTTCACTGGCTGGGAGATAAGCCAGGACAGAAAGGAAGTATCAGAGGCTCAGAAGAGAGTACATCAGCTAGCCTGAAGCAGGGGAAGACACAGAGAGACCTGAACAGAGGGTTCTGGCCACCTCGATGACTCCCCAGCTGGAGATGCTTGCCTGCTGGTATGCAGAGCTGCTTGGTGTTAAACTCAAGCTTCAGTGGACAGACCTGGGGAGAGGCCTCAGCCTGGCTATGCAAAGACAGTCTCAAGGGCTTAAAATGCAGTCCCAAGGCTGCAACTGGAGATGTGTTTGTCTGTCCCATGCTGCCTAGCCTTTAAAAAATTACTAATAATGGAACTATTTTTTCCCCTAGAGAACACGGCGTTGAACAGTCCCTCCCAATTTCCCACCCCTGGGCTAACCATAAATCCTAAGAATAGACAATTGAAAGATTTCACTCCTTTGCCACCATCAGGCATGGTGATGTTTCCTTAGTTGGTCTAATTGTCATTCTGTCTTCCTAAATTTCCAGGGAAGAGGCTCTCCTTATGCAAGAGTTATGAACTGTGGTCTATGAAGTCCTAAATATTTCTGTATCAGTTGGGTTCTTTTCAGTTCAGTTCAGTTGCTCAGTCGTGTCCGACTCTTTGAGACCCCATAACTGCAGCATGCCAGGCCTCCCTGTCCATCACCAACTCCCGGAGTCCACCCAAACCCATGTCCATTGAGTTGGTGATGCCATCCAACCATCTCATCCTCTGTAGTCCCCTCCTCCTCCTGCCCTCAATCTTTCCCAGTATCAGGGTCTTGTCAAATGAGTCAGCTCTTTGCATGAGATGTCCAAAGTACTGGAGTTTCAGCTTCAACATCAATCCTTCCAATGAACACCCAGAACTGATCTCCTTTAGGATGGACTGGTTGGATCTCCTTGCAGTCCAAGGGACTCTCAAGAGTCTTCTCCAACACCACAGTTCAAAAGCATCAATTCTTCATCACTCAGCTTTCTTTATAGTCCAACTCTCACATCCATACATGACCATTGGAAAACCATAGCCTTGACTAGACGGACCTTTGTTGGCAAAGTAATGTCTCTGCTTTTTAATATGCTATCTAGGTTGGTCATAACTTTCCTTCTAAGGAGTAAGCGTCTTTTAATTTCATGGCTGCAATCACCATCTGCAGTGATTTTGGAATCCAGAAAAATAAAATCAGCCACTGCTTCCACTGTTTCCCCTTCTATTTTCATGAAGTGATGGGACTGGATTCTTTTGGCCCCCACTTAATCAGCTTGTACCACTCTCTCCCTTATCCATGAACCTCCAGCCAAACAGGTTTTCTTTCAGCTTCTCAGATGCTTTAAGTCCTGTCCTGATTGAGGACTTTACCCAGAATACCCTCTCCTCTTCCCCTGGCCACTCCTGCACTTGTCCAGTTCATCCTTCAAACTCCGGCTTAAACAAGCTCCTTAGAGATACCTTGTGCTATCCCTGAGGTCTCTAAAGCATTACTAAGTCAATATATCCAAATGCAAAGCTCTAAGAGCACTCCCACCATCCATAGAGTTATACAAACTGGAATCAGCAGTCTCAGTCTGCTGGTGACGATTGTACCTGTCCTGTAGGTAGAGCCGTCTGAGAGCGGAAGATGCAGAACTCTGGTTCCAGCTGTGACTGGACTTGCTGGATATCAAGCCAGACATCTGCTTTCCTTCTTAAGCTATTGGGTTGGGCAAAAAGTTCATTTGAGTTTTTTCATAAGTCTGAATTTTTTCCTGCTTTTTTGAGCAGGACTTCTATTATTATATCCAAAACAGTCCAAGCTAATAAGTTTACTATCATTATCATCATCACCAATATATTTGTTGTTATTATTGTTATCTATTCGGAAAAAGAAGCAAACCCATCTCCGTAGGACATGTGCATGTGAACTCATTAGCAAACAACAGAGTAGGCTTGATGACAAGTCAAAGTTTCATCCAGATAAATGAGTTTAGGAACTAGAACATCAGAGGTGAGCTTTCTCGCTCAGGTTTCACTGCCCTTAACCTTCAGCAGTGCTCGTTTTTCACATTCACCAAAACCATTTCACTAAACTTTGAGTACTCCATTCATCCATCCACCTGGGTGTCACTGGGAGTGATTTAGAAAGATTACAAATCTCTGTGCCTTTACATTGTCCTTAGAACACAGACAAACTCTAGCCTGAGATCTCAGGGCAGCATGAACCACAAATGCCATGAAAGAAAGTAGAAAGAGAGTGAAGTCGCTCAGTCGTGTCCGACTATTTGTGACCCCATGGACTGTAGCCTACCAGGCTCCTCCATCCATGGGATTCTCCAGGCACAAATACTGGAGTGGGTTGCCATTTCCTTCTCCAGGGGATCTTCCCAACCCAGGGATCAAACCCAGGTCTCCCGCATTGCAGGCAGACGCTTTACCCTCTGAGCCACCAGGGAAGCCCATGACAAATGCCATGACATTAAGTTTAATCTAGCAGGGTGGGGAGTGGGGGCGGGGTATGTGTGAATGTGGCTGGGTGGAAATCATGACCTAGGGTAAGTCCATCAGCACATTCAGTCATCCTGCCATAGTGACTAATTCAGCAATGGGCATGTAACCTCAGTTTGATCATCAACTTGAAAAACAAAGGGTATATATGCTTTGTTTAGAGAATGCTTAGACGAAGACTCTCTTTGCTGTATAAGTGTAAAACCCCAGGAACTTAACATGACCATTCTGGGGACCCAAGGTGAATCAGATTTAGGATGCCACTGAACCTAAGAAAGTAAAAGCAAAAATGGAGAAGAAATACCAAAGCCTCTGTTATATTGTTGAGTTACTACATCAAGCCTCACTTGGAGCCAGGTGGTAACTCGTGGACTTTTCAGTTGCTTGAATCAATCTATCTCCTTTATAGTTCAAACCTGTGTCATAGCATTTTCTATAACTTGCAACTAAAGCATCTTGAGATTTGTTTTTATATACATGCTTTTTTTTGCAAGAAGAGTCAAATTTTTTATCATTCTCAGGATATCTGTAACCCCTAAGAATATTTTAAAACCCTGAACTAAATAATTTTTTTTGAACTAAATAATTTCTAAGATTTTTTGCAACATTAGCATTCTGTGATCTTCAAGTTGATTTTGTTTTTAAATTCCAAGTTTAGCTAATAACGCATAAAACTAGGCAATATAAAAATGTTTTCAAATAAAACTGTATTTCTCTATTAAAAAAAGAAAAATGCTTACTAGAAAAATATTTGAAAATGTGAAAAAATCAGAGAAAGCCACTATTAATATTTGGAGGGTTATTTTTATATGAAATATTATGGAAGTTTTAACGTGGGAAAGCTCATACTATACATACATATCTTTTCATCTAAGTTTTTTTCACTTGATATTATAGCATAAGTACTTCTCTAGATTATTAGAAACCTTTTGTAAACATTTTTAATGGCTGCATAACTTCCTACTGAGCACTATAATTTCCTTAATGTGAGACAAACTGAGCTGTTGTTTTTGTGATCATATTTCCCATTTTTGAAAATGGATTCTTGCCTGAGAGTAAACAAAGGAACTATCATAGTGGAAGTGTTCATTGCTACAGCAGGTTAAGTCATGGGGGAGCTTGGAGAAGGAGGCAGGGACACAACAGGATGCCAGAGCCCTTGTCCTCTCTGGGTGTCATCTTTACCTTCTTGTACAATACGATCCTCTTATTCTGAGGCCACGCTGAAGCTTAAGGTCACTGGTGACTTTCAAGGTACATGTTCAATCACCTGGAGAGACTGACTCTCAATAAATCCTGGCTTCAACTAGCTTGAGTCAGGTGCTCACCCTGAGCCATTCAACTCTGCCAGGGCAGAGAGTGGAGGGTACATTGTCACACAGTACTAAATGCTGGATAGGCATTCACCACCTTGAATTTAAACCTCATCCATAGTGATCAGAAGAATAGGCAGTGGCCAAGATGGAAAAAAAAAAAAAAAACAGAAGACTGGGCTTATTTACTCATGCTCTTTGAAAATACCCTCAAATCGTTCATTGTAACAAAACAGGTTACAAATATAACACCATCCTCCTTATACTCCCAACCCTCAATTTCTCCACTATTCTTTGTACTAAATACCAACCTCTAGAGATGATTTCCCCAACAACTATGAGTTTTCCTGCTGAGCTCCATGGAGTGCTTGGATTACAACTTATATTTTTCATTACATGGCTTTTCTTGCTCATTTTCTGCTCAATTTCTTCAAGGCCAGAGCTAGCTGAGGCTAGTTTATGCTAATTTGCAAGGCTATGTGGGCTTTCTTATTGTTTATAATACAAAACACTTCTCTCCAGAATCTGTCCTGACAAACAGCTAAAAAGTTAGCTTATTCTGCATACTGGATTCTTTAGGCTTTTGATGTCTCCTGCCTGCCCCTGGCTACCCAACGTGTTGGGGAGGCGGGGCTGCAGAAGGCAGTACAGGGAGGATAGGTGAGAGAAAAGAAACAGAGGATTAAGGAACTCCTCTGGGCTCCACTGTGTACCTTGTAAGCATTCAGTGAAAACTCTCTGAAGCTTACACTCTTTTGAAGGGCACAGTTAATAAAGGTGTATCTCTAAGGTGACAGAAAAAAAGCTGGTGTAGCCGGTTGCTTCCTGATCTGATCAGTAGCTACACACATCTCACATTTCTTAGCTGTTCACAGTCTGAATGGCATTGACTGAAGAGCTTTCCTTCCTGCAACAGTCTTCCTCCTCACCAAAAAAAAATCAACTAGAAACTCTATTAGATGCTGTAAGTGACGCAAACAGATAAGGCAGCACAAATCCTAAAGAAGTCTTCCAATCTAATGAGTGAGCAAAAGGTTACCAGGAGGTACAAAGTAGAATCTGAACTTGGACAAAGGAGGTATTCATTCTAAGAATGAGATTAGAAAGGTTTCTGGAGAAAATAAATTCACTCTAAGTCCTTAAAATTGGTATAATCTGGATGATGGTAAAAGGAATGGGCTAAGTGTAGAGATGATAGTCACATAAGAGGGTAACACAAATAAACATGAAAGCGATGGTGATAAAAGAAATGGGGCTGTTCGGAGAACACCGCACTCAGGCATTTGAGCTTTATCTTGCAGGTGACGAGAGAGTCATAGAAGGTTTTCCAGATAGGAGAAAAATGGGGTCTTATTTTCACTGAAAACAAAATCACTCTGGAGGTAGTTGAAATGATTGACTGAGAGAAGGAAGAAGGATTCTACACAGAGAAAGCAGAGAGGTTGTGTTTATGTCTAGGCAAGAATGCCTAGGATAAGAATTTTGGCAGTCACAAAAGAAACAATAGAAGAAAACTACAATCTAAGATTTGCACTTACAACACACGCTTGAAATTGCTTTCTTCATTGAGCTCAAAGAAAGGAGGGATTCATGTGGGCTAGATTGTCAGGGGAAAAAAGGAGATTGTTAAGGAAAAATAAAGGTACAATTTATTAAAACTCTATGATGAGGCAGCACTTTATTAAGTATTTCTATGCTTCTCTAATTTGGTTTAATGTGAATGATGTACAAAATCTGAATATTTAATGAGAAGAGAGGAAGGAAGGAATGTTTCAAACACTATAAACAGTGGCCCTGAGGCCTGCTAAATAGTACTTGCTGGGAAAACTTAGCGGGTCAGCTAATTGCCTTTAGTGAGATCTAAAATCAGATGGATATAATAGAACTGCAAGATGAGCTTCTTGAACATCACATAGGGAAAGTTAGATGTGGGCTAAATATAGTGATGATCCAATTCTTTTAGGATTTCAGACTTTCTCGGAACTTAAAGTCATGTAACTGATCTGGCAGAGACCCTGCTTATCAGCTAGGGATAAGGTGCAGAACGAGACAGCTAAGATGGGAATAGAGCTGTGGTTCTGAACAAGGATTTGTCCAACAAGAGTCGGACACAACTGGGCAACTGAACAACAATAATACTCCTTGGAATAATCATTGAATAAAGAGGATGGGAAATAATAGCTAAAATAGCTAAATGTGCCCCCTCTTTATTTCCTTGAAGTTCATACTTGTAAGACAACTTTATATAGCTTCTCAAAAGCGATGCTCTCTTGAGTGTGGAGAAAAGGCTATCCTTCTATCTTCTATGCCACTGGTGGGAATGTAAATTGGTGCAGCCACTAAGGAAAACAGTATAATCATTCCTTAAAAGCTAAAAGAGGAATGGATAAAGATATGGTACATCTATCCAGTGGAATACTACCCAACCATAAAAAAGAATGAAATAATGCCATTTGCACCATCATGAATGGACAGACAAATATTATTATATCACTTATAGGTGGAACTTAAAATATGATACAAATGAACTTATTTACAAAACAGAAATAGAAGCACAGACACAGAAAACAGACTTATGGTTACTAAAGGGGAAAGAGTAGGGAGGGATACATTAGAAGTTTGGGATTAGAAGATACAAACTGCTATATATAAAATAGGTAAGTAACAAGGTTCTACCGTATAGCACAGGTAACTATATTCAATATCTTATAATAAACCATGATGGAAAAAAATATGAAAAAGATTCTATATCTGCTGCTGCTAAGTCATTTCAGTTGTGTCCGACTCTGTGTGACCCCGTAGATGGCAGCCCACCAGCCTCCCCCATCCCTGGGATTCTCCAGGCAAGAACACTGGAGTGGGTTGCCATTTTCCTCTCCAGATTATATATCTGTATCTATCTATATTGATAAATAACTGAAACACTTTTCTGTACAACTAACAGAGCACTGTTAAACTGACTATACTTCAATTTTTTAAAAAGCCACACTTTGCTGTTATGGTTGCCAATCCAATAACATATTTCTCTTCTTCCTCCTCTAGTGCCTTATTTCAGGCTGCTTTAACAAAAATGGCAGAGACTGGGTGACTTAACCAACAAACATTTATTTCTCAGAGTTATGGAGGCTGGGAAGTTCAAGATCAAGGTACTAGCAGATATACTATCTACTAAGGACCCACTTCCTGCCTTTAAACAGCTGCTTCTTCACTGTGACTTTAAAAGAGAGGGGTCTTTTGTGTCCCTTCTTACAAGAACACTAATCCCATTCATGTGGGATCCACTCTCTTCACCTAATTACCTTTCAAGGGTCTCACCTCCAAATACCATCACACTGGGGATTAGGCTTCAAAATATGAATTTTAGAATAACACAAAACTCAGTCCATAGCACCCATTCACCCTAATCATCATTCCAGGAACAGGGAACACATCCCCCAGTAAACTACTCTCCCCGAAGCCTTTGTCTCAGGCCTTGATTTAGGGAACTTGAGCTAAAACGCAAAGCTCAGTGTTAGTTGTGGTGTTCAGTCACTCAGTTGTGTCCAACTGTTTGTGACCCCATGGACTGCAGGACAACAGGCTTCCTTGTCTTTCACTATCTCCCAGAGTTTGCTCAAACTGATGTCCATTGAGTCAGTGATGCCATCCAACCATCTCATCCTCTGTGGCCTCCTTCTCCTCCGGCCCTCAATCTTTCCCAGCATCAGGGTCTTTACCAATGAGTCAGCTCTTCGCATCAAGTGGCCAAACTTCAGTGTTGGTAACAGATAGATAACATTTCAAATGGGAAGAAAGGCAGACGGTACTCAGGACAGGACTGTATGTCTACAATGTACCCTTTTTGGCAAAAGAATACCTGGGAATAACTAGTTCCCTTGGTATTTTATCATACGAACTCTTGTGAATTTTAATTAAAGCATGTTAGAAATGTCCTAAGAACAACTTGTTCCGTGACTCATTGCCAAAAGTAGTTGAAACAGAGCTGTAAATTTAAAATATCACAGGAGTTAGCACTAAAGTTTATTTTCTATTTGTTTTAGTAGTCAAGTCAAAATATTCAAGAAACTTTCAACTGAATACAACTGTCAAAGTTTTCAGAACTTTCTCAAGATATGTCCCAAAATTCAAATGTTTATCTCATTATTTAAGACAATGTTTTATATTTTAAGTGGGCTTAAATTTTATAGTCTGGTTCTACCTTCCTTGATAATATTGATAAGTGAAACCTAAGTTTTTTCCATTTCAGAATCCCAAAGGTAAGATTCAGGATGATTTCTAAAGGTTCTTAGTCAGGAAAACGTGCCTCTGTGCTATCAACCAGCATATGCTAAGCCACTTCAGTTGTGTCCGACTCTGTGAAACCCTACGGACTGTAACCCACCAAGCTTCTCTGTGCATGATATTCTCCAGGAAAGAATACTGGAGTGAGTTACTCTGCTCTTCTCCAGTGGATCTTCCCAACCGAGGGATCAAACTCATGACTCTTACACGTCTCCTGCGTGGCAGGCAGATTCTTTACCACTATCGCCACCTGGGAAGCCATATCAGACAGTAGGTGAGGATAATTCTGGTCAAGCACTGTTCCCTGGATAAACTTGGCCAAGTTCCTTTCCCTTTATGTTCCTTATATAGCTTCCACATCTATAAAATAAAGGACTTTAACCATATTCTTAGGAGGAAACTTATACATTTGTAATTCAATCCTAGGGAGTGAATCCCTTAATTAGACATTCCAGAAAGTTTCCTCTTCAGCATGAATATTCCCCAGAGATCCCCATCACATACTTTCCAAAATAGCCCATTCAGTGTTTTGGAGAGTGCTAATCTGTTCCTCGGAGAAGGCAATGGCACCCCACTCCAGTACTCTTGCCTGAAAAATCCCATGGACAGAGGAGCCTGGAAGGCTGCAGTCATGGGGTCACTGAGGGTCGGAAACGACTGAGTGACTTCGCTTTCACTTTTCACTTTCATGCATTGGAGAAGGAAATGGCAACCCACCCCAGTGTTCTTGCCTGGAGAGTCCCAGGGACGGGGGAGCCTGGTGGGCTGCCGTCTATGGGGTTGCACAAAGTCGGACACAACTGAAGTGACTTAGCAGCAGCAGCAGCAGGAATCTGTTCCTGCTGGCCAAAGTGCCAATTTAAAATTCTCTTGAAAGGAGAAAAGACAGTTGCTTGTTTTGTGCTTGCTTGCTTACTTGTTTATATATCCGGCTTATAGCAGTACTACTAGTACTATGGCCATGCTCAGTCATGTCTGACTCTTTACGAGCCCATGGACTGTAGCCCTCCAGGCTCCTCTGTCCATGGGGTTTTTCAGGCCAGAATACTAGAGTGGGTTACCATTTCCTCCTCCGGGGTATCTTCCCTACCCAGGGATCAAACCCATGTCTCCAGTGTCTCTTGCATTGGGCAGATGGATTCTTTTACCACTGAGCTACCTGGGAAGCCCTTGCTCCAAATACAGTTCAATGTGGCAAAGAGGCTTCACAAGTCTAAGAGTTCCAAATTCACCAACGGTACCAATGATTTTCTTGCTATCCTTTGTTTTATATTCATTTCAATTAGCTCTGAAATTTTCTTCCCCAAAACCCTTGGATTTTGTGGCTTTAATTAAATCCCAATCTGCAACACCAAGAAACTTTTTTTTTTTTTCTCCCCAAATGCTACATGATTCCTCAGAGCACTAGAAATGGCATGACCTAACTGGCAGCAGACACACACCACAGAAACCCACCTCTGCCCCTGTGTAAGCCTGATTGTACTTCTATCCAAGTACTAACCAGGCCCAACCCTGCTTAGCTTCTGAGATCAGACGAGATTGGGTGCATTCAGGGTGGTATGGCCATAGACAGCTTGATTCTACTTACTTCTCTGGCATTTAGTCTGTTTCGTGTCCAATATCAATATAGCTGGGACTGAGTATCAGTTATTTCTATCCCACAGTCTTAGCCTCAGGGTAATGCTTCAAAAACTCTTCTCAGAAGCAAGTGCATGGCTGAGAGTTCTGACCTGGCTCTCTCCTTGACTCCAGCCTGGAAAGATCTGGAGCCAGGCACTGGCTGAGTCCTCTGGGGTGGGTGCCATCTGATTAAGCATCTGTAGGTGTGAGAGCCTGGCTGACATCCCGATCTTGTCTTCTGGCTGGATTTCATTGACCGAATATGGCCTTTTAGCTCACATCTGTCCTCCAGGCTGGACACATACTGGGTACTAGTATTTTGGCAGACTGTAAAAGCACCCCTATTACAGCTGTCTCTGTGTGGTCCTGCACATCCAACCCTCTTAATTAGCAGACTTGCCTTAAGCTCATTATTCAGAATCTTGCCCCTAAACCCAACAGTACAGTCGTCCCCATAGAGATTTTGCACATTTCTCATTAGATTTACTTCTAGGGACTTGGTTTTATGCCTGCTCCTATAATGAAATCTAGTTTTTAAATTTCTTTTTCTGTTTGTTTCTGGTTTATGAAACTGTAACTAGATTTCTACAGGAAAACCCTGCGATAAAAGGCTCAATAATAATGCAAATTTGGATATAAAGAAATTGGTATTGCATTCTCTGGCTGGCTTCGATTCTCATAGGTATGTGGCCTGAAGTTTGTGTTTTCCTTAGGGCAGGAGGGACATAATTAGGAAGTGACTGCTTCAGCTTCCTGGCAGTGTGGGATTTCCTTGGGTCAGTATATAGTCAACTGAGTACAGAGTAAGTTTCATCATTTTCATTTTGTGTGTCAGCACAGATGATCTACAATATTTGGTTTATATTAACCTCACCAAAAATGAACTCATGTTTTACTGAGTGAATTTTTGGATCACACATAACATTATGGTGGGATATTGAAGCATACTGATTTCATTCCCAACAATCTTGCTAAATTTATTGCCTCTAATAGTTTTCTATAGATTCTTTAAAATTTTCTATGCTACCTATAAGTAATAAAATTTTGTTTTCTCCTTTCCTTATACTTTTTTTCACTCTTATATTACTTATATTTTTATTTAAAGTCATACATTTACAATATATTATCAGTAGGCTAAAGATCATTTTTATTAAAAACAAAAAAGAGAAAAAGCATGTTCTATTTTTGAATAAGCCAACAATGATAGGTACCATAAAAAATTATATAATTAGTGTGCATTAAATGATGGCTTAGGAAAATAAGACTTCAGGAAATACTCTTTTTTTCCCCTTAAATGAATACATTTAGCTTAATGTGTTCTGAGTATCTTAGTTCTCAGATAAGGTGACAAGGAGATATCAATACAGAAAACTGGCTTTTGAGGTGAATAATGAAATGTGATCTATCTTTTTTCTCAGCTTTATTTAGATAAAATTACTTGACAAACAGAATGTTTGAAGTGTACATCATGATGATTTTGATATTTATACATTGTGAACGGGTTCTTCAATTTAGTTAATTACTCTGTATATCACCCCACATATTTTGCTTTTTTTTTTTTTTTTTAGTGAGGACCTTTAAATTCTACCCTTAGCAGATTTCAGTTATAAAGTAATGTTATCAGCTACTGTCACCATAACATCCTCAAACCTTTTAAAACCTCTATGTCCCCTCTTCTCAGTCCCCACCAATCACTTTTCCACCCTCCTTTTTCCATAAGTTTTTCTTTGTTTGTAAGATTCCATACTTCAGTGAGATCATACAGTATTTGTTTTTGTCTGGCTATTGTACTTAGCATAATACTCTCAATCTATTGTGAATCACAGGGTTTTCTTCTTTCTCACAGCTGAATAAAATTCCATTGTGTGTACACACATACACACACACACACACATACGGATTTAACAGTTGAACTACATTGGTTTGAACTACACAGGTGCATTCATATGCAAATATTTTTCAAGAGTAAATACTATAATACTACATGGTTCATAGTTGGTTGAATCTGTGGCTACAGAAGAGCAGCAGATATGGAGGGCCCACTAAAAGCTACATGTAGATTAACACTCTCCATTGGTATCTACATATATTTCTATCTATTTCTGTAGGTAGATATAGGTACAGATATAGATATAGAACATCTTTTTATCCAATCATCTGTTAGTGGACATTTAGGTTGTTTCCATACCTCAGCTTTGTCATAGTGTGAATAATGCTGCAATGAACATGGGGTGCAGAGATATTGCTTCAATACCCTGTTTTCATTTTCTTTGAATGTATAACCAGAAGTATGATAGCTGGATCATATTACAGTTCTATTACGTGTTTACAGTAGACACTCTCATAAGAGAATCCAATATCAAAGGGTGAAATCCAATATTTCACCATTATATATAATGTTTTCTTTAAGTCTTTTATAGAAATACTTTATTAAATTAAGAATGTCCCTAATTTTTATTTGGTAAAAGTTTCATTATATATGGATGCTGAACTTCTACTAAACACATTTTCCTGCATCTACTAAAGTTAATGGAGGATTAATCACATCTTTAACACAACTTGACATTCTTTGAATAAATACAACTTGGTTTTTACATAATATATAAATATCTAATTTTAACCTTTTTATATAATGCTTGATTCAATTTGCTAATATGTTGCCTGGAATTTTTGCATTTATTGTTATAATCAAGATTGCTCTGTTTCTTACACTGTCATATGTTACCCTCACAAAACAAATTGGAGAATATATTTTCTTTTTCTGTTTTCTGGAAGAGTTGGCGTAAAGCTACAATTATTTTTTATGGAACATGAATACCATTCACTAATGAAGCAATTAGGGTTTGCAGGTTTCTTTGAAGGAAAGTCATGAAAAAGTGGATTTAATTTTTTACTTGTTACAGGATTTTCAGGTTTTTTATATCTTCATGTATTCATTTCACTAATTTGTAATTTCCTAGGAATTGGTCCATTTATTATAAAATTTCAAGTTGTGGCATTAAATGTTTTGTAACATCTTCTTGTATTTTAAAAGTATCTGAAGACTCTGTAATGATGTCTTTTTAAGAAATTTTTTATATTGGCTATTCATGTCCTCATGATGTATTCTGCATATAAGTTAAATAAGCAGGGCAACAATATACAGCCTTGACGTACTCCTTTTCCTATTTGGAACCAGTCTGTTGTTCCATGTCCAGTTCTAACTGTTGCTTCCTGACCTGCATACAGATTTCTCAAGAGACAGGTCAGGTGGTCTGGTATTCCCATCTCTTTCAGAATTTTCCACAGTTTATTGTGATCCACTCAGTCAAACGTTTTGGCATAGTCAATAAGGCAGAAATAGATGTTTTTCTGGAACTCTCTTGCTTTTTCCATGATTCAGCGGATGTTGGCAATTTGATCTCCGGTTCCTCTGCCTTTTCTAAAACCAGCTTGAACATCAGGAAGTTCACGGTTCATGTATTGCTTGGAGAATTTTGAACATTACTTTACTAGCATGTGAGATGAGTGCAATGGTGCAGTAGTTTGAGCATTCTATGGCATTGTCTTTCTTTGGGATTGGAATGAAAACGGACCTTCCTGTCCTGTGGCCATTGCTGAGTTTTCCAAATTTGCTGGCATATTGAGTGCAGCACTTTCACAGCATCATCTTTCAGGATTTGAAATAGCTCAACTGGAATTCCATCACCTCCACTAGCTGGAATCAAGATTGCTGGGAGAAATAACAATAACCTCAGATATGCAGATGACACCACCCTTATGGCAGAAAGTGAAGAGGAACTAAAAGCCTCTTGATGAAAGTGAAAGAGGAGAGTGAAAAAGTTGGCTTAAAGCTCAACATTCAGAAAACGAAGATCATGGCATCCGGTCCCATCACTTCATGGCACATAGATGGGGAAACAGTGGAAACAGTATCAGACTTTATTTTGGGGGGCTCCAAAATCACTGCAGATGGTGACTGCAGCCATAAGATTAAAAGACGCTTACTCCTTGGAAGGAAAGTTATGACCAACCTAGACAGCATATTTAAAAGCAGAGACATTACTTTGCCAATGAAGTTCCGTCTAGTCAAGGCTATGGTTTTTCCTGTATGTATGTCATGTATGGATGTGAGAGTTGGACTGTGAAGAAGGCTGAGCACCGAAGAATTGATGCTTCTGAACTGTGGTGTTGGAGGACTCTTGAGAGTCCCTTGGACTGCAAGGAGATCCAACCAGTCCATTCTGAAGGAGATCAACCCTGGGATTTCTTTGGAAGGAATGATGCTAAAGCTGAAGCTCCAGTACTTTGGACACCTCATGCGAAGAGCTGACTCATTGGAAAAGACTCTGATGCTGGGAGGGGTTGGGGGCAGGAGGAAAAGGGGACGACAGAGGATGAGATGGCTGGATGGCATCACGGACTCGATGGACGTGAGTCTGAGTGAACTCCGGGAGATGGTGATGGACAGGGAGGCCTGGTGTGTTGTGATTCATGGGATCACAAAGAGTCGGACACGACTGAGCAAATGAACTGAATTGAACTGAACTGAACTGATTCATGTCCTCTCTCTTATCTCTTGGTCTGTTTTACCAGTAGTCATTTCTTATATAATTTTTTTCAAAGAAGCAAATTCCAGCTTACCTATTTTCACTATTGTTTGTGTGTTTTCAACTTAACTAATAGCTATTTTTGTCCTCTAC
The DNA here is from genome assembly GCF_014754425.2 of Oryx dammah. Taxonomy (NCBI): domain Eukaryota; kingdom Metazoa; phylum Chordata; class Mammalia; order Artiodactyla; family Bovidae; genus Oryx; species Oryx dammah. Next base: position 43,384,474 of record NW_024070189.1, read on the forward strand.
TTACTTTGTATTTTGCTATTTATTGCACTCTTCAATTATATTCTATTTTCCAAACATTTTAATCTGTTTTTCTCATTAGTTATAAAGAGATTAGTTAAAAATTTTACGTTATAGATTTGTTCATTTCTTCTTATAGTCTGTCTTCATGGGGTTATTTGAGCTTCTTTGTTTCTTTAGATATTTTGAGGCCATATTCTTTAGAAAGATGCAGATATATCTTTTTATATAAACTTCTTTTACATTATAAAGTTACTTTTTATATCTAATAATATTTTATGCCTTAAATTCTAGTCTTTCTGATATTAATTTGACTACAATAGCTTTCATTTGATTAATATTGACATAGTTTAACCATTTCTGTCCATTTACTTTCAATTTTTTTCTACATTCTTATGTTTCAGCTCTCTTCCTTAAAAATAATATAGAGTAGCATTTATTTTTAATCCTGTCTGAAAGTTGCATATTTTATTAATTAGAATTTTCAGTTTACCTACATTTCTGTTATTATGATATATTTAGGTTTGATCAACTGTTTCATTCTGTGCTATCTATTTATTGCACTTAGGAATAAATCTATCTAAAGAATTAAAGAACTCTACTTGGAAAACTGTAAGACATCTATAAAAGAAATTGAAGATGATACAAACAAATGGGAAGATATGCTATGCTCATGAATTGGAAGAATTAATATTGTTATAATGAACATGTTACCCAAGGCAATCTAGAAATTCAATGCAATTCCTACCAATGGCATTTTTCACAGAACTATAACAAATAATCCTAAAATTTGCATATAAAATTGAAAATTTGTATGCAAAATTTGTAGTAAACCCTGATTAGTCAAAATAATCTTAAGAAAGAACAGCACACCTGGAGGTATCAGTTCCATCAATTTCGAATTACAGGCATATTTTGTCCTATTGCAATTCAGCTTACTGAAGTTCACAGATATTATTTTATATATATATATATAAATTGAAGGTTTGTGGCAACCCTGCATGAAGCAAGTCTATTTGTGCCATTTTCCCAACAGCATTTTTTCACTTAATATCTCTGTCTCATTTTGGTAATTCTCACAAAATTTCAAACTTTTTCATTATTGTTATATTTGTTATCATATTCTGTGGTCAATGATCCTTGGGTTACTACTACAACTCATTCAAGGTTTAAATGATGGTTAGCACCTTTAAACAATAAAGTATTTTTAGGAAATAAAAAGCTATTGTACACTTAATAGACTAGAGCATAGTGTAAACATAACCTTTTGTTATAACCTTTTTGGGAAACCAAAAAAATTGTGTGACTCTTTTTATCATAACATTTACTTTATTGTGGCAGTCTAGAACTGAACCCGCACCATCTCTGAGGTATGTCTGTATACTATAAAACTGCAGTAATCAAAACAGTATGGCACTGCCACACAGACAGATGTAAGGTCAATGGAACAGAATAGGAAGCCCAGAGATAAACCCACACCAATTAATCATTGACAAAGGGGGCAAGAATACAAAGGGGAAAAGACATCCTCTTCAGTAAATGATGTTTGGGAAAAATGGACAGCTGCGTGTAAAAGAATCCAACCAGACTGCCTTCTCATACCATAAAGTGTTGGTTGCTCTGTCATATCTGACTCTTATGATCCCATGGACTGTAGCCCACCAGGCTCTTTTGTCCTTGGAATTCTCTAGGCAAGAATACTGGAGTGGGTTGCCATTTCCTTCTCCAGGGGATCTTCCTCACCCAGGGATTGAACCCAGGTCTCCCTCATTGCAGGCAGATTCTTTACCATCTGAGCCACCAGGGAAGCCCTTCCTACCACATACAAAAATAAACTCAAAATGGATTGATGATTAACTGTGAAACCTGAAACCAACATTCCTTGAAGAAAACAGGAGCACTAACTTTCTAACACCAGTCTAAGCAATATTTTTAGCTCTGATTCCTCAAACAAGAGGGAAAAACCAAAAATAAACAGGTGGGACCTAATCAAACTAAAAGCTTTTGCACAATTAAGAAAACTATGAACAAAACAAAAAGGCGACTTACTGAAAGTGAGAAGATATTATAAATGACATATCCAATAATGGGTTAATATACAAAATATACAAAGAATTTATAAAACTCAACATCAAAAACCCAAACCCTCATTAAAAAGTGGTCAGAGGACCTGAACATTTTCCCAAAGAAAATGTACAGATGGACAACAGACACTTGAAAAGATGCTCAACAAACTAATCATTCAGTTCAGTTCAGTTCAGTCTCTCAGTCGTGTCCAACTCTTTGTGACCCCATGAATCACAGCACACCAGGCCTCCCTGTCCATCACCAACTCCCGGAGTTTACCCAAACTCACACCCATAGAATCGGTGATGCCATCCAGCCATCTCAATCTCTGTCGTCCCCTTCTCCTCCTGTCCCCAATCCCTCCCAGCATCATGGTCTTTTCCAAAGAGTCAACTCTTCACATCAGGTGGCCAAAGTATTGGAGTTTCAGCCTCAGCATCAGTCCTTCCAATGAACATTCAGGACTAATCTCCTTTAGGATGGACTGGTTGGTTCTCCTTGCAGTCCAAGGGACTCTCAAGAGTCTTCTTCAATACCACAGTTCAAAAGCATCAATTCTCCAGCACTCAGCTTTCTTTATAGTTCAATTCTCACATCCATACTTGACTACTGGAAAAACCATAGCCTTGACTAGACAGACATTTGTTGACAAAGTAATGTCTCTCCTTTTTAATACGCTGTGTAGGTTGATCATAACTTTCCTTCCAAGGAGTAAGCGTCTTTTAATTTCATGGCTGCAATCACCATCTGCAGTGATTTTAGAGCCCCCAAAAATAAAGTCTGACACTGTTTCCCCCTCTGTTTCCCATAGAGAAACACAAATCAAAACAACTAGATATCACCTCACAGCTGTCAGTACTGCTATCTTCAAAAAGACAACAAATAAGTGTTGGCAAGGAAGTAGAGAAATAGGAACCCTCGTCCACTATTGGTGGGATTGTATTGGTGGGATTGTAAATTGGTGCAGCCATGGAGGTTCTTCAAAAAAATAAAAATAGTACTGCCTTATGGTCCAGTAACTTCACTTCTGGGTATTGACTCAAAAATTAAAAAAAAAAAAAAACCACTAATTTGAAAAGATACATTCATATCAATGTTTACTGTAACATGATTTACAATAGTCAAAATATAAAATCAAGCTTAGTGTCTATCAGTAGATGAATGGATAAAGAAGATATGGTATAGGACTTCCTTGGTGGTACAGTGGATAAGAATCTGACTGCCAATGCTAGGGACACAAGTTCAGTCCCTGATCCGGGAAGATACCACATGTCACAGGACAACTAAGCCTGTGCACAGCTACTGAAGACTGTGCACCTAGAGCCTGTGCTCCACAGCAAGACGAGCCACTGCAATGAGAAGCCCATGCACTGCGAAGGAGAGTGGCCCCCGCTCACTGCAGCTAGCAAAAGCCTGTTGGCAGCAATGAAGACCCAGTGCAGTCAAAAATAAATAAGTAAATAAATCAATTTTAAAAAAGAGAAAATAGCTCAGGCCTTTATATATATATATGTATATATATATATACAGTTTATGTATATATATATGAAATATTACTAAGATATGAAAAGAATTCTTGCCATTTGCAATAACCCAGATGAATCTAGATAGAGGGCATTACACTATGTTAAGTAAGTCAGACAGAGAAAGACAAATATTGCATGATCTCACTCTTATATATAATCTAAAAAACAAAACAACCAACAAACAAAAACAGATTCACCAATACAGAGACAAGTGGCTGCCAGAGGGGTGGGACATGGGGGCAAAAGAGGTGAAGGAGAGTAAGAGATATAAACCTCCAATTATAAAATAAGTAACCCATAGGGATATAATATACATCATAAGGAATATGGTCAACAATCTTGTAATAAGTTTATATGGGACACATGGTTACTAGACTTATCATGCTATTCATTTCACAATGTGTACAAGTATCAAATTACTATGAAGTATACCTGAAACTAACCTAATACTGTATGTCAAAAATATTTCAAAAAATAAACCAGAAAACAAAATTACATGATAAATTGTTTCCAGATGTTCTGTTTGATTCATTTTCAGATTTACTAAATTATCTCCAACAATCACTTAGTCATAGCAAATAGCTTCAATTTTTACTGTATTTCTTTAAACATAATCAGCAATGTTGTTTTCAGATCTGTTTCTGTTAGCACCAATACCTGAAGTCTTTGTTGACTTACTTCTTGATCTCTCTGCTGATTTCTATTTATTGAGCATAATAAATGTCTCTGTGACTAAACAATATCAATAACAAATCCTTTCATTGTGCCTGGATCTTTGAGTATACTGAGCGTTATATTTTAAAAATTGTTTTGCTATATCATGTACCTGAAAACCACTATGAGTCAGGAACATTTTTCAATTCAGTTCAGTCGCTCAGTCATGTCAAACTCTTTGTGACCCCATGGACTGCAGCATGCCAGGCCACCCTGTCCATCACCAACACCTGGAGTTGACTCAAACTCATGTCCATTGAGTTGGTGATGCCATCCATCCATCTCATCCTCTGTCATCCCCTTCTCCTCCTGTCTTCAATATTTCCCAGCATCAGAGTCTTTTCCAATGAGTCAGCTCTTCGCATCAGGTGGCCAAAGTATTGGAGTTTTAGCTTCAGCATCAGTCCTTCCAATGAACATTCAGGACTGATCTCCTTTAGGATGGACTGGTTGGATCTCTTTGCAGTCCAAGGGACTCTCAAGAGTCTTCTCCAACACCACACTTCAAAATCATCAATTCTTCTGTGCTCAGCTTTTTTTATAGTCCAACTCTCACATCCATACATGACTACTGGGAAAACCATAGCCTTGACTAGACCTTTGTTGGCAAAGTAATGTCTCTGCTTTTGAATATGCTATCTAGGTTGGTCATAACTTTCCTTCCAAGGAGTAAGTGTCTTTTTATTTCATGGCTGCAGTCACCATCTGCAGTGATTTGGGAGCCCCCCAAAATAAAGTCTGACACTGTTACCATTGTTTTCCCATCTATTTCCCATGAAGTGATGGGACCAGATGCCATGATCTTCATTTTCTGAATGTTGAATTTTAAGTCAACTTTTTCACTTTCCTCTTTCACTTTCATCAAGAGGCTTTTTAGTTCTTCACTTTCTGCCATAAGGGTGGTGTCATCTGCATATCTGAGGATTTTTATATTTCTCCCAGCAATCTTGATTGCAGCTTGTGCTTCTTCCAGTCCAGCGTGTCTCATGATGTACTCTGCATATAAGTTAAATAAGCAGGGTGACAATATACAGCCTTGACGTACTCCTTTTCCTATTTGGAACCAGTCTGTTGTTCCATGTCCAGTTCTAACTGTTGCTTCCTGACCTGCAGACAGATTTCTCAAGAGGCAGGTCAGGTGGTCTGGTATTCCCATCTCTTTCAGAATTTTCCACAGTTGATTGTGATCCACACAGTCAAAGGCTTTGGCATCATCAATAAGGCACACGTAGATGTTTTTCTGGAACTCTCCTGCTTTTTCCATGATCCAGCAGAAGTTTGCAATTTGATCTCTGGTTCCTCTTCCTTTTCTAAAACCAGCTTGAACATCTAGATGTTCACGGTGATGTATTGCTGAAGCCTGGCTTGGAGAATTTTGAGCATTACTTTGCTAGTGGGTGAGATGAGTGCAATTGTGCAGTAGTTTGAGCATCCTCTGGCATTGCCTTTCTTAGGGATTGGAATGAAAACTGACCTTTTCCAGTCCTATGGCCACTGCTGAGTTTTTCAAATTTGCTGACATATTGAGTGCAGCACTTTCACAGCATCATCTTTGAAAAGTTAAAAAGATAGGAACATCTTTAAACTAATTCAAAGTTTGAGACTGCCTAGAAGGCTCAATCTCTGACTGTAACTGCTCAAAAGAGCTTCCCCAGTCTTGTTCTTTTTCCCATTATGAGTAGTCATTCAAATCTGTAGCTGAATATGGTCAGAGGATTGGTTAGACTCCCACCTTATAAGTGTCCTGGACTTTTATGTCCACTATGTCCCACAGATTGACCAAATAACCTCCCTGAAGGAGTACAGCAACTAAATGTTAGAGCCAAGACCTGAATGAAGGCATTTGCTTCTCCCTTATGCCATATCTGATCACAATTAATAACTGTGATGATGATGGTATTATTCTTTCTTTCTCTTTCCCCACAATACAACCTCCAGGGAAACATTTTACTTAGCAATATTAAATTGACATTAGAGCTTAGATATTCTAAAAGAACAGCCCACAGTTGCTGAAGGCAGAAACATTGCCTTTTACTATCTGAACTGTCAATGGTCAGAAGCAAAACCTTTAACTTGAGTAACTTAAGAAGTGGTAAATGACTAGAGGGAGAACAACAGTGTACCTCTTGGTTTAGTGCTACCACTGCTGCAGAAATTTAATGGCCCCGTCTATAAAATAACAGAGCATTTTTTCATGGCACATGTCAGCGGGCCTCTGGCTGATACACTGCATTGTTTTCAATCACAGTTTTGCGAGGCCCACATTAAATATTGAAAACTGAGCTATATGTTTAGAACAGTAATTAGTCTGAAGTAGCCTCTGTGTCTTATCCCCTGTTAAAGTTTTCAGGTAAACCAAGGATGATGAATATTTAATGTACTGTACCTCATTGTCATCTGATAATAAGATTTGTTATAGGGTTGTAAAATGTTATGTTAGGTTTTAACAGCACATCATTAATATTATAAAATGTAGCTGGGCTCCCTTGCAGAGCTTTCTGATTAAAACAACAACAACAACAACAACAGAATGATAAGTGATATCAACCATTTCCTCCAAGGGCTTAGAAGACAACCAGCCAAGAGATGAGATGTATTTGAGAGTCAGATGCATTCATGAAACACTAAAGAGGATAAAGGGAAGAGGACAATGAAAGAAGCAAAAGCAAGTAAGGAAAGGATGGGGGGCGGGGGGCAAGAAAATAGGGCAATAGAAGAGTTAGACAGTGGTTACATATGGGGATTATCCAAGGGTAAAATGGAAGTTTGGATGGAAAGAATGCTAAAGACCCACATGTAGATCCTAGGATCTTATGGTCCCTCTAAAGGGGATCAGAATATGCAACCTTTAAAATATGCCACTTTAGCAAAGGATTCAGTTCAGTTCAGTTTGGTTCAGTCGCTCAGTTGTGTCCGACTCTTTGCAAACCCAAGAACCGCAGCACACCAGGCCTCCCTGTCCATCACCAACTCCGGAGTCCACCCAAACCTATGTCCATTGAGTCGGTGATGCCATCCTACCATCTTATCCTCTGTTGTCCCCTTCTCCTCCTGCCCTCAATCTTTCCCAGCATCAGGGTCTTTTCAAATGAGTCAGTTCTTCATATCAGGTGGCCAAAATATTGGAGTTTCAACTTCAACATCAGTCCTTCCAATGAACACCCAGGACTGATCTCCTTTAGGATGGACAGGTTGGCCTTCCTTGCAGTCCATGGGACTCTCAAGAGTCTTCTCCAACACTCCTGTTCAAAAGCATCAATTCTTCTGTGCTCAGCTTTCTTTATAGTCCAAATCTCACATCCATACATGACTACTGGAAAACCGACGTTTTGCCTAGACGGACCTTTGTCAGCAAAGTAATGTCTCTGCTTTTTAATATGCTGTTTAGGTTAGTCATAGCTTTTCTTCCAAGGAGCAAGTGTTTTTTAATTTCATGGCTGCAGCCACCATCTGCAGTGATTTCAGAGCCCCCCAAAATAAAGTCTGCCACTGTTTCCATTTTTTCCCCACCTATTAGCCATGAATTAATGGGACTAGATGTCATGATCTTCATTTTCTGAATGTTGAGTTTTAAGCCAACTTTTTCACTCTCCTCTTTCACTTTCATCAAGAGGCTCTTCAGTTCTTCTTTGTGTTATGCCATAAGTGTGGTGTCATCTGCTTATCTGAGGTTATTGATATTTCTCTCGGCAATCTTGATTCCAGCTTGTGTTTCTTCCAGTCCACCATTTCTCATGATGTACTCTGCATATAAGTTAAATAAGCAGGGTGACAATATGCAGCCTTGACGTACTCCTTTCCCGATTTGGAACCAGTCTGTTGTTCCATGTCCAGTTCTAACTGTTACTTCTTGACCTACATACAGATTTATCAGTAAGCAGGTCAAGTGATCTGGTATTCCCATGGACGGAGGAGACTGGCAGGTTACAGTCCATGAGGTCTCAAAGAGTTGGACACGACTGAGTGACTTCACTTTCACTTTTTCACTTTCAAGGGGGAGAGTGGCCCAAGAGAGGAAGAACAATTTTTTAAAAAAGGGAACATAGAACCAGTCTTTGAGAGATTCTAGAACAGATAAGTAATGATCTGGAAAGAAAAAGAAAATTTAGAAATATCTGCACATACTCTCCCTTACTTTCCATTCACCTTGGCCCAAAAATCTTTACAGAGATAAAACATGAGGTTTCCAAACAAACTGTTTAGTAGATGAATTTAGAGAGAGAATGTTCAAGGTCACCATTTAAACTTGATTTAGTGGCATGGGGGGAAAAAAACCCAGTGTATTAAAAAATACTTAAAAAGATAAAAATCATGAGGGAAAAAAGCCGATAATAAACTAGAAGAGGAATATGAGAGATTTAACAGACAAATAAAATCAGCTCCAGGAAAAAAGAACAGAGGAGAGAGACAAAAATAAAACAAAGAGAGAAGATCTATAAAATTCAAATTATTCTCAATTGAAATTCCAACATGCTTTTAGTAGAAATTGGAAAACTGCTTCTAAAATGTATATAGAAATGCAAACATTTTAGAATCATCAATGCAAACTTTAATATAAGATCAAATTTGGAAGACTTCCACTCTGATTTCAAGACTTACATGGAAATAAGTAGAGAACACCTAAATGAGAACAGGAAACCTATTTATTCAGATTTTGCCAAGGAGTCAAGCACCACCACTTGCATCTAGCAGAAACTCAAAAGCAGGCAAAATAGTTGGAAAGCTTTATCATAGAAAAAAGGGAAGGCTTTATATATGCCCTAACTCCAGTACTTTGGCCACCTGATGTGAAGAGATGACTCATTGGAAAAGACTCTGACGCTGGGAGGGATTGGGCGCAGGAGGAGAAGGGGACGACAGAGGATGAGATGGCTGGATGGCATCACTGACTTGATGGACATGAGTTTGAGTGAACTCTGGGAGTTGGTGATGGACAGGGAGGCCTGGCGTGCTGCAATTCATGGGGTTGCTAAGAGACTGAGCGACTGAACTGAACTGAATTGGAGATTGTTGGCATGAGGGATTTGGAAGTAGATATTTTTTGACAAAAATGCTTCAGGCAATTCAATGGGGAGATGATAAACTTTTCAACAATTGATATTGGAATATCTGGTATTTAGATATCTTTCATCATTTTGTTGCCCTGCCTGTAAGTTTTCACTAGAAGATATTACTGCTTGCTCTGTACTTTTCTATTATATCTATTTAAAAAAAAATGGCCATTATCTGACACCATACAAAATGACTAACTTGAAATAGATTGTAGAATAAAGGAAAGACTAAAACAGTTTTAAAAATGTACATTGAAGAAAACCTATCTCTTTCAATTAATGCTTTCTTAAATAAAACATAAAATACACAATATATAAAAAGAAAAATTGATATTTGGGTGTTGGGGCCCAGGACAAGCTGCCCCAAAATGTGCCTCAATGGCATAGTAATAATTATGAATTAAAGTTACTTAAAAAACAGCGGATACAAGAGGGACACTTTTATCCTCCTCTTTGTCTCCCTCAAAGCAGGAAATAAATCTCCCATGTGGAAGGTGCCCTTCCTGTAAGGTAGCAAGACATCCTTATCATCAGAGATAGGGAATTCACAGCTGAGTAGCCTATATAAACCAAACTTATAACTTCTTTACTCATTTAACACCCAAGACCAAACTGCTCAAATTCCTAAGTTTCTCTGTCCTGTCGGTTCCTCACATGTTTAATGTTTCTTTGTGCAAAAAGATATAAAACCTGCTTGCATTTGGTCATACTCTGAGCATCTTTTTATGATCTTCCATGTATATGACATTAAGTTGATTTTTCTCTTGATAGTCTTTTGTCATTTTTATTATTAGTCCTGCCACAAGAACTCAAGAAATGTAATGGGGGAAATTTTCCCCTCCCCAGAATGGATTTCATTAAAATTAAAACCTTTTGTTTTTTGAAGTTCACCATTAAGGAAACAGACTAGAATAATATATTCTCTATACAGATATCAAGCATAGGACTTATAACAAGAATACAGAAAGAGTTCTCATATTTTGGTAATACACCAAACTACCCCAAAATTTATGGACCAAGATTTGGATCAATCCTTCCAAAAGTATATACACTAAAGGGCAAAACACATGATAAAAAAACAAACCTCAATATTATTGATCATGAAGGAAACGCAAATTAAAATCAATGAGCTAGCACCATATGATCACTATAATAGCTAAAATGAAAGAACCCGACAATACCAAGTGTTACCGAGAATGTGGAACACATAAGACTCTCATAACAGTTATCAAGGATGGAAAAAGTTGCAACTACTTCCATTATCAGTTCGTGTGTGTGTGTGTGTGTGTGTGTGTACACGCTCAGTCAAGCCTGACTCTGTGACTCCATGGACTGGAGCCCTCCAGGCTACTCTGTCCATGGAATTTTCCAGGTAAGAATACAGGAGTGGGTTACTATTTTCTCCTCCAGGGATTTTCCTGACCCAGGGATTGAACCTGAATCTCTTGCTTCTCCTGCACTGGTAGGCAGATTCCTTACCAACTGCACCATCTGGGAAACTGGCTAACAATTTGACAGTTTCTTAAAAAGCTAAACATAAACCCACTACACAACCCAGCCAAACTACTCCTAGATATTTACCTAAGAGAAGTGAAAACGTATTCACATAAAACATTGTACATAAATGTTCACCACCAATTTATTTGTAAGGAGACAACCATGATGTCTTTCAACAGATGAGAAGATACATATTTTTCCATGCAACCGAAGATCTTTCAAAATAGAATATTCTTCAATGGAACATTCTTCAAAAATAAAAAGTAACACACAGGCGATATAAGTAACAACTTGAATGAATCTCAGATTTATTATTCTGATTCAGTTCAGTTCAGTTCAGTTGCTCAGTCGTGTCTGACTCTTTGCGACCCCATGAATCGCAGCACGCCAGGCCTCCCGGTCCATCACCATCTCCCGGAGTTCACTCAGTCTCAGGTCCATCGAGTCCGTGATGCCATCCAGCCATCTCATCCTGGGTCGTCCCCTTCTCCTCCTGCCCCCAATCCCTCCCAGCATTAGAGTCTTTTCCAATGAGTCAACTCTTTGCATGAGGTGGCCAAAGTACTGGAGCTTCAGCTTTAGCCTCATTCCTTCCAAAGAAATCCCAGGGTTGATCTCCTTCAGAATGGACTGGTTGGATCTCCTTGCAGTCCAAGGGACTCTCAAGAGTCTTCTCCAACACCACAGTTCAAAAGCATCAATTCTTCGGCACTCAGCCTTCTTCACAGTCCAACTCTCACATCCATATATGACCACTGGAAAAACCATAGCCTTGACTAGATGGACCTTAGTCGGCAAAGTAATGTCTCTGCTTTTGAATATACTATCTAGGTTGGTCATAACTTTTCTTCCAAGGAGTAAGCGTCTTTTAATTTCATGGCTGCAGTCACCATCTGCAGTGATTTTGGGGCCCCCAAAAATAGTCTGACACTGTTTCCACTGTTTCCCCATCTATTTCCCATGAAGTGATGGGACCGGATGCCATGATCTTCATTTTCTGAATGTTGAGTTTTAAGCCAGCTTTTTCGCTCTCCTCTTTCACTGTCATCAAGAGGCTTTTTAGTTCTTCACTTTCTGCCATAAGGGTGGTGTCATCTGCATATCTGAGGTGATTGATATTTCTCCCGGCAATCTTGATTCCAGCTTGTGCTTCTTCCACTCCAGCGTTTCTCATGATGTACTCTGCATAGAAGTTAAATAAGCAGGGTGACAATATATAGCCTTGATGTACTCCTTTTCCTATTTGGAACCAGCCTGTTGTTCCATGTCCAGTTCTAACTGTTGCTTCCTGACCTGCATACAGATTTCTCAAGAGGCAGGTTAGGTGGTCTGATATTCCCATCTCTTTCAGAATTTTCCACAGATTATTATGATCCACACAGTCAAAGGCTTTGGCATAGTCAATAAAGCAGAAATAGATGTTTTTCTGGAACTCTCTTGCTTTTTCCATGATCCAGCGGATGTTGGCAATTTGATCTCTGGTTCCTCTGCCTTTTCTAAAACCAGCTTGAACATCAGGGAGTTCATGGTTCACGTATTGCTGAAGCCTGGCTTGGAGAGTTTTGAGCATTACTTTACTAGCGTGTGAGATGAGTGCAATTGTGCGGTAGTTTGAGCATTCTTTTGCATTTCCTTTCTTTGGGATTGGAATGAAAACGGACCTTTTCCAGTCCTGTGGCCACTGCTGAGTTTTCCAAATTTGAGTGCAGCACTTTCACAGCATCATCTTTCAGGATTTGAAACAGCTTAACTGGAATTCCATCACCTCCACTAGCTTTGTTCTTAGTGATGCTTTCTAAGGCCCACTTGACTTCACATTCCAAGATGTCTGGCTCTAGATTAGTGATCACATCATCAACAGTACATATGCTATCAGTTCATTTATTTAAAATTTCATTTATATACAATTCTGCTGACAGCAGATCAGCAGCTGTCTGTGGATGAAAATGGAAAGAAATAAGATTCCAAAGGAAGAAAGTTTTTGAGAGTGATGCAATTTACCAGTGTTTTGATTATGGTGGTCACAGTTTTCATGATGACATATCTTTCAAAACTCATGAAATTGTACATCTTAAATATGTGCAGTTTATTTTGTAATACATGCCTCAGTTCAGTCCAATCGCTCAGTAGTGTCTGACTCTGCGACCCCATGAATCGCAGCACGCCAGGTCTCCCTGTCCATAACCAACTCCCAAAGTTCACTCAGACTCACATCCATCGAGTCAGTGATGCCATCCAGCCATCTCATCCTGGGTCGTCCCCTTCTCCTCCTGCCCCCAATCCCTCCCAGCATCAAAGTCTTTGCCAATGAGTCAACTCTTTGCATGAGGTGGCCAAAGTACTGGAGCTTCAGCTTTAGCCTCATTCCTTCCAAAGAAATCCCAGGGCTGATCTCCTTCAGAATGGACTGGTTGGATCTCCTTGCAGTCCAAGGGACTCTCAAGAATCTTCTCCGATACCACAGTTCAAAAGCATCAATTCTTCGGCATTCAGCTTTCTTCACAGTCCAACTCTCACATCCATATATGACCACTGGAAAAACCATAGCCTTGACTAGATGGACCTTTGTTGGCAAAGTAATGTCTCTGCTTTTAAATATGCTGTCTAGGTTGGTCATAACTTTTCTTCCAAGGAGTAAGTGTCTTTTAATTTCATGGATGCAGTCACCTTCTGCAGTGATTTTGGAGCCCCCCAAAATAGTCTGACACTGTTTCCACTGTTTCCCCATCTATTTCCCATGAAGTGATGGGACCAGATGCCATGATCTAAATAGCTTTAAAACATGAATAAAAATGGTTTAAGAGATACACAGAAAACCTTATATCCTTTGAATGGGGAATTAGTATATATTTTAAATGCTATACAATGTTTCTGAAAACCAAATTTGTGTTCTCCACAAAGAAAACATTTTAAGTTCCAAACTAATCTATATAATTAAATAAAACTCATATATTACATAGGCTATATATTTTGAAAAATCATATTAAATGCTTAAAATATTTGATAAAAATTTCTGGTCAACCCTTAGACAAGAAGGAAATTATAAACTAGACAGAAAACATTATACCAAAATCTAGAGCACAAATCAAAAACTCTACTGACAAAAAGAATCTTGTTTAATATCTTTATCATTAAATAAGAAAGATAAAATGGAGGAACTTATAATTCATCTCTGAAAAACTAAAAAATAAATCAGGAAGCTGAAATTCATAGGATGACAGGATTTGATGAAAATGAAAACAAAGAATTTGTAGGAAAAATAAATAAGCTCATCTCAGGGAAAGCATACACGTGCACACATACATAAGTTATCAGGAATTAAAAGGAAAACCTAACCAGAGGCAAAGGAGAGATAAAGAGAATTACAATAGAAGAAACATTACAGGCAAATACATGGCAATACTTTTGAAAACTTAGAGGGAAAGAATAATTTTCTCAGCAATATAAAACATCATGGTTGACTAAAGAAATAGTGTACATGAGAATGCAAATTGATATTTCATTTCAGAGTAGAAAGGATGGATTTTTTAAAAATCACATTGATATAAGTGTCATCCATCAGGAGGAAAACAAAATGGAAACCTAACTTACATAATGTCAAGTAAAGACAGAATAGAGTGGGTGGGAGAAAGAAAGAAAACAGAAATCCTGCCAAAAAAAAAAAAATTAGGTAACTTCATGTATAATTTCATAGTAAAGCAGACTCTCTTATTATATTTATAACTAGAAAATAAGGGTTTTAAAAAGCACAGTTCCCTATTAAAGTTTAAATATTTATAGCAAAATATGAAAGTCCAATGCTGAGATTGGAAAGTTAGTACGTATAATATAAAAATACTCTTATGAATTGACAAGGAGACTCCTCAAGAGAAAAATAACCAAGGTTATGAATAGAAATTCACAGAAGAACAATTTCAAATAGCAAATGGAATATGGAAAAAGCTTAAAATCATTACTGGTAAGCAAAACATGAACAAATCCAACAGTCAGTTATGATCTTATAAACATCACTAGCAAAAGCTGAATAACAACTATTGTCTGTGTGGGTATAGGAAGAATAGGGTCATTCCAGTATGTTGTTGGGCTTTACTCATGGCTCAGATGGTAAAGAAACTGCCTGCAGTGCGGGAAGCCTGGGTTCAATCACTGGGTTGGGAAAAGGCCCTGAAGGAGGGCTTGGCAACCCACCCTAGTATTCTTGCCTGGAGAATCCCCATGGACAGAGAAGCTTGGCGGGCTACAGTCCATGGGGTCGCAGAGTCAGACACGACTGAGCAACTAAGCACAGCACAGCATGTTGTCCACTTTGGGAAATTTATTCCATTAAAGATAAAGTCTCAATATATAAAGATAGGTAGTTTACAGATGTTTGATGCAACATGGCTTGAACACAACAGAACAAATAAGAACCACTGGATACAAATAATAATTATTAACTGTAGTAAGTGTGAAAGTCGCTCAGTCATGTCTGACTCTTTGTGACCCCATCGACTTTACAGGCCATGGAATTCTCCGCCCAGAATACTGAAGCAGATAGCTGTTCCCTCTTCAGGGGTTTTTCCCAACATAGGGATCAAACGGAGGTCTCCCACATTGTAGGCAGATTCTTTACCAGCTGAGCCACTAGGAAAGCCCAAGAATACTCGAGTGGGTAGCCTATCCCTCTCCAGGGGATCTTCCCAACCCGGGAATCCAACCAGGGTCTCCTGCATTGCAGGTGGATTCTTTACCAGCGGAGCCAACGGGGAAGCCCATCAATGGAAAGGGGGCTGAGTCAGTTCCAGTAGTTCACATCACGAAATATTGTGCTGCCGCGATAAACAGTCAGCTAGAATTTCAACGATATTTGTTTGAGTGGCAAAAACATAAGGTAAAGAAGTGTGTGTATCAGTTTAGCATGTGTTTAGGAGAGAAAAACTGATGACCACGGATTAAACAAAAGTGAAAGTGTTAGTTGCTCAGTCATGTCTGACTCTTTGTGACCCCTGGACTGTAGCTCATCAAGCTCTTCTGCCATGGAATTTCCTGGGCAAGAACATACTGGAGTGGGTTGCCATTCCCTTCTCCAGGGGATCTTCCTGACTCAAGGATCAAACCTGGGTCTCCCGCACTGTGGGCAGATTCTTTACCATCTGAGCCACCAGGGAAGCAGATAGTGGTTTCTTTTAGAAATCCAGGGGTCAGTAGTTGCTGGTACTAATTCAGCCACACAAAATGCTATCAGGCACCCAGATTCTTATGATGTCACTACTCAGGTTTTGGTTCTTCTTTTCACACTTGTTCCATCATGACCCAAAAATGATATTGTCATTTCAGAATTTCCACTTCCCAAGAAGGATGAGAAAAGAAACTAGTGAAACCAAAGCCATCCTATTTATCAGAACTAAAACTCTCCCAGAAACATTGCAACAACTCCTCCTTGGGTATAGCTGAGGAGTACTGGGACCCTTGCGGAACCCATCCCCCGCAGCAAGGACACCTGCTGTAAATGGAAATTTTAAGCTTTTCAGCCTCTATTATTAGAGAAAGGCTCAGGAAAAGATGTGTTATAATCTATAACTCTTATGAAAATACATTTGTACAATATAATCTTATTTTTGTAAATCAATGACAGAAACTCTATATGAATATGCATATATGCTTTTGTTTATGATTATATGAGCATGAAGAAAAACATACACATACACAGTTAAGCTTTTATGTGGATTTCTTCAAGACAAGTTGTATGGATGGAGAGGCATAAAAAGAAAGAGGAAAATCAAAGAAAATATCATTCACTGTTACACAATCATATGTGTGCATTTAAATAAAATAGCATATAGCAATAATTATGTTTCTAACATATTATTATATTAAAATAGTAATTTATGTTAGTTATATATCATACATACTGATATGTATGATATTTCCATTATACATAATGAGATGTCATTTTTATTTTTTAGAAAATATATGTGTTTGTATGTGCCCACAAAAATAATATCCAGTATTCAATGAGCTTTTATTTTGTGCCAGACACATATATCCAATGACATATATCTTTTAATCCTCTCAATAAGACTATGAGATGAGTACCTTGTATTATTCCCAATTTACAGATGTGGGAACTAAGGCCTGGATTTCAGTGGCCTTCCCAAGATACTCCAACAGGTAGTGAAAGAACACAGGTCACATTAATGGTGATCATCCTGGAAGTCCGATAATGGTAGGTGGCTGGAGAGAAAGGAACAGAGCCCCCTTTACTTACCGCAAAACAGTTTCCCTACTTTAAGATAAGACTGTGTTTTAAAAACAAGTTGAGTTTTTTTTTTTTAATTTGACCTACATTTTGCCATAAAAGTGAAGCAATTTTGTTTCCTTTTCTCTCCCTGTCCCGTTTTTAAATTTATTTCCTCCACTTATTTCTCTATGTTTCCTTAGTTTAATTTGTGCCTCCTAACACTGTTCAGTCTCCTTAATTTTTCTCTCCCATCCTCAAAATAAGGTAAATTCTATCCCCTACTCCCTCACACACATACATGCAAATTCTAAGGAGAACAGAAACCAAGCTCTCTAGTCAAGCTTATAGAGAATTACACGTCAGAGAAATGCATTCTGATGTGAAACAGATCTGAATGCAAACTTCTAGAGAACTGGACCATCAAGAATTATTTGAGGACAGTGAGCAGACAATTTGGAGAAGGCAATAGCACCCCACTCCAGTACTCTTGCCTGGAAAATCCCATGGACAGAGGAGCCTGGAAGGCTGCAGTCCATGGGGTCGCGAAGAGTCGGACATGACTGAGCGAATTCACTTTCACTTTTCATTTTCATGCATTGGAGAAGGACATGGCAACCCACTCCAGTGTTCTTGCCTGGAGAATCCCAGGGACGGGGAGCCTGGTGGGCTGCCGTCTATGGGGTCACACAGAGTCAGACACGACTGAAGCGAGTTAGCAGCAGCAGCAGCAGCAGTAGACAATTTGCCTGGGGTACCATCAGGCAAAATTTATTGTCATACACAGTAAAAAAGAAACAGAATCAAGACAGAGACTGAGAATGCCTTCAAAGTCCTGGTATTAAACAGGGATTGGAATGCTACACTCCAGTGTCAAATCCCACAGCAATATGAGAAAAACTTTGACTCAGAGAGAGAAAATCTCCTTAGCCTCTTAAATCACTAGATCCTTGCCTCCGCTTAGCTCCTGGCTTTGAGCATGTTCCAGGCTCCAGTTGGAAATGGTGACAGGAGTGGATTAAACACAGTTGGGCTTTTACACTTAAACCTTGAGCATTAATGGTTTAGCAAAACAAGGTTTTCCCATACTTTCAAGCCCAGCCATTGATAAGCCCCCAAGTTTAACTCAACTGTAGGAAATATACACGTGTGTTGGTCATAAACTAGAGTACACATCTCAAAGTAGAATCAGGAGTTAGGAAAATAGCCAAGTCAAGATTGCCTTGGCTAGAAAAATAGTATTTTCCACACTTTTGCTGGGCTTAAAAGAATAAAAGTTTTCTGAACATTAACTTAACAAATATACTAACAATGGGACGTTTAAGGGAAATGAGAGCTATCTTTTAAATGAATCTATTTTTCAAAAAGAACCACACTTGCTATCTATTTTACATATGGTAATGTATATATTTCCACGATACGCTCAGTTCATCGCACCCCTCCTTCCCTCACTGGGTCCACAAGTCTCTTTTCTATGTCTGCATCTCTATTGCTGCCCTGCAAACAGATTCCTCGGTACCATCTTTCTAGATTCCATATGCATGTGCTAATATGCTCTGTGATACAGGGAGCTCAAGCAAGTGCTTTGTGACAACCTAGAGGGGTAAGATGGGATGGGAGGTAGGAGGGGGTTTCAGTAGAGAGGGGATATATGTATATCTGTGGTTTATTCATTTTGATGTATGGCAGAGGCCAGCACAATATTGTAAAGCAATTATCCTCCAAGAGGGAAAAAAAAAGACTCCACATACACAAGTGTTAATATCTTCTACTGCAGAAAAAAATTTATTTCGATAAAGCATTCTCAAAAAGTCTGATCACTGAACATGAACTTATTATTTTTTGCTGTTGTAACAAATACATAGAGATGCTTTCCTCCACAGTGTGCCCAGTTTCAAAAATATTATTTGTACTTACAACTTGTTCCAAGATTCTGAGAAAGGTTTGACCCTAGGTTGCAACATCTAATATCCATACTTCTCTTTATACCTTTTATCTGGAAATTTATCTGAATTCTCAGAAGACGGTGGGAGCGAGACATTGAAAATGGCAATAATGCTGTGAAAACATTAGTAACATAATCTAAAATGGTGTTCCCTAGTGTAGAAGGGCATCCTTTGGGAGAGAGAGGAGATACTTGGGTAAACTTGGGGAGATGGGAGGGATGGGGGGCCCTGGCATGCTGCAGTCCGTGGAGCTGCAAAGAGTCGATATAAAATGAAATTCACCAGGATTCTCCTATGTGTTAAAATTTTACCATTCTTACTAAAATACTCCTAGGAATGAGATTCCATGGTCATTTCCCTCTGGGGGACATTACCACGGGGCAAGGGAGGAAGGGGCTTGAGCACAGTGAAAAGATATTTGAATACAGTGAAGCAAAAGGAAGTGTAGCAAGCACATGGTGCACATGAGTGAGGATAAGTTTCCTTCTTTTTTTGGAAGGAAATAACAACCGTAGTAATAGATAAGGAACCCACCATGGGCCAGTCGTTATACCAAGTGCTCTTCTTGTAACCCACACATGAATACTTTTATTCCTTCCATTTTCAAGATGAGAAAACTGGGCCTTTACAAAAGGTACTTGTCCTTGGTCACACAGCTAGCAAGTGGCAGAAGTGAAATGCAGTCTGCCTGTGATCTGATTCTGAAGTCCTTGCTTTTAATCACATTAGAGGAAAATGTTGCTCAATATTAGATATAAACAGAATAGAAAACTTCTATAAAGTGTGCACATGAGTAGCAGAAGAGAGGGGAGAGGAGAGGAGGAGGTAAGAAGGGGGAGAAGGGAAAAGGGAGAGAGGGGGAGAGAAAACAAGACTTACCTGTACAGTCACAGGAAGTCAACCAGGAGTCATGCAGATTATGTTGTTTCCAAGCTATATCACCTGCTTGCATACTTCATCTACCAAACTGATTCAGAATTCTCTTCCTATCATATACTCTCTTCACACACACACGTGAATATATATATGCATACTATTTCTCTATTCCCACAGATAATTTAAAATCTTTGTTAATGAAATGAAACAAGGAAAAGGAGCCAAGCTGTGAGATTCAAATTGCAACAAAGTCAAAGTTGGATTGATTTTGAGCAGATGTTAATTAAACTTCACCTGGAAGAGCTGTCTCCAGAATCCAGACCAAACTGAACAACCATGAACATATATTACTCCATTTCCATTACAATCCACTCTGTTAATTCTGCCTGAAATAAACAAGGCACTGAGCCACTATTCCTGCCCATTTATTTTTTGGCAGCCCAAGGTCAGTATAACAGAGAAACTGTGTCCAGAGGATCACACAAGCTAAAATCTATAGAGTCAAGAATTTGTATAATGTAGTCTCTATATCTGTTGGGTCTTTGTTTTATTTTCTTGACAAAGAACAGAACTGTCTCTGCCTATCTTGAGCAAAACAGCTTTATGGGGAGTATATAGGGTCAGTGGAAGAAGTAAAGCAACTACTAAATAGCCAATCTTAGAAGAAAAACAGGAAGCAGGGATCCAATCAGCAGGATCTGATCAGCAATTAGGGTGACAACACAGCAAAGCAGTAGTTCTGATCATCTTTTGGTGTTAGAATCACTTAACTCAGTATTTAAAGTCCCCAAGTGAGAATCAATCCAGTTGCTTTTATTTGGGTCATACACTGTCTCTTTGACTAGGAAGAGCAAGACAACTTATTGACAGTCCCACCCAGAAGCTACATGAATGAGGGAGAAGAGATGATTATCCAAGTAAAAGCTAGGGAGAGAGTTTCCCAAAGTGGGAAAAGAGTAAAATGGGTGATGAGTTAGAGGGTAAAAATTCAACACAGTAGTCCTAGGCTTTGATTTCTCTTAGGGAACTTCCAAAAACCATCCCCAAGGGAAAAAAAAAATGCAAAAAGGCAAAATGGTTGTCTGAGGAAGCCTTACAAATAGCTGAGAAAAGAAGAGAAGCTAAAGGCAAAGGAAAAAAGGAAAGATATACGCATCTGAATACAGCATTCCAAAGACTAGCAAGGAGATACGAAAGCCTTTTTAAGTGAACAATGCAAAGAAATGGAGGAAAACAAAAGAATGAGAAAGACTAGAGATCTCTTCAAAAATATTAGAGATACGAGGGGACTATTTCAGGCACAGATGGGCACAATAAAGGACAGAAACAGCATGTACCTAAGAGAAGCAGAAGATATTAAGAAGAGCTGGGAAGAATACACAGAAGAACTATACAAAAAGGTCTTAATGACCTGGATAACCATGATGATGTGATCACTCACCCAGAGCCAGATATCCTGGAGTGTGAAGTCAAGCTGGCCGTAGGAAGCATCACTATGAACAAAGTTAGCGGAGGTGATAGAATTACAGCTGAGCTATTTCAAATCCTAAAAGATGATGCTACTAAAGTGTTGCACTCAATACACCAGCAAATTTGGAAAACCCAGGAGTCGCCACAGGACTGGAAAAGATCAGTTTTCACTCCAATCCCAAAGAAGGGCAATGCCAAAGAATGTTCATATTGTGGCCCAATTGCACTCATTTTACATGCTAGCAAGGTAATGCTCAAAGTCCCTCAAGCTAGGCTTTAATAGTATGTGAACAAAGAACTTCCAGATGTACAAGCTGGATTTAGAAAAGGCAGAGGAGCCAGAGATCAAATTGTCAGCATTTGTTGGATCATAGAAAAAGAAAGAGAATACCAGAGAAACATCTACCTCTGCTTCACTGAATACACAAAAGTCTTTGACTGTGTGGATTACAACAAACTGTAGAAAATTTGTCAAGAGAAAGGAATAACAGATCACCTTACCTGTCTACTGAGAAACATGTATGCAGGTCAAGAAGCAACAGTTAGAACTGGACATGTAAGAATGGACTGGTTCAAAATTGGGAAAGGAGTATGTCAAGGCTATATATTGTCCCCCAGCTTTTTAAACTTACATGCAGAATACATTGTGCAAAATGCCAGGCTAGATGAAGCACAAGCTGGAATCAAGATTGCTGGGAGAAATATCAATAACTTCAGATATGCAGATGACACCACCCTTATGGCAGAAAGTGAAAAGCAACTAAAGAGCCTCTTGATAAAGATTAAAGAAGAGAGTGAAAAAGCTGACTTAAAACTCAATATTCAAAAAACTAAGATCATGGCATCCAGTCCCATCACTTCATGGCAAATAGATGGAGAAACAATGAAAACAGTGACAGACCTTATTTTTCTGGGCCCCCAAATCACTGCAGAAGGTGACTGCAGCCATGGAATTAAAAACACTTGCTCCTTGTAAGAAAAGCTATGACCAACCTAGACAGCATATTAAAGGGAAGAGACATTACTTTGCTGATAACAAAAGTCTGTATAGTCAAAGCTATGGTTTTTCCAGTAGTCATGTATGGATACGAGAGTTGGACTATAAAGAAGGCTGAGCACTGAAGAATTAATGCCTTTGAACTGTGGTGTTAGAGAAGACTCTTGGGAGTTCTTTGGACGGCAAGGAGATTAACCAGTCCATCCTAAAGGAAGTCAGTCCTGAACATTCATGGGAAGCACTGATGCTGAAGATGAAACTCCAATACTTTGACCACCTAATGCAAAGATCTGACTCATTGGAAAAGCCCCTGATGCTGGGAAGGATTGACGGCGGGAGAAGGGGACGACAGAGGATGAGATGGTCGGATGGCATCACCAACTCAATGGACATGAGTTTGAACAAGCTCTGGGAGATGATCCAGGACAGGGAAGCCTGGTGTGCTGCAGTCTGTAGGGTCGCAAAGAGTCAGACACAGCTGAGAAACTGAACAACAGCAGCAACAACTGTTCTTGGTCTGAGCTGTGTTCTTTCCTTCATATTCCCTTTCCATTCCCTTCTCTCTCTCCCTTTTGCTCTCTCTAGAAAGGGAGGGAGGGAGATGAAAAGACGAAAGGAACTTTTAGAAAGAATGGCTTTCAACAGCATCCGGGGCAACCATTCTGCCTTAAAAGAATGAGCTTGTGACAAAGGCAATTTTTAAGACTTTGTGTTTGGCAACTTAAAACAGCAATTTTCCAAGAGAGTGAATTTTGATGAATGTGGGGCTCTTTGTTGGGCTGACACCTTGATATGCAAATCTAGGGGAGAAGATGAAGAGCACAGAGTGTGTAAGAAAAGAGAAATTTAGAATACAGTAAGAAGAGGATGTGGAATAGGAATCAGAAAGTATATTTGGCTAACTGCAAATCCCAGACTGCTCAGACATGTAAACTGAGGCTGCAGTTTGAGAAAGAAATTTATGGCCTGTGCACCATGAATGAGTAGTCAGAGGTGATCAGCAAAGCAAGAGTGGAAAGCAAAATAATGGAGTACACATGTAGAGGGCAATCTAGGATTAACAGAGCATCTGCCTGAATATCTGGTGGATTTCCAAGTTGAGTATGTCCCTCCTGAGAGATGGTCAAATTTCTAGGCTTAGGATTCAAAGACATACCCCTCATTCCTTATAATAAATTCCTCTCAAACTGAGCCAGATGGATTGGTTCCTGGTTTATTTCTATCAAAATAATTCTAGTGTAAGACAAATAATTTCAGTGAAGCTTTGGGATGAAAGTTGATGGCATGGCCAGGAAGCCCAGTGAACAATGCCAGCAGGGTACAGGCTGGATGCCAAGATGAAGCATTAGATGCAAGGAAGGAGAAGACTGGGAGGAAGGAACCCTGCTCTGGAAGCTTTAGTATCAGAAACAGTGGGGATGGAGATGTGAGCATGTGGGCAGAGGTCATCAAGATGTGACTGTTGATGTGACTCACAAGCTAGACCCAAGCATCAGAGGCTCCTTACCTGCTACCCCCATTCTTGGAATGTGTGCTCCACTTGCCTTATCAACACTAGAAGCTGCCCAAGGACAGAGCCTGGAGATAGTCATATGGTGTTGGGATCATTTGGAATTTGTATATAACTGACCCAGATTGGTCCTCTATATAAACTTTTAAGATTTGACAGGCAGGTGCAAAAAACTGCTCATCTTGCAACAACCCATGACAAGCCTCATAAATACGTTCCCTTGTTCATTAACCCTTCCACCTACAATTTGGATTAGTCTTCTCTCTTTAGCTTCTCCCTGCCTTCCACATACGGGGGCTAGTTTCAGATTATACCCAGGAAGCTCCCAGGGAAGTTGTGAACCAACAGAGTCACAGAGTAGCAGTTCTAATCAATTTGCCAACTCAGGATAATGGTAAATACAAGCACAGATCCAAAACTTGTAGGTCTGGTGGACATTCTGATGCTATCCCCATGGCCTGTGTTGGGTACATCCTAACGCTTCAACCAGCCTCCCTCGGAGTGTGAGCACCCTGAGTGATGTGAAGAGTCATCACTACTTTTCACAGCTCATGAGTGGTGAGCGATTACTGTGATTAACAAGGATACCAGGTCCATGTGCATGATGAACTTGCAGCTCTGGACAGTGAGGAATTATGGTCATTAGCTATTCAGTGATTAAAAGTTCACTGAGTAATTCAAAACCTCGGCTAATGTGGGAAAAGAGATGGAGAGGGGCATGCCCACTGCAAGGAGAGTGGACGCTGATACAGAGCCACTAACGTGAGAAGCAAGAGATGAACATCAATTATCATTAACTTGGTTGCATCCACAATGACCCATAATAAACTGAGCTTCCCTGACAGGGAGAAAGGAGGATAAAAAGCAATAATTAGCAAATGGTCTTGTTTGTGGAGAGGAGGGACTGAAATCTTCTTTATCCTGAGAAAATAGGATTAACTTTAAAATATCTCCATTAACTCTGTTCTAGTCATATTCAAGGATGGTTGAGTCTAAGAATTACAGAAATGGCACAGAAAGGACCTAACGCAGTGATTAAGATCTTAGGCTATGGGGTCACATACATTAAGGCTAATTATGTTCTTCTACTTATCAGCAATGACATTATCAAGTTTACTCTAGGTAACTAAGTGACTCTTACCACTGAGTTACTAAAAGCTTCAATAAGAAAATGCTCACAGAGTTTAGAAATGTGACCATCATGCCATACTCAAGAAATATCGTTATCAATAACAACAAAATGATCTTTAAACCATTCTGTCATTGCAATTTCAAGGGATTAACTTACTTTTATGTGCCCCTGTGAAGTCTCTACTGTTTGTGCATATTTAACAGATTTATAGTTGATATGATACTGGGGAAAATCAATGATGGAATTGAGATTCCAAGTGTTCTCAGGTAGCTAATATGATAATCCAACTCTGATGCAATGAACTAGAACGCTGTGACTTATTCTATGCCAGGTACCATCCGACCACTAGGCATATAAAGACAATTAAGAAGTGGTCTGCTCTCAATAAGCTCAAAGTATAGTTGAAAAGAAAGATGCATATACCAACAAATGTTCTCTCCTTGTATAAGCATAGTTGTGGGGCCATTACCAAAGGTAGGGTATGTAAACCTCCAAAGAATGGGAGGGGGGAGGAAACTGAGGGAGCCTGATCTTAGCTGAATACAGAGAAAACACAATATGCAACAGAATGAAACAGTAAATGTCATGACATATTTGAGAAACTTTAGTAAAAAAAGATTAGTGAATGAAGGGAGGAAAGGATAGGGAAATATAAGCTGGGCAAGATGTTGAGAAGCCTCAAGGGTGATGCTAAAGAGCTTGGAGTTTGTCTCAAGGGGAGCAAGGAGCGAATTAATAGCTTACTCAAGAAATACAATTATTAGGCACCTACTACATATCAGACATTTTCCTAGGCACTGAAAATACAGCTGGTAGCAGACAAGAGTTCCTGCCCTCCTAGGTCTTATATCTTAATGGAAAAAGGGATAAACAATGAGCACATAAACTAATAAAACATTTTTATTTTCAGCCATTATTAAGTGCTATCAAATAAACTACAAAGAAGGGGTAAGAGGGTAAAAGAATAGTAATGCAGATGGAGATAATACTGGAGCCAGAATGCTCTGCGTTTGCTTCTCTGAGAAAGTAACATTCATGCCAACACCTGAATAACAAGAAGAACCAAGACAGGCAAACTTGGTAGCACAACTGTCCAAGATGTAGAAAATGTAAATTCAACTACCCTTTAGTTTAAAAGAGAGAAAGAAGGCAATGGATTTGGAGCATGTGAGGAAGGGAGAACTGGAAGGAGACACAATTAGAGAAGACAGGACCCAAATATCACTGGGCAAGGCCTCTCTGAGTGAACCATGGGGCTAGCCAACCTTGTGGGCATTTCTGGAACTCTGTTGGGGTGCTTTTTGTTAGTGGCAATGACATAAATTACCTCCTGATATTGAGAAGGTCGAAGTTGGGCTTTCTGTATCACACAAGATGGTCCACACACCAAAAAGCCGTTATTCATCCTTTCTAGTGTCCCAGTGGACATTCATTTAGATATACTACTGCTTACAATTTTCTGAGCCTAGAACCTAGATGCATTTTTGTATCATAATATTTTTAAATAAATTTTTAATAACTCCTAAATTTCCCAGAAACACAAATAACTTATAAACTAAACAAAGTGTGTACTTTTTTATCCTGAACATTACCAACAACATTTCAGGACATAATGCCATCAGTAGCAATACTTCTTGGGTATCTGAATCTCTAGTCAAAGCATAAATATGTATCAATCTGTCATTCATATATTCCTGATGACTACCCTTATAGATGCAAGCATTTTTTTCCTTATGTCTTCCAGTGTAATTATGCCTATGAATGTACGTATTGACATACATATTCCATTATTAAAAAATCACTTTCCTGGCTTCATGGTGAATTTTACCAAACTTTTACAAAGAATTACCATCAATTCTACTCAAACTCTTCCAAAAAAACCAAAGATGAGGGACCACTCAAACTTATTTTATGAAGCTAACATCATCCTGATATCAAAACCGGGGGCTGGGGGGAAGCACTACTAGAAAATGAAACTATAGGCCAATATTCCTGGTGAATAAAGATGCCAAATCTCAATAAAACATTAGCCAACCAAATTCAGCATCACATTAAAAGGATCATTCACCACAGTCAAGTGCAATTTATCACTGGGATACAAGAATGTTTCAACAGATACAAATCAATCAAAGTGATAAGTCACATTAACAACTTATTGACCAGAGATAGATCTTCTGTTATCCAAATATTATTGACAAGAGGCATATCAATATTCACTTTAAAAACAAATCATTGGCCACAGGCATTAGTTTCTGCAAAAATCCCCCATCAATGATGTGTTAATAGAGTGACAGAAAAGAATCATATGATATTCTCAATGGATACAGAAAAAGCAATTGACAAATTCAATACTCATTCATGATAGAAACTTTTAACAAATTAGGCATAGAAGGAACATACTGCCACACAATAAAGGCGATATAAAACAAGCTCTCAACTTACATCATACTCAATGGTTGAAAGCTTTTCCTCTAAGATCAAGACCAAGACAATGGTACCCACTCTCAACACTCCTATTCAAATATTACTAAAAGTCCTAGATAGCAGTCAGGCCAAAGAAATAAATAAAAGGTATCAGAATTTAAAAGACAAAAGTAAAATTTTCTCTGTTTGCAGATGACATGATTTTATATACAGAAAAATGTAAAGACTCAAGCAAAAAAAACATTCAATCTAATCAACAATTTCAGTAAAGCTGTAGGATAAAAAACCAATACACAAAAATCAGTAGCATTTCTAATAATGACAAAGAGTTTTCTGAGAAAGAAATCAAGAAATCAATCTCATTTACAATAAATCAAAAACAATATAATGCATAGGAATAACTTTAACCCAAGAGGTGAAAGATCTCCACTCTGAAATTTATGGGACATTTGTGAAAAAAAAATTTAAAAAGACACAAATAAATGGAAAGGTATCCCATCTTTCTGACATGGAAGAATTAATATGGTTAAAATGTCAATACTACCAAAAGCAATCTGTAGAGTCAATGCAACCCCTTTTGAGATTTTAATGGTATATTTTAATAGAAGTAGGGAAAAAACAGTGCTAAAAGGTATATATATAGAACCACAAAAGATTCTGAATAGCCAAAGAAATCCTGAGAGAGAAAACAAATCAGGAGGTATCACACTTACTGATTTCAAGCTCTCCTGCAAAGTTATTGTCATCAAAACATAAAAACAAACTGGCATAAAAACAGACAAATAAACCAATGCAATAGAACTGAGGGCCCAGAAATAAACCTAAGCACATACAATCAACTAGTATTTGACAAGGGAGCCAAGAAGAAGAAAATGTCTTTAATATCATTAAATTTCTTCATTTAATGAAGAAAAAACAGTCTCTTCAATAAATTGTGCTGTGATAATTGGATACTTGCATGTAAAATAATGAAATTGGACCTCTAACTTACACTACTCAGAAATATTATTTAATTCAAAATGAATTAAAGACTTAGATGTTAGAACTAAAACCAGGAAAATCCTAGAAGATAAGATAAAGCTCTTTGCAAATAAAACACCCTGAGTTGGACCTTGATGATAATTTTGTGGATATGACACCTAAAGCACAAGTAAAAAAAAGTAAACAAGTTGAACTACATCAAACTATGAATCTCCTGTACAGAAAAAGGAATCATCAACAAAGTGAGAAGATAACCTACAGAATGGTAAAAAAAAATTTGCAAACCATATATATGATAACAGGCTTATATCCTATATATATATATATATATATATATATATGATCAAATAAGTCAATTAAAAAATTGACAAAGGACCTGAATAGACAATTTTTTCAAAGAAGATATACATACAAAAAATAAAGAGATACATGAAAATATGCTCAATATCACCAGTCATTCAGTTCAGTTCAGTTCATCGCTCAGTCGTGTCCGACTTTTTGCGACCCCATGAATCGCAGCACGCCAGGCCTCCCTGTCCATCACCAACTGCTGGAGTTCACCCAGACTCACATCCATCAAGTCGGTGATCCCATCCAGCCATCTCATCCTCTGTCGTCCCCTTCTCCTCCTGCCCCCAATCCCTCCCAGCATCAAAGTCTTTTCCAATGAGTCAACTCTTCGCATGAGGTGGCCAAAGTACTGGAGTTTCAGCTTTAGCATCATTCCTTCCAAAGAAATCCCAGGGCTGATCTCCTTCAGAATGGACTGGTTGGATCTCCTTGCAGTCCAAGGGACTCTCAAGAGTCTTCTCCAATACCACAGTTCAAAAGCATCAATTCTTCAGCACTCAGCCTTCTTCACAGTTCAACTCTCACATCCATAAGATGCAAATCAAAACCACAATGATATAACATCTCATAGAACTGGCAATAGAATTGCCATTATCAAAACAACAAGAGGCTCTTTCAGCCATTTTGGCCCCTGTGAAGTCCTCCTGGGAACAGGACTTCTAAAATGACAAATATGTCTGGAAAGCTGTGGTCAAAGGCCATTTTTGCTGGCTATAAGCGGGGTCTACGGAACCAGAGGGAACACAATGCTCTCCTGAAAATTGAAGGTTTATATGTTCGAGATGAAACTGAATTCTATCTAGGCAAGATACATGTTTCTGTGTACAAAGCAAAGACCAACACAGTAACTCCTGGTGGAAAACCTAATAAAACCAGAGTAATCTGGGAAAGATAACTCAAGCTCATGGAAACAGTGCAATGGTTCATGTCAAATTCCAAAGCAACCTTCCTGCTAAGGCCACTGGACCCAGAATCCATGTGATACTGTACCCTTTGAGGATTTAAACTTATTGAAAAAAAAAAAAAGTGGATTTGTTTAAAAAGAAAAAAAGCTACAAGAGATAACAAATGGTGGCATGGATGTGGATTGTATACTGCTAATGGGCTTCACTTTCACTTTTTACTTTCATGCACTGGAGAAGGAAATAGCAACCCACCCCAGTGTTCTTGCCTGGAGAATCCCAGGGACGGGGGAGCCTGGTGGGCTGCCATCTATGGGGTTGCACAGAGTCGGACACGACTGAAGTGACTTAGCAGCAGCAGCAGTGGGATTATAAACTGGAATAGCCACTATGGAAAACAGTAAGAGAATCCTTAAAAAGTCAAAAATAGAACTAATATGTGTGTATGCTCAGTCACTTAGTCATGTCCATCACTTTGCAGCCTGCAGACTGCAGCCTGCCAGACTCCTCTGCCCATGGAATTTTCCAGGGAAGAATACTGGAATAGGGTTCCATTTCCTACTCCAGGGAATTTTTCTGACCCAGGGATCAAATCTGCATCTCCTGAGTCTCCTGCATTGGCAGGCAGATTCTTTACCACTTGGCGCCACTGGAACTAACATACAATCTAGCAATTCCCCCTCAGGGAAATACCCAAAGGAAATAAAAACATTAACTTGAAAAGATACCTGCACCTCCATGTTCACAGCAGCCTTATTTATAATAGTCAAGATAGGAAAATAACCTGTGTCCTATAATGGATGAACGGATAAAGAAGTTGTGATACACACACATACACTGGAATATTATTTAGCCAAACTATTCTGCATAACACAATGTCTATCTAGATTCCTCTCCACCTTGTAAACAAAGACATCTTGTTGACATCTGAAAAATGTCTAGGCTCTCACTATCCCTCTTAAATAGAATTCCCAGAGTTGATGGTAATTCCTCAAAAGGAGGGCTTCCCTTGTGGCTCAGCTAGTAAAGAATCCACCTGCAATGTGGGAGACCTGAGTTCGATCTCTGGTTTGGGAAGATCGCCTGGAGAAGGGAAAGGCTACCCACTCCAGTATTCTGGCCTAGAGAATTCCATGGACTATAGTCCATGGGGTTGCAAAGAGTCGGACACAACTGAGCAACTTTCACTTTCACTTTCCCCAACTGGAATTTGACATATTTTCTGAACAATTAAACACTTGGTACTTGTGACCTCTCTACTCTACTATCTACTGCAAAATGAAGTAACATTTTCTGTACCTGCATTGTACTGTTTATTAATATTTAACTTGTGATGAAATATGACTTCTTTTCCTGCCTTAGACATTCTTTGAGCCTATATATCAGTCTCTACATTTCTAAGAAGGTTACCCTGACTAGTTTTGATTTCCCTTTACCACTGGAATCAAATATCACATCATAAAGTGATATTGGAAAAAGAACCTCTCTACACATCACCAAAGCCTGTTTTAAAAAAGGCAGCAGAAAATGTGTGACAAATTTCACCTGAATAGTCCAAACAGCAGGTGTCTTAGTGTCTGTCATTTTTTTCATAAGCGCTAAGTTGTATAGGTGGAGCCTTTTCTCAAAGTCACTTTCTCTTAGGTGGCTGTGTCTTTTCTGTCATCAACAATCTCAGTCTAGCAGTAGCACCATCTTTATTTAGTGCATCCAGTGTACCGTAAGAGATGATGCTTCAAGGAGTTACAAGTTCCTCATCATTCAGTTCAGTCGCTCAGTCGTGTCCGACTCTTTGCGACCCCATGAATCGCAGCACGCCAGGCCTCCCTGTCCATCACCAACTCCCGGAGTTCACTCAGAGTCACGTCCATCGAGTCAGTGATGCCATCCAGCCATCTCATCCTCAGTCGTTCCCTTCTCCTCCTGCCCCCAATCCCTCCCAGCATCAGAGTCTTTTCCAATGAGTCAACTCTTCGCATGAGGTGGCCAAAGGACTGGAGTTTCAGCTTTAGCCTCATTCCTTCCAAAGAACACCCAGGGCTGATCTCCTTCAGAATGGACTGGTTGGATCTCCTTGTAGTCCAAGGGACTCTCAAGAGTCTTCTCCAACACCACAGTTCAACAGCATCAATTCTTCGGCGCTCAGCCTTCTTCACAGTCCAACTCTCACATCCATACATGACCAATTGGAAGTAGGTAAAAAAAAAGCAAATTGTCTCTGCTTGACGATGTTACAAAATTCAGACTAATAGCAACTGCAAGGCTGTAAATTACTAGATGACCCTAAGGATCCTTATAATTCT